>NC_092822.1:97589000-97894500 GCF_023375885.2 Dermacentor andersoni | reverse complement strand
ATTTTTGTTACATGTCTTTATTTTTATTATTCTCTTCATATTTTGAAAAGCATTCATGTTTAATTTCAAGTATTCTAGTGACTGCTGGACGCGTAATTTATATTTATGGCCTTCAGTTATTACAAAATTTCTTATGTTCGAAAGATTGAAAAAAAAGGATAAAGATACGAAGTTTACAAATGCGAACCTCGGCACCTAGAACAGATGACTGCAGTTCTGGGAATAGCATTCATCACAACCTCCAAAGCACGTAAATTTGGTATAATTTGTATCTCACGTGAATTTGTTACAATGTTTACGGTTTTGCCAAAGGGATTCACGTGTTGTGGTATATTTGGGAGCCATTTTTATTGCACCAATTTGATCTGTCTAAGGTGCACTATTAGATGCAATTGCGATATTTTTCACTGCCGATAGCTTGATAGTTTTGTTTTTTGAAAAGTTCTGACATTCAGCAACTTTTACAAAGTAATTAACGGCCTAAGTCACAAATTCGCTACCAACAGTCTCTAGATTTTAACTTTCAATTTTACCTCCAGGAAACGTTATCAAATTTGGTGCAGTGGTTGGTGAGAAAAAAGATTGCTGCTTTCCCATGTATATAGACGGGAGCCTTAGAACTAAGGCTTCCTCTAATATACGTATATGAGATGCAGAAAATATGCAGTGATCTTTCGATATTCGTAACAGCGGAGCTGCAGTCCGTGCACGTGATAATACCCAGCCATTTCAGATATTGCCCGTTCGGCTTGCTGTGTACCTTCACGGCAGCGCACAAGGGCAACTGAGAGGGCTCGGTGTTGAAGGAATTGTACGTCACAACGTAGGCCTAGTTTCAATTCTTTCTGACGTGTTCATTTACCGGTATTTCCTCGCAATATTTCTGCTGCGTCAAGGCAATGTGTTGGTCAGGCATGAACAGTGAAGTCGTTCGACCGGAGCAAATCGTTTTGTACCCATCTCTCTATGCAGCCTACGTTCAATTATTTATTCAATTATTTATTGCCGCTGGCGTCGGGACGGTGATGGTAGAGCGAGCGCCATCCTGCCCCTTTTCCCGCGCAGGATCTTGAGAGGCGGCAGGGAGGGAGCGAGCGATAATGCGGGTGCTTGTATGGGTCTGTTCGTCGTGCTGGTGTTGGCAATGTCTTGCGCACGTGCGCGTGAATGGTTGTGTGTGAGCATGCTCGCATTTGTGTATGCTTGCATTTGCTTGCGCGTGCGCGCGTGCCTTCTCGCGTGCGTGTGTGTGCCGTGAGAATTTTCCTGCGTGTACCCGCTCGCGGTGACGAATGGGACGCACACAGGGGCGATTGCTCGTTTTGGACACAACTTTGCCTTAACTGGCGCGGTGAAACGCTACATCCATGGTAAAAAACAGCGCTGAAATACGGATAGACGGACATAGCCTAAACAGAAGCGGCGGCAGTACAGGCTCCAAGTCAGACGCTCTCACACTGCCTTCTACGCGCACTCAATACAAATGCGTCGGTGCAAAGGGGGCGTTTTCAGTCGTTCAGTGGACAGAAATTTCGATGTAGAAGTTTCTAGCTTTGTTCGAGCTCCTATGCGCCCCATCTATCGCACGGCGTTATGCCAACGCAAGTAGCACAGTGCACTGTGATTCCGTTGCAAAAGCGTGAGCACGGAAAAAGTGTTGTGGGGGGGCCATAACACGCGTTACAAGCTTGGCCCCGTAAGATTCAGTCAACGCGAAGCTAAGTGCACCACAAGGACCGACTTTCTTTTAGCTACATGAATTACTGCCGCCGGTGCGGCCAGCGTGACCTAAGCCTAGAGTGCTTAATATGCAGCCTACTCGGCCAAACAAAATGTCTTGTCTTGCAGTTGTCAGATTGAGTGCCGCGGCGACGGCAGCATGGAAGCAAGAAGCTACAGAAATTTTGAGTACTGTCTAATGATGGGTAAGCATTGTTCGGCTCGGCTGTGACTTCGTTTTTGTTTAGTTTTGCTTATTTGCTTTTCCTAGCTTATGCACGTCTACGCATTGCTTATTCAGTGGCAAAGAATACTTAGGCTTTAGTAAGCAACGGTCAGATGTTCTCGCCGCATCCGGCACCTTTACTGCGATCGTGCCAATTGAGTCTGAAGGCCGGGCACGAGCGCGCCTCGTCGGAGCAGAGCACTCGAAAGGCAATGCCAGCTGCAGCAGTAGCGCGTGAGGCGTTGCGTGAAAGGGAGTGCATTGCCGCGATACCATGGAACACCACCTAGACAAGAGAAGACCTGAGCACACGGCGAGCGACGTCACGTAGAGGAGGCCCGAGGCGCGCTCAGGGGTGCGGGTTGAATGGAGGGAATATGCACTTGTGTGCAACGTTAACCGGTGTGCAATTACTGTTTTTCTTTAGGTGTGGTTGAACAGGTAGCACGCAGAGCACGGAGGGCGTTTATTTACGCGGAACTATAGCTACGCATTGCTGAATCTTCGAGCGCATGTTGCAATTCAGGCGATTTAAAACGTAGTCGCTTTTACTTTGGTTTGTCTCTTGTGTTTTGTTTGGTTGACAGATCATTCGGGCACCCGGAAAACTACGATGATGTATTTCCACGAAGCTGGATGTTTGTTAACCATGCAGTAACTGTGTGCCCTGTAATATCGAACACGCACGATGCGTTGCGGTCGATGCATCAGGGAGAAACCCTGATGGTGTGCGGTCGATGCACACCAGCTGAACACCAGCTGCCGTGAAGCTGCTGTGAAGTTCGCAGACCTAAAATAAGGTTAGAAACGCTTTAATTGAAGCATTTACTTGCGAAACAGTATCTTACATATTGGTACGTAGGAAGAGAGGGACGAGCAGCTGTTTACTGATATATTTACAAACAAGTACGCCGCACTTGCCCAAGAGGCAACAGCCCGCCCTAGGCTTTAATACTAGCAGTCGTCTTCATACTACTGGCCTCGTCGTCATCGTAAATGGCCTCATCGTCATCGTATCGAGCCGGCGACACGATACAGGCGGCGATGAATAGGTGGGGCATCGCCAGTATTTATGCGATGTTTAACAGCTGTAGTTTGGGCCAAAGCTAAAAATATTGTGATATTTAAACAGAACGGAGTAGAGCTGACGTGCTCAGACGGCAAGTCGGGCGCAATCATTTTCTGTAAGTAGGCGATGGAACAAGTTGCCGACTGCGACGTATATGAGGGTCAATAGAACTGTCGTCTACTGCAACAGATGCTACTGAGTGATCCTCGAATGAGCAAAACGAGGCCAGAGACATCCCACGTGGCAGCAATTGTATCGTCAAGCGAAAATTGACCCCTGGCAGGCAGACGCTATTCACCGGAGTGGATGAAATTGTATGAGGTAATATGATACCGTGTCTAAGGAGGACGTCTTGTATGGGAGCCGCGGTGTAGTGACCGTAGGGTGCTGGTGGGGATGACACAATGTCAACGTATGTCAGTACCAAAAGTGGCACGCGAACGGAGTCTACGGAACTGAGGCAACTGGGGCGTGGTTCAGCGGGATACAGAACAGTCAAGACCGAGAGTACTGGCTCAACAGTCTATGAGAGCAGAATGCGCGTAGAGGAAGTCCAGGCCGAGGATGATCGTGAGGACTGTGGGCGATGACTGTGAAAGGAACGATAGTGGGGCGAACGGCGAAGGAGACGCGGGCGGTACACATACCGATTATGGGGGCTGTTCCACCGTCGGTAACACGGGGAAACAGGCGTCATGGCGGGTGTTGATTTATTCAGGCGGTTACAAAGGTCAGCGCTTATGACAGATAAATGCGCTCCAGCGTCGATAAGAGTAGACACAGGAACACCATTGACTTGCGCGTCAAGAAGGTTCATATGAGTGGGCAGCGTCAGTAGAGGATTTGGTGGCGTATGGAGCAGTGCAGCTTCACCTCGCGGCACTGCATCGTCTAGTTTTCCGGCTGGGAGCTTCCGTAGGGAGCCGACTGATATGAGCGACGGGGCTGAGGTGATCGAGTGACATTGTGTACGTTGGGACGAAGGCGAATGTGAATAAGGGTGCTTCGGTGCAGGAGATTCAGTGGTGGCATTATCGGATCGTGCGGTATAGGGAATGAGAAAGGCCGCTTGGGTGAGAGTAGCCTGTATAAGTGGTCTGCCTCGGGGAACTCGAGCGACTACGACAGTGGCGAGAAATATGCCTGATTCGACGGCAGTGGAAACAAATGGACTTGTCGTCAGCAGTGCGCCATTCAGATGGGTTGCGAAAACGTCGTGGGTAATAAGTTGTAGGACCGAACGGAATCGATAAGTCCGGGTGGGCATCAGGGCGATGGGTCGAGCAGACGGTGCGGAGACTCATGTTGGCGAACCCTTGGCGGACAACTGCCTGGATAGGAGAAACCCTGACCCCAGGTGAGATTGAGGAGCTGGAGTCGAAGGTAGCCGGATAGGCGGCCTCCATCTCTTGGGGACAATCCTGGTAACATCGGCTGCTGTTTTGGGACGAGGAGCATCGGCAAAGGAAGATTTTGCCGCACCGTTTGGTAAGCGGACAAACTGTTGGTCGATACGTCGGCTTTTTGCGTGTACCAGGAGGCAGAACTTTTTGATAACTGCGTCTACTGTCGGCACATTATTGAAGACGAGCAAGTTGAAGGCGTCATCGGCAGTGCCGTTCAGAATGTGGGAAACCTTGTCTGGCTCAGTCATGTGTGCGTTAACTTTGCGGCGTAGAGCCAAGACGTCTTGAATGTACGTGACGTAGGGCTCTGTTGACGTCCTCACGCGGCTGGATAACGCCTACTTCACGAGTGTATGGTTTACCAAGCTTACCAAGTTTACCAAGTTTACCAAACTCGAAGTGTGCCACCGAGGTAAAAACTACGTTGGCGACCATGATAGTAGGCTAGCGCCTGTTATTGACGTTGAGGCAATCGTACAGGCTGATCCAGTTCTCGACGTCTTGCCCATCTTTTCCCGAGAATACGGCAGGATCATGGGTGCCATGTAGGTGGTAGCAGAAGTCGGGGCCGGTTGATTTGAGCGGTCGTCGCCGGGAGCCATGATGCAAGGCTGAACGTACCGTCTACTGCGAAGCTCCGTGACAAGGTACAGGGAACGTCCACCAAATGTTACGTAGGAAGGCGGATACGACATGCTATATAGAGGTATATTTACAAATACGCCGCACTTGGCCAACAGGCAACAGCCCGCGCCAGCCTCTAATCGTCGTCGTCGTCGTCTTCACAATACTGGCCTCTTCGTTATCATAAATACTGGTCCGCAGCAATGTTTAGCAATATGCTTTCTCTAGAACTTATACTGGGCATCTGATGGTATTCTCATTATTCCAGTAACTGGCGAAAATCAATTACTATAGATAGAAACGTACCCTAATGTCTTTTGTAACGACAAGGTTCGCTCTTGGGACTGCTCTTTGACTTCCTGCAGAGATCGTTGTCCTGAGGAAATATGAAAACATGACCTTCCGGTCAAACCGCATGAATGCCGCGCTACTTCGGTACGCAGCACTTCTTCGACATGTCGACGGCAAAACCTTGTCGAGCGGACAGCACACTTTCCGCGCAAACACATAGAGCACACAGGAGGTGCGAAAGAATGACGAACACCACTGCGGAGCGTAATAGTAGTGACGATTTGATTGCTGCGGACGAGGTTTGAGTTGCGATTGATCGCTGTGTAGATGAATTATCTCTTGTTGGATAATTGTACTGCATCTATGTATATGACGTCAGGATTTTCCTTGTACATGTCTGTCCTGGAGTTGGTGTGATGCATGTTCTTTGGAATGCCTGTGACAGATATGTTCTCTAATGAGGTAAGGTAGCTCCTCTGTGTCGTTGTTAACGTATGCTGGATGTTGTGGGTAGCCCGCTTCCTTAAGGATCGCCTTTCCAGAGTGCGTACCGCTGAGGCGTTCCCACTGATATAGCAGTACTGCAGCCTTTAGCTCAGATTGTATGCCCCTAGAAACAGGAGTTTGTTCGTGACCGTATGTTTGGGAAGACCAAGAGCAGATTTGTAGGCATTCCTGATAATGACTTCGGCTTTCTCCTCCTCCGCCTTGCTTGTGTTGTCGTACGGAAGGCTATAGGTGAGTTTGCTTAGTACCAGTGCGTGGACGAGCCCAAAAGTGTTCTACCTTCATGCCTCTCCGATGGTTTATCTTTTCGATTATTTTTCAACCTGTCTCGTGAATGTATTTAGCGTGTCTTGAGTGCGTCTGGCGCACCCAGGATGCGTATCAGATCCACTTCCTCAGATGTGTGTCCGTCCAGTTGGATAGCGATGTGATCGTTGCTTTCGTATCGTTCGTTGTGGATGCGTATCACCTGCGACTTCTCTGGTGCGCGTTGGAGCCCACTCCTTTCTGGCGAAGACCGACGCTGCAATTTGTTCTTTGTTGAAGAGCGTCCTCGTTGTACCCGAGAGAGCCCTTGTTCCTCCAGAGCGAGATAACTTCAGCGTAAAGTGTGCAGCCTAGATCTTCTATTTGGTTTAGGTTTCTGGATAGTCTCGTCATAGCTATGTTGAACGGAAGTAGTGAGATAATGGAGCCTTGAGGTGTACCCTTTTTGGGCATGTCAACACAGTCCGATCTGGCTTAGCACCATACTGCTAAGCCTGGCGGTGAGAGCTGCGATCTTGAGCTTAACACGTTGGTTATGTTTTTGGGTCTTCCATCTGTGGAAGCGGCTTCTGGCTTCCCCCAGGTGCAGCAGTCCCTAATGTCATTAAGTTGGTCACACCACTCGGTGAGGTTTGTGAGGTTGCCAATTGAATGCTCTCTCTCGCGGAGGAAGGCTTCCCAGTTAGTGATGCAGGCTTGTCCAATGGAGCGACGCAAGGTACTCTCCGTAATTTTTGTACGAAGAACGCAGTGGTCGCTACCCAAGAATTCCTGCAAGTTGTCCCAAATATAGTTTGCACGGCCACGAGCGAAGGTACATCAGGACAAGTGTCCTTGCACTGCATACACTGTTTCCAATCCGAGTAGGTGTTGCGGGCTCAGTAAGCAGTTGGTCTTGAAATTTTTCGGTGGCAACCACAAGTTGTTTGTCTTTGACATCTGAGCGGTTCTATCTCCAGCGTTCGTTGAGAGCTTGAAGTGCTCGAGAAGGATGAGTTCTTTTCCCTGGGCCAATTTCCAGGCACCCTGGACGAGAGCGTGGTAGTCGGTGGCTTTTTGCTTCGGGGGGGGGGGGGGAGCTTATACATTAACGATGATGATGCTTCGCGTCTTGATTTTGTTTTTGCGCCTGTGAAGTGACTCCACGATCACATGGTCGATGTTGGTGTCTGGGATGTTGTCGAGGCCGATTGTGGTTAGCATTTTGTTAATCAGAACCGCCACTCTTCCTTTTGTTGGGCTATCGTAGGGTTCAAAGCCTGGGAGTGTGGATGATGTGCCAGGTTCCTGTAGCACTATGAACATCTGGTTCAGCAAGGTGTGTGTTAATGTATAGTTGAAAGGGGAACCGCTTTTTGCAGAAGCCGTGGGAGTACTATTGCGAGAGCTGTAAAGGTTCGCCAATGAGTGGGGTTGTGCTGCGCATGGTTAACTCGTGGTGTGGAGAAGTGGGCATGTCATGGGGTCCATTTGCGAGCCCGATGTGCGAGTGAGGGTGAGCTCCGCCGTTGTCGACGCCAGTGGGGAACAGACTTCGGGGGCAACAGATTCCAGGCTTAGTCTGAGAGGGACTTGATATGCCCTGGTGCGGGAACTGAGGGTGGCCCTCTTCCTTCGTATACTGCCGCCTGTCTCGGCGATTTGAGCCTCGAGGCGTATCCCGAGGGAGTCGAGGCGGACTCCGAAGTGTGTGAGGTATAGTGTGAAGACTGTACTGAAGTGCTGGGAGGGATGTTGGGAGAACGCCGAGAGCATCTCGCCTATCTCTTCGAGTGTGACCGCGGAGTCCGCCTGGGTGGAAATCGGCGACAGCATTTTAGGGGTTGCTTGTATGTTGAGGGTGGTTTGGGAGTGGTGTTCGGTGGAGTCGGGGGGCTGTTTGAGACGCGCCATTAAGTTGTAGAGTTGAGCGCTGTCCTTAGCCTGTCGCGCCCTGAAGGCTGCCAGCTCCTGTTTGTGCTTTAAATTTTACGCGAGAAGGTGTTCATACGCCGGGGACTGAATGTTGGGCGGAGCGATGGGTGTCGCCCATAGTGCTGGCCAGCTCACCTTAGTGTCGGTGCCGGCTGAGGGGGTGCAATTGTCCTTCTCGGCAGACTTACTCGAAGCCTGCTCGAAATGTCGGTGGGTAAGTTGTTGCTGCAGCCCCTTGGTATCCCGGTCATCGTTCTGCGGTTGTTGCTGCTGGCCAGGTGCTGCAGGGCATAGGAGAGGGAAAGACTGAGACCGTGAGCGAGAGTGGCTGTGCGAAATCTCCCCTTCTTGCTGAGCCTTCTATAATTGGGATTAGGTGGGTTGCGCTGGGGGTGACACCCCCGGGGCTGGGTCGGTGCTGCGGGGCGGGAAGGTGGCCGTGGCCGCAGGGGCTTCAGTCTCCGTGAGCACTCTTCGGCGCCCATCAGGTGGCCATCGCCGCACACATTGCCTTTGGGAGCACAGAGCTGACCGTACACGGGATCCAGGGTACCGCACTGCCGACACACTCGAGCATTAAGCGTAGGACACACATCCGATCGGTGCTCTGGTTGCAAGCAGACTTGGCAGGCTTGAAACATCGGCTTGTACGCGGGGCAGGCTACCTCCCTCCCCCATAATACAGTACATAGCAGCGGATGACGGGGCCCTCGGAATGTGATCACAGCAGATTTAGTAGAACACTGTGCACTGTCGCCCCTCGCGTGCGCACGCGAAGGTTGACAGTGAGTTCCTCCGGAGTGGTGCCGGTGTCTATCACATGGCTGACTCCACGAAGCAAATCTTCGGGGGCCGCTGCGTAAGCGTTGAACTCGTGGGTCTAGCCTCCCAACGTGAGTGGTGATCCGGCGGAGTATTTGGGCTGTGTCATCATGTGGCGTGTTGGCAATAATAATGTCCGACCCGGAGCGGGTGCGGATAACATAACCACCCTTACTCGGAATTGCCCGCCCACAGACGGCATGGGAGATTTGGGGCGTCGTGAAGTTTCGAATAGCCAGGCCCTTTTTTCACCGCATGATGATTTTTAGGTCTGCGTAGGAGCGGTGGCAACTTCCTTCGTAAATGGCGCTGCTCCTTTCTCTTGGCGTAATTCGCGCCGGCGCAAAGCATGTTGTCTGCAGACGCAGCTGGAGCGTTCTTCGCCGAGGCAGCCTAGGCGGCGGCGTGGCTGGGCGGAATTCTTGCAGGTCCGACAATCTGCATTGTTACGGCCCGAGCATGGTTGTACTTTTAAAGCGAAAGCTTTACTAACGTACTGCAGCCGAGTTTCGCCGTCGCCAGCAATTTAACTTTTATTTGACCGCAGCTGCGCCGTATCCTCGGTAACGCATCACGTGACTTGCCGCGCGAGCTCCGACGCCGGCTTGGCGCATGCGCTCCCCGCAGCTGGGTCCCGCCTGGCCGCGCGACTCCCTGCGTGTCTGGTTATGGTTGGTTGGTTACAAACTTTATTTCTACTATTTACAAGAGAGCTGTGAGCTGAGCCCTAAGGGCCCAGCCCTTACAAAGTCTAGGGGGCGGTCCCTAGTCCGGGACCCCCGTGGCTTCTGCAGCGGCTTTGGCTCGGGCCACCAGGGCACGTTGTTCCAGAGGAGCGCCGCGCTCGCGCGGTCTAAGCTTGGCCATAGATGAGAGCGAGGCCGGGACGTCTACTGTGAGCATTGCGCGGGATCGGGAGGCTTTGAGCCGTCAGCGCCAAACGGCGTCTGACCACCCCGCGGATATCGCCCTGCGAGCTGCTTCACTGGGGAGGATGTGCCATGCAACAGGCGTCGCACCGTCGAGATCAATGTAGCGACCGCGTTCGCGCCCTGTCCGTTTGTGCTTCGACGCTGCGCATGTTCGCGGCGTCTGTTTGCATGTCTAGTACTTGCGCTTTCCCTGTGGCGTGGGAGTTGACGAGGGTAAATCGCCCGCCGGCCCCGGCGGTGCAGACGAGATGGGCTGTAGGATACTGGGGCCCCGACTTCACTCGCCGAGGTGAGCTCATCGAAGTCTTAGGCGTCAATGGGAACCAGGGTTCGTGGCTGCTAACCGTAGGTTGCCGGCACGTGGAGGTGGTCGTGCCTGCAATCGGCGTGATAGTACCATACATATTGGCGGTGGAGAGGGCCGCGTCGTCAAGCCTGGTGGCCCATACTCGCCGACACGAGCTAGGCCTAGCGGGTCAGCGCCAGCATTGGGTCTTCTTGAGGCGGTAAAGAAAGAACGAAATGTCCTGCCGGCTTGAAGAAAGGTGTCTAGGTGTTCCGGATCGTAATTTCTTGGTGGTCCGATGCAATGTCAGTGACGATGTGGAAGTAATCGGGTCAGGGAGAGCCCATCTTCGGCGGAGCTCAAGCGAAGCACATTCGCACGCTCCAAATGCTCCAGCTGAACCAAGACTGGTGGGTCGATCCGCCGACATAAATTTCCGACCTTCCCTTGCATTTGCATGCATAGATGTTTTAGCATTTATAATGTAGCCGATCATTCGCACCAGCTTCTTGTATTCTTCGATACAGTTTTGATACCGAAGGCTTACAGGCAGAATTGTAAGTCATTTTACCGTCTTGGCGGTGGCTGTCTTTGTCGTTTAGATTATTGTATTCTATCTGGCGCTTCACAGCTGGGTCTCATGAACGAGCCCGAATGCTCTGTATGGACAGACAACGCATGCGCCACTAGCCTTGAACGCCAGCCTCACACGTGCATCGGACGCCAACGATGGTTGTTGTGTTAAGCTGTCCTAAATAGAGCAAGATTTGAGGAAGCTCAGCTCAGGCCCAACTCCAATGCTGCCTTTACAGTTACATATAAAACGCAGAAATGCATTTCTTTAATCACTCGCGAGGTGATTTGGATGAATTTTCTTGCATTTAAGGTAAATTGTACTAACTGTAAGAAACAATATTTCATTTAGGTTCTGAATATTTTTCCATGTATCTTAAGTTATTGTAAGCTTAAAAAATATGGATACCTGAAATTTAGAAGTTAGTCTCTTCATCTTATCTTCATCCGTATCTGTAACCTGTATATGTTAGAGGATCAAAATTTGATACATAATTATACAGCTAACGTGAATTTGTTAGTGTTTAGTGTACTGCAAGTGTCATCCTAATATTATAGTGGCACATTGCAGAGAATTGATAATTGATTTTGTCCATTTTAGATTTACTGTTACACGCTCTCTACACAAACGCCATAGCAATTATCGTTGCTGAGTTGCATTTGTTAACTTGATAGTATTGTTTTCGTCAAATTAGCAATTTCCGACAAGCTTTACATTAGGAATTGGCCACGATCACTCACTAAATTGTTCACTTTCTTTTAAGTACGGGTCATTTGTCAGTTTTGAAGAATAACGAAGTATACTTTCGTCCAGTAATAAAAATGCGGTAGTAAATATCCTATCTTATCACGATGTCAATCGGCATATTAACTTTCATGACAGCAACGGGGAAGCAACGCAAACGTGGCTTAAGAATCGCTGCTCAAGAAAAGTTGCACTTAAGTGTCATCGGATTGCGTCATGCGGTATGCGTGCTGTGTGCAAGTATTGTTTTTACGACAATTTTGCTATTGTGAATCGACTTAGGTGACCTTGTCCGTACGCCTTGTGCGCGTTTACTGACATCCTACTTGTAACGGGTTGGCGACAGTCACCCTGCCTCCTTGTGCTAATGGGCCGTTTTTTACTAAAATGGATGCAGTGTATAAATAGGAGCAAGAAAGATAGGGAGCAAAGAAAGAAAGGACACACTAAGCAACCCAATGAAAAATACTAAGTGATGTTGCCTCTAGCGTGAAATTTAGCATAGCATTAGTATGCATTACCCAGTATGCTCAGGCAATGCTAGCTCTTCCCAAGAGTCAGCCGACTACTCCTTACAGTGGCATCACGTTGTAGAACATTCCTTCTCCGTCTTTATTTTCAAGGGTTGTGCGACTTGGTGCATGGCTTACGCCATTGTCCTTCCCATCGCTGTCGTTGTCGCCGTCAAGGCACCGCGAGCCGGTAAGTACACACAACTACGCAACTTCGTAAGTTGCATGAGCGGCCCTCAAATTCCAATCCCTATATACATGGGCTACCTAGAGGATTTCTAATGAAGGGTCAAGCGCACGTAGGTAATTAACATCTGGGATACCAGCAACTATTGTTCCAGGCATGGCAGGGGTAACAACGTTTGATTCAAATTTGAACTTGTAACGCACATCGTCTTACGACAACCCGTCCATATGCCAGGAGAGTGGCGACAAGAGATGGAAAATGAGCGCGTGAATTCAGTGGTTGCCCACACAGAATCAAATTCAAGGAGAGTGTTCCTCTAAAGAAGGCACGCGATTGCTGACTTCGTTGCGATATCTTTCCCCTGCGCCACTAAACAGCGCACATTCATCCAATAAAGGTCTAATACTGCAATCGCGTCAATCGCCGATCATGCCAATGCTCTGGAAAATATTCATCGGCGACATATAACGTCTTGCTCCAAAACTTTCTTTTTTCTTCAATGCGTAGGCCCATCTTTAATTACCCTCAATATATTATCACGCACAATAATTGTGCGTTTCCGAAGCCCTTCAATGCGAAAATGTGCTTGTTGCGTCTTTAAGATAACGGCAGCACGCTTTAACAACAAAACAGTTTAACAACGAAGGCATGCAATTCAAGAATTGCCTCGCATTCCGTCCACTTTAAATACCATATACCTCGAACCACCTCATTAGGCTTTCTTTTTAATTATTTCGACTATATGTACCTGCATTGAATTATTTCGGCTATATACACTGTAGAAATGTCTGAAGAATTGGGAAAGTTCACACCTGTTGTCGTGGTCAGTCCAGGATCTGCCCAGTTCATTGTAAAAGTGTCAATAAAGAAAAATATTGCTTCCGCAGACGCCTTTTGGCAGTGAGCTCAGGAAAGTTGTCTGAGATTTTTACGTTTCTGTCACTGAAATTTAATCGAGAGATCGAATACCAAGTGCTTATTATGTGCGTGGTGGGACTCGAAGCCTCACCATATTCTCGAAGGGATATTTTCGTGATAAACTCAAGCGTATTTTTACAATTTAAATAATTTTAGTCCAAGTAAGAAACATCGCAATATGTTTACGTGTATAACAAACTTGCTTCTTCTCAACTCTCTTGCGCTCTTTTGTCATACAAGCATTCCTATAATAAGCAGCTGATGTACCGATTAGCCCACATAAATTCTATCTGCAATGTTTCCATGGCCTTGCGTTTCCAAGTTTCTGGGTGCCGCTGGTCCCTAACGCTATGCGTTAGGGAGCAATTCAGTTTTCTATTCAGAGCACTAATAGGTCGCATAACTTTTTAAGTACCCGTTTAGTGAATTTATTAGAGCATCTTTCTTTTACTACACCATTTAAGAGTACTATTTATGGATTTTTAAAGGTACAATTTATCGTGTCTGTCTCCGAGCTTGCCAACGTCTTGCGAAATCGCCGTTGGTTAAAAACCTAGCTCGCACAGACGCAACCACTACTGCTCCGAGCGACAAACATACCGCCGCCCTGAATACAACCGGGCAGGATAAATTTTGCTCCGCCAGCGTAATGCGTGGCCGGACAACGACGTCTTCTGTGAACTTTACACATGCGTGATCGAGTAGTGACTTCCTTCTTCTACACAACGGCGTTAAAGTGGATTACATTGACAAAAGCTACAGAAAGCGCACATGCATAAATTAAGATCACGCTGAGGGCGGTCCTACGGTGCGTTATTGCAATCGTGTTCGCTCTCTATGTGGAGCGGACCTACCGAGAGGGGAAGTTGTGGTTGACCTGGCGCTCTTTGGTCATAGTTGGTGCTTGGGCCACGAAATTCCTATCAATATCGCAAGTAGTGGGCGCGAAATGGGATCCCTCTGTCTCGCTGGCTGAGTTTCTTCCAGCCATTTCTGTTGCCTTCTCATGCTATTTCATGTTGAACGCCAGTGCAGGAAATCCGAGAAAGCGTAAAATTTATGCAATGTGCGCATTTGTAGGCTTTATAACTCCTCTTTACCACATGCTTAATATATAGAAATATATCTATACATAGGCGGTGTCAGCTTACTCAAATGCCACTATTCCTGTTTTATTCAAAAAACGTGCTACCATACAACGCCTGTCTCTGAAGTAAGACAGAGCTCAATCTGGCTCCGATTGCGTCAACCACAGCAAGTCAACAGCGCCACCTCTGCACTCTACAGGCGCACGATAGTGGTTGTCTTCTTTACTCTGCATAGCGATGGTAAAGCAGGGCGCGAGAGGTAGTACGGATGCTAATATAAGCAGTCGCGCTATAACAGCTTTGCTTTGTCATGATGATATAATGGCATCCCCTTCGAAACGAGTCGGTGACAAAATAGTCACGCAGCCCGCCTGATCTGATCAGTTACGCTATGCTTTTTTTTCTAGTATTTTCTACGTCTTAATCTTTTTTGTTTCCTGCAATATCTACCGTACACCGCTACCTATTTACTGTAAGACATTCATGTACAGATACTGCACTGCCTCATTAGCGGTTTTACCGTGGGTTACCAAAGCCAGCTTGCTAACCGATCTCTTGTAAGCTTCCAGTTCTGACAACATATCCTATTTTAAGCACAGAATGGCATTTGCGGACATTAGCACTGGTATCACCGCACAATAATTGTGACCCCTTAATGATTGTGTAAGTCTTGTCGTTTACGTATACGTCCAGCTACTTATATCGTTTCACGATGCATATGACTTGCCGAATCGAGACCACGTAAATACTCGTCTCTTTATTACAGATCATAAATGCCAATTTCTCTGTGGTAAACTTAAGGCCTAGATTTCTCGCTGCTTTACCATAGATATTCGTGTCTGTAAACCTCTTGCATATTCCTCTAGTAGCACTATGTCGGCCGCTATATCAGTCCAGTGACGGTTGTTCTCCGCACCACAGTCAGTTGCACTGCGCTCCTCAAAAAGGCAGAAAATATGTCGAGTGTGCTACCGAACAACTTGCAATGCGTATAACGAGGTATTAATGAATCCCGTACGGAAAAGAGGTGCGACGTTGTGCTAACGCATTTTCTGTCGCATTTACTTCTAAATACTCTCATGACTTCTTTTAGAAGATCAAGTTTCAGAACGTTGGTGCCCTTATGCGCGATTTCAATACAACGAAATTTACCTTCCGCGATGACGGAATACCGAGACAGGAAATGAAAATTAAGGCAGACGCAAATGGCCAAATGGTTTCATTACAAGCGATGCTTCCGAACGCACCTCCTAAATTAACGCATGTAATTTGAATTTGCCGCAAAAGCGGAAGAAGGAGAAGGTTCTCGATCTAAAATTTAGAACTTTATTTCGCGCTTGGAACACACGTCAAACTGTTTACAGATTTGTTTATCTGGAATCCAGTGCTCCCTGAACCAATATCCAGCCTCTGGATGAGGGCTTCGTGGGCGCGCGAATCGAGAATTTTCTGCACAATTTTCCCAGTGACTTGTTATCGCGTATTCTTATTTGAGTTGTCTAAATGCTTATGCAGGAAGATTTGGGCTGGCTCGCATTATCGATGTGCGTCCTCTGCGGACTTCCTTTTTGGTTCTGGAATAAGTTATCTACGTCCAAACTGGTAAGTATGAGCCGCGGCTCTCAACATCTCAGCAAGTAACTTAACTAGCAACTAGGCTAGAAAATTGCGCAAACATGTTTGTTTTCTCAAGAGGCTGCTTCGACGATCATAACTGCAGGACACTCGCAAACAGTTCCAAAACCACGAAAGAAAGGAGCGCCTCAGAGGACGTGAAAGCGTAGCAGAGACGGTAGAGTGGGGCGTACCTCGCGCATGCGCAGGTACGCCCCACTCGCTCCTTGGAACATGTTCAAACTCTGGTAATCGAAACGCGTAAACCGTATATTCGGTAATAATTATATAGATATTCTAAATGGGGATGAGGGCGTAGCCTCGATCTCAACGAACTTTCGCTGTTTTAGTTAGCGCAAGAAAGAATGAGTGAAGCGAACGAGACACACAAGCGACACAAAACCCATAGGAAAAAAATTTAGAAACTTCGGACTGTTTGTTCTGTGACACCTGCAAGGAACACCGGCAAGCGCTAACTTTCGACTACCGTTACTTTTTGTCGCGCGCCAATATATGTCCCTAGTCGCGCATACGCCAAGCATGTAATCACATTGTCACAACCAAAGATTAGAGCAAACCGCGCAAAAATCGCTTCACTATATCCATTAAAGAAATAGATGTGTATCTTATACAAGCCTTCCCTATAACATATATGCAGGGTGTCCCAGCAAATTTCAGCCAGAGTTTAAATATACGCGAGTCTCACGTAGCTGGACAGAACCAAGGTAATGTTTTTGCCGCCGCTTGCAGAGACTGAAATTATTTTTTCATTCTGCTTAATTAGATGAAAAGTAAATTAATTATCCAGCTTCTCAAATATTATGATTACATCAAAGGTGTCAATATGAAAATGGTATAGCGACATGAAAAGCTTCCCGATACAGCTTTCTGTTGCTTAATACGAGCTACGCAAGTGTTCTTCCGAGCCTGGAGGAAGCGACGCAAAATCGAAGCGCGATTGTTTGCTAGAGCCTCCCCATCTTGACTACGCCGCTGTTCTGACCTGCGCGGTGGTATTCACTGCTTCACGATTCCTACGAAGTGCACTGTAGCTGAAAACGACAAGCGCCGTTTCAAACTTCCAAAACCTGCAGTCCAAGCAACAAATATCACCTTACCTATATCCATAAAATGCCTCCTGTTTTTCTCGCGCTTTGGATTTTTTTTTTCTCAACACGAGTTTCTTCAGGAAACGACCACGTGGCGCTGGTCACTAAGAACATTGCTTCGTACTTGAAATTAAAAAAAGAAAGCGCTCTGCCCCGCATATTTTACCGAGGGTACGGAAGCGAAACAGTAAATGCCTTGTGTAACGCATAAAAAATTCATTCTTGCATACCATCTTATTTGATGTACAATGCTTCCACCTGCATTTGCTGTAATTGTGGTCGAGGCCAAACACGCGCCTTACTATTACTTCACAGAAACATTGTCATTATCCTAAAATACTAAGCTATACAAAGGCTACACGTGTCAATATAAAGCTACAAAAGTACACGTGTCAATATTCAATGAATTGATAACTGCGTTATGACCACTTCAAGCCTAGTTACCTGCAACGCGTGAAGGCTAATGACACCTTTAAACACAGGAATTTAAATAAAGCAAGGTATATTACAGCATGTAAGTGTACGTTAAACTTGTTTCTTCTCAACAAGACGAAGGGCGAAAGGTAACAAACAGATGTACTGATTATCCAACTCCAACTAAGTGTTGCGTTTTACCTACTGCGCTATGCGTTAAGTAGGAATGCGGTTATATATTTGGAGCAATAAACATAACTATCAGTCGCTCAAGCACTGATGTCATTGAAGCAGATTTGACTTATCACATTTCTGAAAGTATTCTATAGAATCTCAAAGATTTATTGTTATCTTGTCAATCACCGATTTTGACAACGTTTTGCAAAATACCATCGGTGAAAGACAAACACAAAACTTGACAGTGACTTTAGCATACGCTAAAGACGATGAAGGCAAAAACCTTCATCTTGTTTCATCTTGTTTTCTCTCTCGAAAGCTCGTGGGTTGGAGTGCCTTAATGAACGCTAAGTAATTAACTTCGTATTCTTTAATTTCGCAAGAAATTAACACCAGAGTTAGTGGGTGCGACTTCCACCAAAAGTCGAGGATTCGACATCCACGAAAGGGAGTGGTTTTGAGCACCTTAATAATCCTATCTTAATTAGGTGTGCGTTAATTAATTTCACCGTAACATTAGTTGTGGGGGGTTCGACTCTCACCCTTCACGATGTACACTGGAATTCAACTTCGTGATTGGTCGCTAGAATTTTGGTACCATAATGCCCGACAACGGATTTTTCGACCAGTTGCACAGTTGCTTACGCTCAATAAATTGATACGCAGAAGGCCTGTACGTTATCAAAGCCCTTTAATGCGAAAAGCTGGTTTCTTACGGCTGTGACATGACGGCAACAAGATTTCAAAACAAAACAATTTAACAATGAAGGCATTAATTCGAAGGGTGCCTCCGAGGGTCAGTCAATTTTGAATATCAGGTATACGAATGACGTGATATGCGTTTTTTATTATATCGAATAACTTCCTTGTATTGTGTAAGAAATATCTGAAGAATCGTAAAAGTCGAGAACTGTTAACGCGTTCTGTGAAGAATCTGGTCAGTTCTTTGTAAAAGTGTCTGTAATAAAGAAAAGCCTATCTATGCAGAAACCTGACTCGTCCTGGCAACGAACTTACAAAAGTTACGTGCAGATTCTTCCGTTTAAATTACTGAAATCTAATTGCGAAATTGTATTCTAGGTTCTTTCGATGTGCGCGGAGGTAAAAAGAGCCTCAAAATTTTTGGAGAGTGCTATTTTGCCGATAAACTCCATCGTTGTTTTACCATTAAAATATGTGTAGTTAAAGACATAAGTACTTCAGTGCCTATGTGTATAAATTACATGTTTATTCCCAA
The DNA here is from genome assembly GCF_023375885.2 of Dermacentor andersoni. Taxonomy (NCBI): domain Eukaryota; kingdom Metazoa; phylum Arthropoda; class Arachnida; order Ixodida; family Ixodidae; genus Dermacentor; species Dermacentor andersoni. The sequence continues at coordinate 97,875,863 of NC_092822.1, read as the reverse complement.
CTCCATTGCATTTCCACCTTTTTTAAGCGATTGTGGCTAACGTGGGCAGCAGATGTACAGATGTGCAGAAATGTCTGAAGATGTACTGAGATAAAGAAACCCCATGCATTTAGTTACTCAGTGTCGTTACCGATGGCTCGTATCTAGTAAAGCGCTTTTGTACAGAAAATTGACTCATCCTGGCAATCAGCTTACAAAAGTTACGTAGTCATTCTTTCGTTCATATCACTGAAATATAATCGAGAAATCCTATTCCAGGTGTTTCTACCGTGCACGAAAGGCCTCACATTTGTCCCAATGCTTTAACCTATAGACAGCGGCGTTGTAATAGGTTATACATAAGTGTTCCCATCCATTTCCAATTATTGCGTTGTACATGATACGCTATATTATGTGCTCAATGAGCTTACTTTTTATTTTACAATTTGGAATGTATGTTTAAAAAGTACAATACGTATATCACTGTTATCATGTGAATTATCGACGTTGCCAAAGTTTTATCAAAACCGTCGGTAAAAGACAATGTTCTTCCCGCGAAAAAAATTAATCTATGTTGACGCATAAGCGCGAAGTTGCTTACACTGAATATATTCTAAAGCAGATGACATGTACGTTATCAATGCTCTTCAACGTAAAACAGAAAAAGAAAAATAGCTTCTTGCGACTTTTACATTGAAGGGAAGGACATTATGGCAGCCCGATTTAACAATAAAGTTTGAGAACCAAGGCATTCAATGCAAGGGTGCCTCCGAGTGTGAGACCATGTTAAGCATGAAGTACCTCCTATGACCAGATTACCGTTTTTCCAATTAGTTGGACTAATGCGTTGTATTTAATTGCTAAAATATCTGAGGAATTGGAAGAGTCGAAAACAGCCATTCCAGTAAGTCAAGAATTTCGTCTTTTCAGCAAAGAAAAACGTTTCTATCTACAAAACTTTACATTTAGGAATACATAACTGGTCATTTAGTTACACTCAAAGCGTGGTTACCGACCGCGCGTCTTTGGTAATGTAGCCTTTTTTATACAGAAAGTCTATTGCTCTTTGGAGTCAGTTTAGGAAAGTTGCCTGATTTTTGCTTTAAAACAGCGAAATATAATCTAGAGATGGTATTACAGGTGCTTCGGATGTGCGCGGTGTTATTCGAGCCATCTCTATCGTCTGAAAGCGTGATTTTGCCGATAAAATCAAGCATCCTTTTATCATTTCAATATTTTAGACCAATAAACACATACAATAGTACGTGTGTGTATATTAAACTTGTTTTTTCTTACCTCCCTTGCGCTCCTGTTTCAGATCAATGCGACAGCAGCGGTAAGCAGCAGATCTGCTGATTAGACAATTCAATTTCATCTGCAATGCTCTCGTTTTCATCCATATCCAAGTGTTGGTTAGGGAGCAATGCGTTTATAGATTTACAGCAGGAATAGACCATATAACTTTTAAGCACCGGATTCACCAATCTTTTGGAGGACCTTGCTCATTCTTGAAAATAATCGAGATTTTCAAAGGTAAAACATTCATATCGTGTCCATCACGGATCATGCCGACGTTTTCAACATCACCGTCGGTTATAGAGAACGTTCCCATTGACAAATGGTAATGGTGGTAGTGTATCAACGCGCACTTATAGACGCCATCGACGTTATCAGATGACGGCAGCATGATTTAAGAACAGAAAAATTTTACGACGAAAACAAACAATACACGAGGTGCCTTCAAGTGTCAGTCCATTTTTATATCACTTGTCTTAATTTAATGTTGAAATATAACCCGGAGAATTAGCTTCTATGGCGGTCAGTCAAGAACCCGGCCAGTTCTTTGCAAAAGCGCCTTTATTAAATGAAATTACTTGCTCCACAGAAAGACTGTAGATGAACCAATTAAGCGCATTTATTATTTATATTTATTTATCTATTATTAATAACATTTGATATTTATGTTTGTTTGCGCACAAAAAGTTTTAAGATGAATCTGTTCCAACTAGGCCGACTCGCAGTTATACTTTGGTAAAGCCTTTTTTTTACAGAAATTGGACTCGTCCAGGTAGTCAGCTTACAAATGTCAAGTGTTGAGTTTTACATTTCAGTCACTGAAATGTAATTGAGAAATTGAAAGTGCTAGTTATCCGGTTAACTCCATCGCCGTTTTACCATTTCAATATATGTATTCAAACACAGAAATATCGCAATAAGGATGTGTATAAATTACTTGCAACTTTCCGTTCCTTTTTCAGACCACTGTCCGGAATGTCAGCAGCACATGTACTGATTAGACAACTTCATATGCAAGGCTTTCGTTTCCATCCGCGTTTGTGTTCCATTGTACTTGCTGCACTATTCGTTATGGAGCAATTAGGTTATCTCTTTACAGGATTAATACATAATATTGCTATTAGGTACCAGATGAGCTTAATTCAGTACCTTGCTTTTATTTGAATGTGGAACGTATTTTTGAAGTATAGAAATTGATTATTTTTATCGTGTCAATTAGCAAGCTTGCCAACCTTTTTTAACGTAGCCGCAGTTAAAGACGATATTCTGATCCACAAGAAATCTTCATCTATATTTATGCATGGGCGCGCAGTTACTTACGCTGAATATATTTTAGGTCAGATGACCGTTACGTCATCAAGGCATTTCAGCACGAAAGAAGTCTGCTTCTTGCGGCCGTGAGATGAAGGCAGCACGATTTCGTAACAAAATAAGCAACAAAGGCATTTAATTGAAAGGATTTGAAAACAATGTCAGACCATTTTAAATGTCATATATCTCGAGCTACGTGATTAGTCTTCCTAATTTATTTCGGTAAGCTGCACTATATACCCTTGCCGAAATAAAGTCGGAGGAATTGAAGCCAGGAACTGCAATTCAGGTCTGTCGAGAATCTAGCCAGGTGTTTGTAAAAGCTTCTTCAGTAAAGAAAAACGTTTCTACCTAGATAACGTACGTAAATGTGCATTTAGTGTCTGCTAACGAATCATTTTTTTATACAGAAACATAAGTGCTCTTGGGAGTCAGTTGACAAAATTTACCTGAGGGTATCTGCGTTTAAATGACTGTAATGTAATCCAGAGATCACATTCCAGACACTTCAGACGGGCGCGGTAGTATCTGAAGCCTCACGATTGTCTGAAAGTGCTATCTTTCTGATAAAAGGAAGCATCCCTTAACCCTTTAAATAATCGTAGTCCTCGCTGGAAAAATCACTGTGCGTATGTGTGCAATATACTTGTTTCGTTTCGATTACTTTGCGGTCCTTCCAGATGGAAGGCAGCAGATGTATTGACTAGCAAACCTAAATTCTGTTTGCTATGTTAACGTTTCAATCTGTTCCCAACTGTTACTTTCTACATGCAGCGCTATGCATTAGAGAGGACTTCAGTTATATAATTAGAGCACTAATTCATCATATAACATTTAGGCAGAAGACTGGATAAGGTTTTTAGAACCCCTTTCTGTTATTCAATTTTTCCATTGATGTTCCATTTGATGTTGCCAACTTTCTCCTAGATCGCCTTCGGCGAAAGACAACATTCTGATTCAGAGAGAGAGAGAGAAAAACTTTTTGGTTTTTTTCAAGGATTTAGCGCCTCGAGGTCTCCGTCGTCTTCTTGGGCGCCGGCGAGTTGGAGCCTCTTCCGGCAAGGGTGGGCCCCTATTCCAAGGCTCCACTGAGCCTAGCTACCTCACTAGCGTGCTGCACTAAGGCCCTTTGGGCCGTGAGCTCGCAGCTGGTAAGCCGACTCTCCCATTGCTCCGCACTCGGGTTATTGTGATGGTGGAATGATTGATTGTGTTTACATTCCCATGTGACATGGTAGTGTGTGGGTGTGGCCCCGCACCATGGGCAGGTGTCTCTGTATGGTGTTGTGTACATTCAGAAAAACAGTGTGGTAATGCAGAAGCGCACAGTTTCTTACGCTCAATATATCGTTTCGCAGAAGACCTGTGCGTCAGCAAAGCCCTTTACCCTGAAAACCTGTCGTCTTGAAGCTGTCGGGTTACGGCTGCTCGATTTCACAACGACACGGTTTACCAACGAAAGCATGCGATCAAATGGTGCCCCAAATGTCACTCCCTTTTGAATATGAAATACATTTGAGCCTCAATATTGTTACGTATATATCGTCACGGTGAATAAGCGTCGTCCCACTGCGGGTGACATTATCAGTGCCACCACATGGGGCGGAGCGACCGCGAAAGCGTGGCTGGCTTCATCGCCGACACGGCATGAAACGTGTCCATCGTCGCCGACTCTCAAATACAACAAATTCAGTTTTGTTTTAATTTGCGTTTTCGAGTTCGTGATATCCGGAAACTCTTGCGGCCCCTTCCTTATAAGAATCCATCGGCGACAGTGCTTATTTCCATTAATTTGAATTACGACTAAATTTTGCTTTACCGAAGCGAATGGCTAATTTTACTACCTTTGTTTTCTTAAGGTTCAACTGTACTAACTTAAATGTACGGTACAATTGCACAGAAGGATCTTTTTGCAGACTAGGTTCTCATAGTTCGAAGACTGCACGACATTTAGGACCCACACGCAGCCGCTGCATGCGATATTTTGTGGCACGATATTGTAATGCTGGGAAAATGCGCATCAACAATCACTTGGGATTTCCCTTAAAGTGCAGGTAAAGACGTTAAAAATACAGTGTAATCACATAGTGTGGCATATGTGCCTAAAAATATTGCAAAGCACTTCGCTTGACAACATCAACCCCAAATCATGCATACATACCATGTATAGGCGGTGACCTTACACGCCTCTCCAACTCTCGTATAGGTTAAGCTTCTCTTACTTTGTGTGCCAGCTCATAACAATGATGTAGTGTCGTTGAGCGGAAATACGGCCGGAAAGAAGCGGAGTGGACAGGACAGACGCCCACTTACAATTGATGTTTAATGAAAGGTTTTCCAGGGAGCAGACAGCCACACATGCGCACTCAAAAAGCAGATGCAAAGAGGGATTCAAAGCTCATGCATATTCGCGTGCAATAATTGTAAAAAAATGCTGTCACCCAAGGACACACCTAACTACTTTATCCGTCAAGGCAACTGACGGCCTCAATAATTTCTCCCGCCAGTCTGTCATTAGACACGTTTAAAATGGTTGCGTTTCTAAATAGCCCAGTGCAACCAAAATATCTGATGTGTGCATAGGTGCATACCACCAACCTGCACTTCCTGTACTTCTTGATAACGACTCACGTAATAAAAAATTTGGAGCATGCTTAAGCTTCGCCTTTAAGAGTGGAACGCGACAGCATTCAAAGATCCCTGACAGCTTCACACGCAATTAGTTGTAAGTGAGCGTCTGTCCTGGCCACTCCATTTCTTCCCGCCCGTATTTCTGCGCAACGACGCTGAGTGATGCACCAAACGGCCCAACACTCTACGCTTCTGGATAATCATGGCAGTCGACATCGACACATACGTTGAAGTCAGGAGCACAGCCACAACTTTTTCAGTGCCAACGACACTTGCTATTTGTACTGCATTGTACCAGCCACGCCCATGACGCGTCAGAAACAACTTACAGCAGTTTCAAAACGGAAGAGCGAAAACATTCCGGATCCAAAACTAATAACTTATATGGGCTTCGAACACGTATCAAACTGTTCATTGATTCGTTTATGTGCAATCCTGTGGTCCTAGAGTCCAGAGATTGATGTAGAATTCACGGGCGTGCAAATAAGATAACGCATTTTCTGGCACAATTATCCGAGAGACGTGTTGTCACAATTGCTGATTTGAGTTATCTAACTGCCTATGCAGGAACAGGTCTGGACTCGGGACTCGTTACCGACGTGCGTGCTCTACACATTCTTTTTGGTCCATCAATTAGTTATCTGCGCCGAAGTTGGTAAGTATCTCAATCGAATCCCACAGTGGCTCAACGTGCTACTAACAGGCTTTTAGTAGATTGTGCAGACAGGCTTGTTTTCTCAAGAGGCTGCTTCCCGAAACGAAAACTCTCTGTTTCGCCTAAAACGAAGTCCGAGCACCGATTGCGATAGCGAATTAGTAGATACGTATACGATGTATACTAGCAAAAATTAACAATCACGGTGTCATACGCGCAGAAGCAAATGTGAACACATCTGCCTGTATGAGCGCGGTAACTTGCTTCAAAACGCCGAAGTGAGAAATCGTCGCCGCAGCAACGCAAGAATTAGCCTTCGAGTGGCCTTTCGCTTCAACGCGAACTAAGCGCGGAAGAGATAGCGCGCACGAAGCAGAGAGCACAGCGCGACCGCGCACGACTGCAGCGCCATACGCAGCAGCCGCCGTAGTAAAAGGCCACCCTTCCTCCTCTCCTCATGTTACCTTGGGAGCGACGGAAGACGACGCATTATCATCATGTGAACTCATGTTAACTCATCAACGGGTCCACAACCGCGCCTTAAACGACGCGGAACGTAGTAGCGGCAGTAGACTGGAGCACAGCTCGCGCATGCACCGTTGGCTCGATGCTGCAGTGGCGTCGCAGGCGCAGCGAGAAGGGGGCTCGCGCCTGTCCAGATAGCTCGTTCCGCGATCCTTTGACTCTCTGATAACCGAACCGCGTAATTGGACCTTCGTTAATAATGCTCCTCCATACAGACGATTTTTGCAGTGATGTGGGACGTAGACGCGGTCTGAGGGAATTGTCGCTGTATAAGAATAAGTATAAGTATAATAATAATAAGTATAAGAATCTGTGAGGGGAACGAGACGCATAAGAAATCAAACGAGAACCAAGGGGGGGGGGGGCGCAGGCGGTGCCTAACTTCCGAAAGAATATTTCGTGAGATCTGCGACAGCTCTCATCAAAAATGAAAGGCAACAACAGACAGATGTAGCGCCACACCAAAGCCGGCCAGCTGGGAGGCCTAGAATCTGCGAGGGCGGCGAACTTGGTGCGACGAAAGTGGAGGCAGAGGTGGCTTCAACCGAGGAACAGATTTCATCTGTAGCAGCAGCTTCCTGTACTGTGTGTCAACGACTGACGTTTAAAAAACAGCAATTTCTTCTTCATGAAGAATGGAGTTGGAGTCGCGCACGCAAAGCCTGGATAAGTTAGGTACACCCTGCACACAGGAAATTGCACTCGGTGCCTTATTCGCACCACAGTTGGCTCAGTTTTGCCTTGTACGAAGCACTTACGTGCGACGTTCCTGTGGCGCTTCCTGCTAAAACTGTAATACTACTGGAATAGGAGTACAAGCTGTGTGAAGGGTTCTATAACATCGGCGGATGGCGATGACGTCCGCGTCAGCAAGCTGCTGCAAGGGACGGACGCAGTGGGTAATCAAGGGTTTTCTGCAATGGCCACGATACCTAACGTGAAGAGAAAGGACGTAAACAAACGAAAGTGCTCGAACCGCTATTAAGCATGAGGGTTGTGCATGAAGGTAGGGCGAGTCGTTGCCCACGCCATTCCATCGTGGAACCACTCGCGAGAGTTGGAGGAGCGTCAGACTGCTTAAAGTGTTTAGTCTGCACATATCAAATGGAAGGGGCTACATATCTAGACAGCACTACTTTCGAAATCAGCACACTATCAGCTCACGAGACGGGCTAGTTGCACAATACCAGACAAAGAATACAAAAAGGGGAGGGGTCAACTCGCGAAGAATTGTTTTTAAAGATAAGCATGTCATGGTGAGTGAGCGCGTGATAACACTGCATAGGATTGTGCCCAGAAACATGGCAACAAACAATAGTAAGGGAGGCGCAGGAAAGGGTAGGTGTGGCTCCGAGAGAAGCAAGCATAGATGCCGTAGGGGACCGACGACCACACAAATGCCATATTTAGAGAACACAGGAAGTTGGAGGTGCAAAGGAATCAAGTGTGTTTGAAGACAGTTACCCAAAACTTTGGAACGCGCAACATTCCTTGCACCACCGCTGTCCATAACCGCAATATTTCGCGCAAGGCATGAGAAGTGTGCATCATGCAGCCGAAAGCTAGTGCGTTTGGCTGTCATCACGGAGGAGCAGCGTTTAAGCCAAGACACACGAGACCCCGCGTTTTTCGTGGCGTTAGGATTCTGCATTAGTCCTAGAGTGTGTCCCAGATGACTTCAGCCTAGGCATTCAAAAATATTTCACTATATGCGGTTATCAGGCTTGTCGGATGGTTAGTCCTCTTTAGTCGACAAGATAGGCTTTGTGTGCTCACCCCACGAGGCAAATAAAATATGCTGTTTAGTAGCTTCTTTACTTTATGACGTGGCTGCCAATCGGAAAGCTACTCTCCTCCTATATTATGCCAAGCACGCAGTCGATTATAGTGCGCAGTTTCATGAGGAATTATTTTTCTGCTCGCGAAATCCGAAAAGTGGCATGCGAGTACGCACCTGTGCGTCGCGTCAACTGGGAAGCGATTTCGAGCGAACGTTACTGCTCATTGCATGACACGGTAACCGTCTGAGCTTTCTTTAGGAAGCGATAGTAGCGCGGACAGCGCCGCTCGAAATAAGATGGAACGAACAATAACGTGGAATTTTCACGAGCCATTAACGTATGGGCACATCAACTGCGGCTAGCGGACGCGACGATTGATGCCTGGCACCAGCGTATGCGAACTTCGTCTCAGCACCAAAACCCCGGCAACTCGCGGCTGGTGCCTTTCACGCCTGCTCGCAGAGTCACGGACATGTAAGATAAGCGATAGCCGTGCTCTCTGCATCCTGCACCGCTGATTGGTGCTCTCTGGATTCTGCGCCCACCCTAATCGCTTCAATCACAAAGCCAGGAGATCAGTCAGTTTGCGGCTAATGGATTTCATTAGTTTTGCATAAAAACCACCTCTTGAGACTCACGTGACCACCCCTGCGAATGGCGCGTAACATGACCAGCCCCCGCCTTCCACGCGACAGCTCACCGGCTCCAAAGTTTAAGCACATTCTAACTTCCTTGACTGATATTTCGTCATATTGCAGTGTTTCACCTGTGTTTACGTAAACCAGTTATTACTCGACAGTATGAGCATCTAGAAGTTACCATCAGCCATAAGGACGTTGTAAGGAGGACGCATATTGAATGCACCGCTGTAGGTGCTTTCAACTGCATCAGTGAACTCACTTGTGTAGCGTTTTGTTACGCCTGCGAATATTCCATGCAGTTATTCACAACGTTCTTTAACCCCCGTAGTCAGAAATGCCGCTTAATTTGAAGCTCATGCTTGACTTGATACAAATAACGTCTAGTGTAAACGCGCCCAAGAAGCTCAATGCGTTTCCTTTGGTGCGTTCACGACAGGCGTCATTTAAATGAAGTCATGCGTGGGTTTCAAGTTCATATGCATGTCTGAATACGGGGGTAAGACTCCCCATATTCGTTAAAACTTGTATTTCACCTCAGTTCCCGCAATTGCGCTTGAATTGTTGTATATCTTCATACCTTCGGCTTTCTATCGCGTATTTAAGCAATTGCTGAAGAACACCTTTGTTCAGTATAGTTCCCCGCCCGCGTGCTGATAATCTGTGGACTCGCTTCTATAGGACCAAGTGTGCTTCAATTGAAGCACACTTGGCTCTAATAGGCGCGGCATGATTTTGTTTAGTACAAACGATTGTGGACGATCTTTACAAGCTTCCATCGAATCTGTGCCACGTGCAATTTCATAATCTAGACTCAAGAAGCATTTATTATCTATATAAATGTTCGCTTCAGGCATTTGAATTGAACGCAGTGCTTTAGTTGAAGAAAGCAGCCAGTTCTAATTATTTCTGTGTGGTTATATACTTTGATAAGGTTGGTTAACCCAGTGAACTACCTGTTGTTTTAGCTTTTGGCGAACTCGGTAACATCTACCACAATTCTGTTTCTAGAATTAGGTTACTCGAAGAGGCGGATGTTCGAAGAATTTGGTGCAGAAGATCTCATTTCGGAGAATTTAGTGAAGGACACTATTTGCAAGTTCTTGATGCTACAAAATAAATTGGCGCTGCTGTGACATTTGTGTTTCAATGCAAGAAACGGCACTTTCTAAAAAAAAAAAGAAATAGAACAGGCTAATAGTGCACTTTGACCCCATTCAAGTTCGATGGTGCGTGGTTCGAAATATGTGCCATCAACATGGTTAGTTTTTATGTGTTAGTTTTTAACGTTGAGGGCTCACCTGCTATAAATTGTAACTGCAATACGTACCATAATGTAACTTCTAAATAAACTTGATTAAGAAATTTGGGCCACTAGTAGAATGTGCACTTTAATTTCTTGTGGAAGTAATGTTCATCTCGTCCATCCGGTTTATGGTTCAAAATAGCACCATCGGTCATAGGCGATGCTAATATATTCACTATGGAAACAAAAACGCTCTATATTGAAAACACTGTCAGCTGCCATGCACAGTGTACAATGTACATCAGGTAGCTCTTGCGAATACGGTGCAAAACCTTATCTTCTTGCAACCAAAAATATTTTCTCTATTCTTCCAGCAGCGCACAGGCGCACACCAGCGCATAGCGCTGCTTGTCGCCGTCTTGACGCTACGCTGTGGTAAGTGCGCACAATTACGCAACGTCAGTTTCACGAGGGGCCTTTAAATGCTGATCACCATATACATAGGATTTGCAACGGACGTTTTCTTCGGGGGTCACGCACGCAATTACCATCTGAGATAACAGCAGCGAACCAATAATTCCAACAGCGTTAGCATTTATGTGGACCTTCTTGCACTTCTTGGAGGTTGACCGTTTTTGCTCAATCAGGGTTGCCTCCCTGTTTTCCATCTCGTGTTCTCGAAAACCCGCGATTAGAGGCCGTTTTCAGTTCGGGCATGGTACGCGAACGTTGAACGCGTGTCGCATAACTTGCACCTAATAGGAAGTTATATCATGACTCCTGGTTATTGTCTCTCATCTCTTCTGTTTGTGAAAATGTACACTCCGCCGTGGTTGCGCAGTGGCTATGTTATTGTTGAACTCGCGACGCATATCGTCTTGCTGGGCCAACCAGCCGACATACAAGCAGAGTGCGGACAAGATAGCAACACAAAGGCTTGTGATCAGTGGTTCCCCACACAAAAGCAACTTCAACGAGCTTCGTTGCTGCCTTACCCCTGCTGTTCAATTTGCAAAATAAAGTGTTCCTACTTCTCCAACAATGCGAACGCTCTTTAACGCGCCTTTTACAAGCTACAGCGGCCGAATTGACTGTAGCGCACCAAGCGGAAGGGATTTACGTCTTTTGGTGTCGGTTTTGGGCGCGCGCGTTTTGAACGCTAGCTAGAAAGCGTTAGGCCCGCTGCTATAATAGGCGCGGCTTTTTTTAAATACAAATGATTGTAAACAATTTTTAGAAGCCTCCATCGAATCTGTGCCGCGTGCAATTTCATAAAGTATAGACGCAAGAAGCATTTATTGTGCTCTATATAAATGCTCGCTTCAGGCTTTTGTGCGTTCATGCAACGTTGTAGCACCAGGTAAGCAGCACTAGTTCTTGTACGAAGTTCCACCGGACATCAGCTGAAAAAAATTACAAGCATATGTCATTTTGGTCTTCAGACCTCGTAAGAATACTGCATTTAGAGGCGAAGCGTGCGAAAGTCGTGAATGAGTGCCAATACTAACCAAAGCAATTCGCTTCTACGTACACCATGGCGTAGAAAATACCCACTCATCCAAAGCAATGCCATAATATATGAAACCATATGATTTGCAAGCATTCCCCATTCCTGGTCATAATTTCATGCAAATACAACAGGCGACTGCGCATTTCGAACGCGAATTGGCTTCAGCCGACGCCATGGTAAGCTACATCGAAGTGGTCAGAGCGCAGGCTCTCAGCCAGGCCATGCTAGACGCTGGCACAAATCCTTCTACTCGCACTGAAAGCAAATGCGCGGGTGCAAAGCCTGTATTATCAATCCTAGCAATCGCTCGTCGCGTTATTGCAAGTGTGAGTACGGAAAGCGGGTATATGGCTGTTGCGGGGCCACAAAAAGCTTCACAAAGTTGACCCACTGAGATTCAGTACGCGCCTACCACGGCCGAACTGCTCTTCGCTAACGGTGTCACAAGACTCGCTTCGTCGCAGAGTCAAACATTTCTCGCGTTGCCGTAGTCGAATAGTGCAGTGCGTCGTGTCGAAGTGCACAAAGAACGCAAGAATACGCCGGTAGCCCAACAAACAGGCTACGTCCAAAGCAAACGGGTCGCCGAACTAGCGAACTTCACATGCGCAGCCGGCCTCGCTCGCTTCGGTGGCGTGTCTGGTGCATGACGCATGTGAATGGCACGTCTTTCGTGCCGCTAACTTGTTGCTAGGCAACGCAAGAAAAATAGGTCGCGAAGTATGTTGTCTAAGCACATTTCACGTTTCTTGTTGCGGATAGTCACGCCAGATAGTGGACGGGATTAACACTAGGCGTGACGTGTTTTCTGTTGCCAGTTTTTTCCGAGTTTCCCCTCTTGTTAAATTTCTTTCGCTGTCGACGAGAGAAGGCATGCCGGTTCCCATCGCGTCTGCCCATCAAATATTTAATGTCTTCAAGCCTGCAGAATATGATCTTATTAATCCAAATCACACTAGTACCTCTAACAGTGCAACCATATTGTATATGCAATCATACATAGACGAACCGTTTTTGAGGGTACCAATGATTTAAAACACTCTGCGATGTGGATCGAGAACACATGTATAATCCGGTGCGCAAACACGAACATGGCGCAAGATAATGAATGTAAATGCCTCTTCAGAGTTACCAACCTCACTGCCAGTTGCCCACACGAACACTGTCGTCGACATCAATTCATTGAAGTGTTCCGCACACAGACACATTTTCGTAGCCTCTGCTGCAGGCACCCGTTCAACCCAGACTTCAGTGCACTCAACAACAATATCAGTGAACATGTGCAGCCGCACTTTGTACGGCTATTATACATTAGACGCATAGGCGCAAGTGACTTTACTTATAACTTGTACATAATAGGAAGTTATATCATGACTCCTGGTTACTGTATCTCTTCTGTTTGTGAAAAGATAGACACTCCGCCGTGGTTGCTCAATGGCTATGGTGTTGGGCTGCTGAGCACGATGTCGCATGATCGAATCTATGGCCACGACAGCCGCATTACGACGGGGCGAAATTCCAAAACACCCGTGTACCTAGATTTAGGTGCACGTTACAGAAAAACCAGGTGATCGAAATCTCCGGAGTCCTCCACTACGGCGCGCCTCATAATCAGAAAGTGGTTTTGGTACCTAAAACCCCATAATTTAACTTCTCTTTTATATGTAGACAAGCATGATTGCGACGACCGTCAGTTGAAGCGAATAGCACATGTGCTTTCATCCCATCAAGCACGAAATTCTCATGGAAAAGAATAACGAATACGGAATAAGACCTGTCATTATGGAATTTCTCTATGAAATGATTCATTTGCTAAATGAGTGAACCATTCGGTTGTAGTCCAGATTCTTTGACAACCAGCTGTTCTTTAACGTTCGCCTAATAATAAACACAGGAAATTTTTTGATTTCGCCCAAATATAAATTCGACAACTACGTTAGGTCCAGGAAAGCAGCGGGTGCCGTATACAATAAGATACCGCGATGGCTTCCTAAGCCTTTTGTATGACGATATATTTCTACGTTCGGTATTTCGCAAGCAGTAATTTTTATAAGAAAAAGAAACTAAACACTGATTTGAGCAGGTAATTTGTATGGGCAATCTTTTCTAAACGTCCCTAAGGAAGGCTTCCTACATGTTTTTTTTCTCTTTTTGCACAGTCTATCTGCGGTTGTCCAAGTCAAAGGCATAACGGCGTGTATATGTAATTTTTCAAATGTTGTCGTTTATTTATTCAAGCGCTGCAGTTTTTTACCCGTTCAGTTCCCTCTTTGCTTCATTCAACAGTAGTTTTTGGAACCACTATAAGACAAAATTTAGAGGGTGATTCTTGTTCTCGAGTTAATTTTTGTATAATTTTGTGGTGGGGGCCTAATGGGCTGCTCGGCTAACGCCTATTGCAGCCAAATTCAAACGTGTTACAGCACAATGTTTGGCGAAAATAACAGACAACCGATACTTCAGCATCAAAAGGCGGGCCGTGAGGCTAGAGTTTAAGGCGAAGGAAAATGAATTTAACTAAGCATGAGATCAATGAGCTAAACTAGGAGGGGGAGGGGGTGGGTATTCTGCAACTTGACACCTATTGCAGATTTCATCATAACACATTTTATCAAAACAAAGGAGATGGAGTACTCGCTTCAGTTCAAGAAAATCAGGAATCAGTTAGAATCTGACATGAAGCGTGCACGCATAAACCACTATGAAAATTGGTTTGCAAGTATTATGAATAACACTGCAGTTTTTTAATACACTGAATGATCTTTTGGAAAGACCGAATGGAAATACTATTTTTGAACTTTAATAGATGCCAAATCTTGCTTTGGCCTATTTCTTGGTGATATCTTCAACGATCATTTTCTGAGATCAGGGGCTTTTGAAACCTCCTCTAGTACCCCTACTCGCTATAAATTGTATGTCACGAATCGAATTAAGAAATCTTAATTCGATTTGTTTCTAGCAGCGTGCTAACAATTACATCTATTTGTCTCGAAGTTTCTAGCACCGTGCTAACAATTAGATCTAAGGATTCGCTTCAATAAAACCAAGTTTGCGATTTACTCGCATAACTTGCATTGAAAAAAGCGCCCAGCTTCCACCATATCTTCCTGACTAATTTTGGAAATGAAGTTCAGCATGTTGCGAAGGGAACCGTCATTGCCCGCCTTAACGATTATGAACAGATTACGGATTTGAGCTCTTCCGATGGTGCACTACTGGAGTCTGACAACGTAGACTCCATACTCGCATCCGTCCACATCGAAGCAGCACTATCACCGAGCCAGAAGCAGCAAATAGAGAACCTTGTACGAGAATTCGCCTCATGTTTCTCAACGACATCGAAAGTCCAGAGAACATCCATCGCCAGACACCGCATCATTGTCGACGAAGCTGTGAGGCCCATTTGCCAGCATCCCTACCGAGTGTCACCGAAGGAGAGAGAGGTCATCAGCAAACAAGTCGAAGAAATGCTTCGAGACGACGTAATTCAACCATCGACCAGCCCATGGGCTTCGCCTGTAGTGCTGGTAAAGAAAAAGGATCAGACCTTGCGCTTCTGCGTTGATTATCGGAAGCTAAACGTCGTCACAAAGCGGGATGTCTATCCACTTCCGAGGATCGATGACACCCTCGATAGACTACGGGATGCGAAATTCTTTTCCTCTCTCGACCTCAAAAGCGGATACTGGCAAATAGAAGTGGACGAACGGGATCGTGAGAAGACAGCATTCGTGACACCAGACGGACTATACGAATTCAAGGTACTTCCGTTCGGCCTCTGTTCCGCGCCTGCCACTTTTCAGCGGATGATGGACACTGTGCTCTCCGGGTTAAAGTGGCAGTCCTGTCTGGTTTATCTCGACGATGTCGTGATTTTTTCTACCACCTTTGCTCAGCATGTGGAACGACTAAGGACTGTGCTCAAAGCTATTAGTTCAGCAGGGCTGACGATAAAGCCACAAAAATGTCACTTCGGCTTCCATGAGCTCCTTTTCCTCGGCCATGTGATTAGCTCCGAAGGCATCCGTCCTGACCCTGAGAAGACCGCAGCAGTAGAAAAGTTTCCTAGACCAACCAACAAAAAGGCCATTAGGCGATTCCTAGGACTTTGTGCCTATTACAGGCGTTTCGTCAAAAACTTTTCGAAGATTGCCGAGCCGTTAACGCGATTAACGAAAGAAGATATGCCTTTCGTATGGCACAGTGAACAAGAAGATGCATTCAATGAGCTGCGACGGCGACTTCAAAACCACCCGGTCCTTGCGCACTTTGATGAGGAAGCGGAAACAGACATCCACACAGACGCCAGCAATTTAGGACTTGGTGCCGTCCTCGTTCAATGGCAAAACGGAGAGGAAAGAGTGATTGCATACGCTAGCCGCACTCTTTCGAGGGCTGGAACCAACTATTCAGCCACCGAAAAAGAATGCCTCGCAGTAATATGGGCCATAGGAAAATTCCGACCATACTTATACGGTAGACCGTTCCGAGCAATCAGTGACCATCACTCATTGTGCTGGCTTGCAAACCTGAAAGATCCGTCTGGACGACTTGCTAGATGGAGTCTGAGGCTGCAGGAATACGACATAACGGTCGTGTACAAGTCAGGTCGCAAGCACAGTGATGCTGATTGTTTATCACGTGCTCCGGTCGAATCTGCTCCTGTGAAAGATGGCCAAACACCAGCAGTCTGACGCCGAGTTGCTTCTACTCATCAGGCACCTCGAGGGACACCACGTCCATGTTCCGCGAGTTTTCTGCCGGGGATTGTCATCGTATGTGATGAGAAATGGCGTCCTGTACAAAAGAAATTTTGAGCACAGCACAGAGAAATTTCTACTCGTTGTTCCTTCAGCTTTGCGATCGGAAATCTTAGAAGCCTGTCACGATGACCCATCAGCAGGACACCTCGGAGTGAGCAGAACCTTCGCCCGAATTCATGCTAAATACTACTGGCCAAAGCTATTGAATTCAGTGCAGCATTATGTACGAACATGTCGGGATTGCCAAAGACGCAAAACGCCTCCATTAAAACCCGCAGGCCTCCTTCAACCAATAGAACCCCCAGGAGCCCCGTTCGAACAAGTAGGAATGGACTTGCTTGGTCCTTTTCCGACATCGTCATCGGGGAAACGATGGATTGTAGTAGCGACTGATTACCTAACGCGATATGCCGAGACATCCTCTCTAATCAGTGCAACGGCCGTTGAAGTGGCTGAATTCTTTGTCACCAAGATAGTATTACGACACGGTGCCCCTGCAATTATTATCACGGACCGAGGAACTTCGTTCACAGCCGATTTGACGCAATCCATCATGAAATTGACTCATACCAGCCACAGGAATACAACTGCCTATCATCCTCAAACAAATGGGTTAACCGAGCGATTGAACAGGACGCTGACCGATATGTTGTCAATTTACGTAGACTTAGAACACCGTACATGGGACAAGATCCTACCCTATGCTACATTCGCCTACAATACCGCATTGCAAGAAACCACTCAAGTAACGCCATTCCAACTTGTTTTTGGTCGAACAGTAACCACACCCTTGGATGCAATGCTGCCTGTCAGCGACAGTACAGAACAGAACCCTGACATCAGTGACTTTACACAGAGGGCCGAAGAAGCACGTCAGCTGGCGCGACATCGCATTCAACAAAGGCAGCGCATTGACGCGGACCGTTACAACCTGCGACGAAGGGAAGTCGAGTATGCACCAGGTGACAGAGTATGGGTGTGGACCCCCGTGCGGACGCGCGGCCTGTCCGAAAAGCTTTTGCGCCGTTACTTCGGCCCTTACCGAGTACTTCGCCGCATCAGTCCCCTGAACTACGAAGTTACGCCAGAAGGACAAGTGAGCTCATCACGATGCCGGCGTCGCACAGAAACTGTACATGTGGTCAGACTGAAGCCATATTATGACAGGCAGTGATTATTCGACCAAACATCTTTTCTGTGCCATATACCACTTTAGTGTGGAAAACTGCTTGTGAACAATTTCGTCGCTTTACGCATCGGGACGATGCGTTTTGGAGGGGGGATAATGATACAAGGCAGAGACATTTAAACAACGCGCGCAGGTTCGTGCGCCCCCTCAAGACGACAACGGAGTATTGAAGGAAAAGGACGAAGTAATGGCACGTGTTTTCGCCGCACGCACTCGCATCGCAGGTGGCCGTTGTCGGCGTCTACAAGAAGAAGACGAGGTGAAGCGACGCTCGAGAGAGAAGGCCTTCCTGATCTCCCGTTTAGAACGCGGCAGTGTTTTTTATTTACCCCAGGGCACAAGTTCGCCCACAATAAATAGTTGTATCTGGGTTTCTTTAACTGTCCGTTACAATATTGTTTTACGACAACCGGACAACATGGCAGCAGAGTGCGGACAAGAGATCAAGAATGAGCGCCTGCGTTCAGTGGTTGCCCACAGAAAACCAACTTCAAGGAGGGTGTTCCTCTAAAGAAGGCATGCGATTGCGGACTTGATTTGTGATGTATTGATTGATTTATTGACATTGATTTATTAAATGTCTAATACTATTATCTTGTCAATTACCGGGCATATAAATGTCGTGGAAAATTGCCAACGCTGACTGATAAAAGTTCTGATCCACAAAAAATCTATTTTTGTTTAATGCATAGGCGCAGAGTTAAAACGCTCAAAATATATTCTCACGAAGACCTGAAGTAAAAAATCTGGCTTGTGGCGTCTTTAAAAAAATAAAACAGTTTAACAACAAAGGCATGCTATTAGAGGCTATCTCAAATTCAGCCTTTTATATATACCAGATACGTTAAACTGTCCGATTAGACTTTTTTAACCTTTTCTAATACATGCATTGTATTGAATTGTTGAAACAGTATCTTAAGGACTGTAAAAGTCGACAACTGCTGTCATGGTCAGCCAAGTATCTTGTAAAGTGTCTTCCATAAAGAAAAATTATTCTATCCGCAAGAACTTTCTCTACAAGAATGCATAAATGCGCGTGTAGGTGCACTCCGAAAGTGCCCGTACAACAATGACTGTTGATTAACCATTGATATATTGTTGGACAATTGTTGAAACAACGGACTTCAGCAAATTTTCAAGAGCAATTGAGTTCACTCAACCCTTGCACAACAATATTTCCGTTGAGTGTTCTCAATAAACAATTTATTGGGTAATTTGTGTTGATTTTTCTAGTTTTTTTCTTGTGTAGCAGTTGAGTCCAGTATACAATATTTAGGACTCGCATATGAAGACATTCCAAACATTTATTGCTATGCGTTCCAACCTCATTCCTGTCACTTTGCGGCAGGTAGGTTCTCCTTTCGCCTCGCTTTCATTAAAAGAAAATAATGTGTGGCCGATGGGGTGGAATCGAACGTCGGCCGTCGAGCCCGGTACTCCAACCAATAGGCCACGAGCGCGCACATACTCCTCTCATTCGAAAGCCAGTAAGCTCTGAAATGCTTGGCGCGTGCACCGCGTGCCACTTCCTGGTGCTGTCGCTACAGCTGGCGCTTTGAAGCGCCTATCTCCGGGACCGCCCTTCTTTCGTAGCCATTTTCGCTACGAAAAAATTGCAACGTTAGACTAGATTCATGACCGCCCAAGTTCATAACGATTTATTTCTTCGCCGGTGTACAAATGCCATCGTCGTTTTAACATACGCTAGATGACATAACCATTGGTACGATCCGAAATTAGCACGTTTCGCGGAGCAGAAGAATGCGAAATTCACTTGCGAACACGCTGACTACGCGCATGCGGAGTTCCCCAAAAGTAGACACGGTGGCAGCGCGGCCGGCGCTAAGTCAGGTGCCGACAGGCGACGACGCTACCTTCGAGCATCGGACGCGCTGTGGGAACCGTAGGATGCAAGCACGCACACGCTACTAACATACACGGGTGAGGTCTTCGAATTTCCTGCGACGTACCCACTGTCCGTAAAGGAAATATAGTTTTTTTATCCAATGTCCGTGGTACTAGAGATCAAA
Source organism: Dermacentor andersoni (assembly GCF_023375885.2). Taxonomy (NCBI): domain Eukaryota; kingdom Metazoa; phylum Arthropoda; class Arachnida; order Ixodida; family Ixodidae; genus Dermacentor; species Dermacentor andersoni. The sequence continues at coordinate 97,856,309 of NC_092822.1, read as the reverse complement.
GAACGAACGCGCTTTGAGATCGCAGCGCGCAGCCGCTATAACCATTGACTTCAAAGAGCTTCGGATTCAGCAACGGCCGCAACAGCATCACAGCTAATCGCTGTATCTGCGGCGGCTCCCGTATCTCGCCTTGCAAGAAGCACGCGACTTATTTGAGCCTCGCCTAACTGTCGTCTTCTCATGTCCCAAGCTTACAGGTCTCGTATGTTCAGTCAAGAACACCAAAGGGAAATCAAAGAAATACAACTAACGGACTCTTATCATACCTTACTTGTCACCTCGTCATCTGCAAAGATGCTTGAAACTATTTTAGAAGCTTTATTTTTGTAAAGATACCAAAACTAGTAGTAGTCCTTATTTTCAGGTGGCGCTACAAACGTCAAAGTAGCGTTCGGGTGTGTATGTGTGCGCGCAAGCAGGTGCAACCGAGCTTCGTGTTGCGCACACTTTTGCAACAGTACGGACGGTCACCGCTAGTTTCGTAGTCGCATTTTTTGGTCCTAATATTTATTGTTTACGCTACAAATTAGGTTATTCTTAAAAATTTATGAAGGTTAGTTGATGAAAGATTATTGCTAATTAAGTAGCGGTTTTTTAGTGCCGTTATATTGTGTTTGAAAGGTTTTTATAACTGAATACGATAGCGAAGCTGTGAACGGCTTTCGGACTCAGTTATTCGGTTGCAGTTGTGCCGTGGTCCACGCCTCGTGCTTTTTGATGAAAGTGTTTTTTTCTTTTCGGACATCATGACGCACATTTTAGTGAAATGCTTTAACGACGATAAGTGGGACGTTTATCCGTTGAAGTGGTTCGCTCACCCAGCTACTAGTCTTCGACTGATGTGCGAGCCTGGTTGTTTTGATGAGTTGCGCGGCAGAGGTCATGATGCCTGTTGTAGAGAAGGCACCCCGAAAAAGTCGCAGCCGCACTTCTGAAGATAGGTAAGTATTCTCGTTTTCTTGGGCACATAGCCTTTTTTTTTATATTTTGACAATGACGAGCTTGAGATGTTAAGCACACCGTTCCCTTTCTTCAAGCAAACCGCATGCCCCGGCGCAAATGCGGCGGTACTAAATCTCGCTGCCGCCGTCACTTCGTTTGAAACAATGGTAGGCAAAGAGGCAGCGGCGCCCCATGTGTATAAAATTGCATTGCTTCATTTGTTCCTGTCCAATAACGTTTCCTTAATTTGTATGAGAGAACACAATTAGAACGTATGGATCGGCTTCTCTGCGCAGTGATAATTTTGTACAGTGGCCACGTCATCTTTCATGGGGGCTCACGTTGGCCGTCTAAGCGCTTGTTATCGCGTTCCGATACGTGAGAGGCGCGCTGCCTTTCAAGGTATTTAGGCAGGCACTACGAGCTTAGGAGAACGGCGACAAATAATTGTGCAGCAGGTGTGCAGCTGTGCTACGCTGGTACCACACTCCTACCGGAAGGCAGTGTTGCACTTCACGCTTACGCATTTCGTAATTATGGTGGCCGCCGTGGCATTTTGGGGCTCGAGGTCGTCGATACGATCCCTACAGCGGCCGCATTCCAAAGGAGCGGAATGCAAAAACGCTCGTGCATTGCGCATTGTATGCACTCAAATATTTCCAGGAAGTCAAAACTAATACGGAGTACCTAACTACGACGGGCCTCATAATCAGATCGTTGGTTTGGCACGTGGAAGATCAGAATCATTTTTTTTCCGTAGTGGCCCATCGTATACCATACGGTTAGTGTGATCATCTTTTGTACCGTAGCGGTTAAGCGCGCCTCGATTTAGGTTGCGGTAATGATGCGGCGTACCGCGAAATATATTTCGCCTCTTAGTGATTTGCGGAGAACGGCCAACCGATTAGTCACAGCTTCCGCGCGGTGACTGTACACGGATACACAGCGCAAATGAACAGAGGTGTGGTGACGACGTCGGCAAAGAACACAGCCGCCGACGGGCTTCCCTTATCGCCTATCACCGCCAAAACTACCGCACTAAGCACCTTTATCTAGCGCGGCGGGTTGCCGTTGAAGGCGTACTGTAGAATTTTAATAGGCGATAACCAAACATGCCACCGTTCTCTGCTGGCTCTTTGAGTTGGACCGATCCGAATGTGCATTGCTTGCAGAAGCGAAAAGAGCGCCAATCGGCGCGTTGTCGCTGTTGTCGCCTCGAGCTAAGCGTCGCACTCGAGCACCGTTTGGGCGGGGAAGAATGACGCATGCACGAAGCTAGCTCACTGCGCGGACGCTACCGCGCAAAAAGCGCAAGGGCGTGTACGCGACGTTCTGCACACAAATCGCGCGGGATGATCGGAGCCACGCCGGAGTGGCTAGCTTCAAAGAAGCGGTACAGTACTGTACATGTTCTCACTCGTACAGGCACGCTCACGCTTGCATCGCTCTCTGCTATCTTTAGGTCATTCCTTCTGCTGTACTTCTGCCCAAAGATTCGATATCTGCTTGGTATCGGCTGTGCACTGTCGCGTGGTCTTTGGTTCTGCGAGAGAGCCGGGAATATTTTTCCCCGCCGTGAAACATCGCTGTGCGTGTTTTACCTAACATTTACCGTAGCAACCCATTTCTTCCTTTTCTCGGCGGCACTCGTAAAGAGTCGCAAGTTTTATTTGCCAGTGTAGTGTGTACTTTCATTTCGTGCGTAGTTACGTGCAGTGTGTGGCAGATTCTTAATCCGCGTAATCTCATTTTCTATCCACATTCCCTTCTCACAGGTTACGCATGCCGCAAATTCCCAGGTGCTAAAGTGTTCTACGCCAAAAGGACCTTGGCGTCGTGCAACAGACACCCGTTGATATGTGGCTGATTCACTAGCAAGCTGGCATCTCTGTTGCCGCTCTCCATCAAGTGGGATTTTCAACTACTTTTTGTGCTGCTCTGTGGTGTACTAGCTGCCGCATGGACGCTGTGAAGGCTTACTTTCTATTTGCTCTGGCGTTTAGTACTAAAGGATGGGCTACCTTTTGAGGGGAGGCATTGCTTTTGTTTGTGAGAACATCTACCAGCCTAACCAAGTGATACTTGCGTACTGTAAACAGCAGCACGAACAGAGACGGATGACGAAATAGGTAGGAGCACACACGAGCGCAAGCTCTACTCAAAGTTTACTTTTGATTACAGAGGTATTAAACACACTGGTCAACTTCACAAAGGTAAAAATCCGTGCATGCGTGGCAGAAACAGCCACGTGCGACAAGAAAAAAATACGAAAAAGCCATGTCATGTAGAATCAACGTGTGTCAAAAACGAGAACTATCGGACAAATCTTTCGAAAAAGCGAAAGGTTTGTCCGGTAAGTGATACTACCCAACAAGAACTGCAAGTTTTTCTCACTAAGGGCAACAGATAACTTGGCTATGCATTTGTTTCGTTTGTGATCAATAAATATTGCTTCTGGAACTCCTCTGGTGTTGCGGTATAGAGCAGAAAAAACGATTGTTTCATTTACAAAGACCAGAACACAAGATGACTTATGGAAGCATTATTTATTGATAACAAAGAAATATTCATAAGCAAGATTTCTGTGACCCTTAGTCCGAAGGAGTTGCTGCAGTACTTCTCGTTAATATCACTTACAGGACAAACCTTTCAGTTTTCATGTTTTTGTTAGTTTTTGAAGCACATGTTTATTCTACAGGACGTCTTTCGGTCCTTTCTTGTTGGGCCGGGCTGTTTCTGCTGCGCATCCATGGCTTTTTCTTTGTGAAGTTGGCCAGTGTGTTCAAAATCTTTGTCTTCACGAATAAACTTCTACTTCAGTCAGCGTTCATGTGTATTCCTACCTTAATTCATCCTTCTCGTCTCTGTTTGGGTGGTTGTCAAATATAAATGCACACCGAATTCGCGAAGTGTCCATAGAATTGATACATGAAGTTATTTGCGCTGTTTATTTCAGGAAGAGCGCTATAGGGTTTTACCTTCTCTTTGTTTTTAACACTGAGTGCATTTTTTCTAGTTCAAGGAGTCTCCTGAGGAAGCCAATAAGAGTGATGGTAACTTCTTTTGTGTATAAGATTTATGAATTTCATCCATTCGAGGCATGACATGGCACATGCCTGATTGTAGGTTGCAAGAATTCGTAGTAAGACCTGCTTTTCGGTTCTCATGACGCTGCTTTGTACTGTGTTGCATTCTCCAGGCACATGAACCTTTTTTTATGCTCTAAGTGCAGGCGTTAATTTTCTAATGTTGGAGCGAAAATTGTGAGCTTAAATATGCATATATATCACTTGTAATTTTTTTTTCAACACGGTGCGGTATCTCCCTCCTTCTTTGTTACTGCTTTGTCCCAATTTTTATGCAACTTTTATGTATTTTATGCAATACAATTCTCGTAGAATTTTAATAACGTTTTACCTGCGCAATTGAGGTGTTTAGTGTTTCGTGTAGGCATTTATTTGCGTTTTTCACTGTCTCATTAATCTGGCTGTCCAGTCAGTTGAACCTTTTCTCATCCTTTATGACTATTTCTGGGGTACTTGATACTGAAAGTGCAGGTAACCATTTATTTGGCTGTTTGGAATTCTGTTAGCCGTGTGTTACTACCAATTTTCTGTGCTAAGTTATTTTTTGTCTTATCGTTCAAGGTATTAGCCTTGCCTTATCTCTTTATTGACTGAGGTACCACTTAGTTAGGTATAGGGAAAAAGGCCCCCAAAAGTGCCCTAATTAGCTTTGTGCAAGTCCAGAAATATTACCTGAAAATTAGCTCACTAAATTGAGATAATGCCACCAACAAACTCTTCTGTACCCCAAATTAACATAACCAAATGGTGTACTGTTTGTTCTCGACTTGTGCCAGGGAGATAAGCTGCAGTCATTACACAAAAGTTTTACAAGTTTATTTCTGAGGAACGCAAACCTGGCTCGTGAGAAACGTGTGATTCGGGTGTTCACTATGCCCGACAACTTTCTAAATGATGCCTTGTCAATTATTAGATGTTGAGTGATGTTATTTTATAAAATAATTGGGCAACATAAAAATATATACATCTCGAGGACAAAGCTCAGGCAAGTCTACTATGGTACCTCATTAAATTTTAATCGCCGTGAAAGACGTGTGCTAAAGCTTGTATATATTTACGGGAAGTCATTTGTTTCAAGTCTGTTATTTTGCTTTCTCACAGTCAGCCGTAGCTCTTACTGGGATGTGTTAGTGGGCGAAACATTTTAATGTAATGTGGAGCTGTGGATCACAATGATCCACAATGACCACAATGATCGTTTTGATTGAATTCTTATGTATAGGTTTTTTTAGATGTATTTACATGTTAGAGCACTGTAGGTACGAGCCTATGTGTCCAGGTTCGATGTAGTGGTGCCTTATGTACTGTAATGTTTCACGTGCACGCATCTTTACTGTAAATAAAAGTACTAAGTTGACCAGTCTCTCGTTTGATTTGGTTCGTTTGGGAAAGTTATGAGCAGGCACCGGGGCATTCAAGTGTGAACAGCAAAGCAAATTGAATATATGAATAAAAATCCACTAGCCCAACAAAACGTCAATCATATTTCAATGGCGACTTCTGAAATCTCAATGCCATCTCAACTGCCACAATGTGCTTTTCAGTGCTGTGGCAATAATAACTCAACAACAGGTCAACAGATCTACCACAACGTCAGTTCAACGCAGAATCAATGGTAACTCAACAACCATTCCACAAAACGAACACAACGGGCCGTCTAAGCACAATACTTTCAATGGTAACTTAACAATCACTCATCCTTGAGGTACCCAATGGTGTTTCAATCAAATTTCAGTGGCCAATATTCAAGAGTCCTGAACACTACCCAACAATTCTCCAACCAACTCTCAATAATTCCTCAATAAAAACTCAACATTGACCAACGAAACTTCAATGCCTTCTCAATAATTTTTTTTGTACGGGTGGTTACCGACAGCACGTGTCTTCTACCACGGCTCTTCCGCAGTAAGGGCACAAAGGTTGCCTGGGATTTTTACTTTTGTGTCACTGAAATGTAATCGAGAGATGGAATGCCAGGTGCTTCTGACGTGCGAGTCACACTCGGAATACTCAGCAACAACAAAGCGATATTTTTCTGTCTTACCATTTCAAACATCTTAGTCCAACTAAGGAATACCACGATATGTATGTGTTGTTGGAATGGCGTGGTCCCTCGGTCCACGCCAGCTGGCCCCAGTCTTGGCCGGCCGCGCCCTAGAGCGCCCAGCCAAGTCCCGAACCACAGCTTCCGCTCAGGAGTCACTTTGTCCTCCACTACTTCGTCTCCTGCCTGTGATGCCGGAGTTTCCATAGTGTAAAATAAACTTCCGTCTTCTCTCAACAGGCTTGCGCTCCTTTTTCAGACAAGCATTCCTATGATAAGCAGCTGATGTACCGATTAGCCCACAAATTTCAGCTGCAATGTTTCCCTGGCCTTGCGTATCCAAGTTTGCTATTGCACTTGTTACGCTGTGCGTTAAGGAGGAATTCAGTTTTATATTCATAGCACTAATAGATCATATAACTTAAGTACCAGATTAGCAAGTTTAATTATAGCATCCTTTTTAATACATTTATTAAAAGTACTATATATTGATTTTTAAAGGCATAATTTATCGTGTCAGTCACTGATCTTGCCAACGTCTTGCAAGATTGCCATCGGTGAAAGACAACTTTCTGATACGAAAAATTTACTCTGTTAAGCCACTTTCGGACCTTACACTTCCTGGCGAGCGACGGATTGATCTTGAGTAATTGTACCTCTGATACTAAACCTAGCTTGCTAACACGCGGCCGCTGCTGCTCTGAGCGACAAGCCTACCGTCTGTCTGAATACAACCGGGCAGGATAAATTAGCTCCGAGTGCATCGTGCGTGATGGAATCACGGCGGTCTGCACGCTTGACACATGCACGAATAGTACACACAGAATAAAGTTAATTATATTTTTACAGGGAAGGAGGTGGCCAATTTACAATTATTTATAATTGATAGACTGCTTGTTCACCTCGCTTCAATATGCTTTGCGTGCTTTTTTTGACCATGAAAGAAACCTCGACTTTAGTGACCATGCATTGACCATGCATGGTCTACACATGCGTGCAAACACCGTGCATGTGCACGGTGTTGACAGTGGAAATTTGAAACAATGGGGAAGTGAGAAAATACGGATGAGGCAGCCACCGCTGGTACTTCTAATGCACTTGTTCTATTGTCACGATTTGCAGAAATAAAGAAATTATAAATTAAAATCCGTGCACGTCCGCGCCAAGTAATGATGCAGTAAGCTATTAGGCACAATAAAATTTTAAGACACCTCAAATGATGTGGGTGCCAAAACTCTTGAAATGACACGTTAGATATTTGGGAGAGGGGGGTGAGGCTGCAAAGACTTAGGCATCGCCGGGGGGGGGGGGGGGCACTGCAAATTCTGGCGGGGGCTCGGGCCCCGTAGCCCCGCCTACCCGTAGTCGGCGCGTATCCTGAGAAATAGTTTCTGGAGTATTCGAAAATGTGTTATCGTTACCGCGGTAAACCGCGTACACATTATCCAAGTCTGCGTAGAAGTGCCGTTTTGAATGTTCAACTCCACAAAAACGCATCCGCTGTTGCACCTATTATTAATAATGTTTTTCTCTACAGAAAACTGTTTATTTGTGGCCCATGAATTTCAGATTGGATTGGATTGGAGAAACTTCATTTATGCCTGCAGTTGGGCGCTCGCGCGCCCCGACGAGGGCCTACGTCATCCTCGAAGTTGCCGTTACTCGGCGCGGGTCTCCGCTCGCCGTTGCCGGCTTGCTGGGTCCGTGCCTTTCGAGCGCCTCGAGGACCTGCTGGACGGCCCAGAGCTGATCGTCTCGGTCGTAGCTCCTTGCGGCTGCCTCGAGCCGCGGTGGGAGTGTTCTTGATTTAGCGTCTTCTGGATATTTCATGCAGTCCCACAAGATGTGCATGTAGTCTGCGGTCTCCCTCCGGCAGACTCTGCACATATCTGTCGGATATGTCTCGGGGTACATGCGATTCATCAGTTTCGGGCTCGGTAGCGATCCGGTCTGGAGCTGTCTCAGCACTACCGCCTCCGCTCGACTCAATCTCGGGTGCGGGGGTGGAAGAGTCCTGCGAGCCAAGCGGTAGGCCTTCGCGATTTCATTGTAATCCGTCATGCGGTCCTTAGTTCCGAACCACGTCGGACGGTCTGTCGCCGGGGCGCGGTTGGTTAGCGCTCGCGCCGCGGCGTGTGCCGTCTCATTATGGTTCTCATTGCGTTCCGACGCGTCGCCCGCGTGCGCCGGGAACCACTTGAGTCGTACTTTTCGTTCGTCTAGTTTTACCGCTCGCAGTACGCGCTCAGCCTCCCTGCAGATTTGCCCTTTGGCGAAGTTTCGCACCGCCTGTCTTGAGTCACTCAGCACCGTGTGGCAGTCTGCGTCGGCGATGGCCAGGGCGATGGCCACCTCCTCCGCCTGTTCCGCTTCGGTGCTTCTCACGCTCGCTGCCGTCCTTGTGGCGCCGGTTGACGCCTCTATGACGACCGCCGCGAAGGCGTTCCGTTGGTATTCGGCCGCGTCCACGTACCGCGCGTGTTCGTCGTTGGCATGCTGGTCGATGAGAGCCTTGGCCCTCGCCGCTCTTCTTCCCTTGTTGAACTCGGGATTCATGTTCTTCGGTATGGGGTCGATTCTGGTCCGGCGTCGGACCTCTTCGGGGACGGGGAGCTTCATCTCCACCTCGTTCGAGCGTCTTATTCCCAGATCGTCCAGTATCTTCCTCCCGGCTTTGGTCATGGACAGCCGCTCCAGTTGAGAGGTCCGTTGCGCTTCGGCTATTTCTTCGAGCGTATTGTGTAGCCCGAGTTGTAACAAGCGGGTCGTGCTTGTGGACTCGAACAGGCCCAGCGCCGTCTTGTACGCTCTTCTGATGAGCACGTTGATCTTGTTTCGTTCGTGTTGCAGCCATCTGTGGTAGGCTGCAACGTACGCGACGTGGCTGATGACGAAAGATTGGACGAGCCTAATTAGGCTCTCCTCTCTCATGCCAGCCTTTCGGGAAGTGACTCGCTTGAGGAGTCGAATCGCATTGGCTGCTTTTGCCTTGAGACGGGTGATGGTTTCGCCGTTCCTTCCGTGCTTTTCGATGACCATGCCTAAGATCCTAATTTTGCCGACCTCGGGGATCACGTTTCCGGATTTGGTCACTATTCTGATTTTTTCGCTTTCGCGTTGTCTGGACTTGCCTCTGCTGTATTTGGTAGGTGGGAGTATGAGAAGCTCCGATTTGCTCGGCGAACATCTCAGTCCGGTGCCTTCCAGCTGGTCTTCTATTGCGTCGACGGCGGCTTGCAGCGCGCCCTCGATGTGGGCGTCGCTGCCACCGGTCACCCATATCGTGATATCGTCCGCGTAGATGGTGTGCCTGACGTCTTCGATGCGCCCGAGCTTTTCGGCCACTCCGATCATTACCAGGTTGAACAGCATCGGCGAAATGACCGATCCCTGCGGTGTTCCGGTGCTCCCGAGCTTCTTCTCTTGCGTCTGTAGGTCGCCTGCTCGTAGCTCGACGGTCCTGTCCGTGAGGAAGTCCTTGATGTAGTTGTAGGATCTTTCCCCCATGTTGAGCTTGGAGACTTGGGACAGAATCGCCGAGTGTTTCACCTTATCGAAGGCGCTCTGCAGGTCGAGCCCTAGGATGGCTTTGTTGTCGCGGGCGCTGCCACCATCATCGATGATTTGGTGTTTGAGCTGCAGCATCGCGTCCTGCGTGCTGAGATGCTGTCTGAAGCCGATCAAAGTGGCCGGGTACAGCCCTTCTCGTTCCAGGTAGTCTTGCCACCTGTTGAGCAGGACGTGCTCCAGCACCTTGCCCACGCAGGACGTGAGCGAGATGGGCCGGAGGTTATCCGTGTCCGGCGGCTTCCCCGGCTTGGGGATCAGGATGGTCTTGGCTGTCTTCCACAGCTTTGGCAGCGCGCCCGCTCTCCAGCACTTGTTGTAGTATTTTGCGAGCTTTTCAATCGAGCCGTCATCGAGGTTCTTGAGCGCCTTGTTCGTGACGAGGTCCGGGCCGGCTGCCGACCGGCTGTTGAGGTCGTGCAGGGCCGCGCGTACCTCCTCGACGTCGAATTTCAGACGCTTATTATCTGAGAGGCGATTGAGAAGTGGCACACCAAGTGTTTCATATGTGTGGCATGAGATTCGAAGGTTGACAATTGTTCTCAAATACAATTCAACAAAAAACGTGTATTTAACCGTACATTAGATATAGTCCAACGCAGAAATATCGCATTACGTATGTTTGATATACCTTGTGTTTCATAAGTGCTTTCCAATTTTTTTTTCAGCCGTGCTCAAGGCAATCACGGTAAGCGCCAGATCTTCAGCGTTTTCTTTTCGATGTGCTGCGCTGTTTTCTGTTTTAAGCATTAAGGAAAAAAATTGCTGACTATTCAGAGCCGTAAATCAGATAATTGTAATTAATTAACCCAGTATCGAAACTGTTTAGCACCTGCATTGTCTTACATTATTAGGATTGTATGAAGCATTTCTAAGAGTAAGCATTTGTGTCGCCACCATTGCAGCACCTAGCCAGTTTTCAACAGCGTCGTTTATAAAGCAAACTGTTCCCTTCCACAAAAAGTCATCTAGCGGAGCGCATACTTGTGACGTTGCTTGCACTAATAAGTGGGCTACCCACAACACATGCACGTTAGCAACGCCATACAACACATAATATTGCTTCTTTTTGTCATTACGGTTATGCAGGATGCTGAATTGATTTGCGCTTACTATCTCTGTAATTTCATCAATAGTTTGCTTACTAGAGGCGAAGGCTAAAGGTCGCCAAGCGGAGCGAACTCGCTCTCATTGTGCTCCGCATGTTTTTACAGGTCAATAGGCCTGGGCAGCTTTGCGAGGCGTTGCCGAATACTTGGTTCAGGATGTATACTTGTTTTCGTGTCTTTGCGTACCTTGTTTTGACAGACCCTGGCGGAGTACTCGATGAAAAGAAGGTCAGATGTTTGGTAGTGTTCTTTTGTTGGCACGTTTTATTTTTTTCTTTTGACTTTGATAAGGATCTGGTCCTTGATAAGGATCTGGTCCTTCCGTACCTCGGGAAACTGTTCTTCCGTAAGTTTCAGACATCGTCATCGAATTCTATGACTTCTCGCGCTGCGTTCATGGAGTGGTGTGGAGTCGCCATGATTGCGAGATTACCGAATGCCTCAAAGTTCAAGAGCTTTCAGTTTTGTATGTCGCGGATGTTGTCACTTTGCTAGCTTTGTATACGGGTCCTGTCCTTTCATTGAGGCGTTTGGGAACAATCAAAGCAGTGTTCTCGCGGTCTTTGCTGGATTACAACTGTGCACGACATATGGAAACGTGGGAAACTTTTTTCTGCTGGACAAAGAACTTTAGTTTCATCGGTTCACCTGCTTTTAAAAAAGATTATCAGGAAGTGGGGAGAACGACATTTCAGGCATGAAAAATTATACGAAGTTGTGCAGCTATGCCGGCCGTCAACAACGGGGCCCAACAATAGAGCGCTTTTCTGTACAGAAAGATAGCTATTTCTGGCACTAATGTAGAGGAGGCTCTCCGTTGATTTTTGAACAAAGCTCGATCTTAGGCGCCAGCGCTCACAAAGAGGACTTAAAGGAACTCTTTGCCGAACTTCGACAACGACGCCTTCCCCCTGCACGCCGTTACTCCGCTCCCCACTACGTAGGTGTACCCTATGTGTACCAATCACAGCAGAAGCCGATGTGCGCCACGCGCTGGTTAGCCTCCGCCGGAGCTCCGCTCCTGGCCCCCACCAAATAAATAAGAAGATTCTCCGTAACCTGGACGACAATTACGTCAATATACACTCACCACATACTTCAGCCACTGCTTCGACACTGGCACCCTTCCATCCTGGTGAAAGGTCTCTAGAGTTAAAGCTTTTTCCACAAACCCCACAAACCGGTAAACGCATCCAACATCAGACCAATATCACTCAGCTCATGCATTGGCAAAACTTTCAAACACGTCATCCTCAACCGCTTCAATAAAAAACGTGAGTCTCTGAAGGTGCATGACCAGCGAAGCTGTTGAAAACCACCTCTACAGCTGCTGAGGGTTGTATGCAGTGCTTTATGGCGTTAGAGTAGTGACAGCAGTGCTATGTTAGAATAATGGTAGGAATGGGAGTAATCGTAATTCTCAGAGCACACCGCGGCCCACAGTGGTGCTGCAACGACATTGAAATAAGTTGCTAGTCCGATTATTTTATATACGAGACGCTAGGGACGTCACATCCCAGGTCGTAAGTTGGTGTTGCTGTGGCAGCTTGCGCAACAGTAATCTTTAGCGGGAAACGTTTGCGGGGAGCCCTACGTGCTTTCATGGCTGTCTAGAGCACTTTATCATCAAATATGTATTTCGAATGGTCTCTTTTTTTGAGCTTTTTCTTTATTGAAACATATGCTGTTCTGTATGTCAGCCGACTAATCCTTACAGAGGCAGCAGGTTCTACAACGTTCCTTCTCCGTCTTTGTTTTCAAGGGTTGTGCGGCTTGGTGCAAGGAGAGCTTGCACCACTGCCCTTGCCATCACTCTGGTTGTTGCCGTCAGGACACCACGAGCCGGTAAGTACACACAATTACGCAGTATCTAAGTTTCACGAAGGGTCCTCAAATCTTAATCACCGTATACATGTGGCATGTAGAAGGCGATTTTTTCAGGGATCAGGCGCACGTAAATCACATCTGTCCCATCTTCGCTGAAGAGTAGGCAGGCGTTGTGCCCCTTCCAGTGGCAGTTGCCCGCCAGCTTCTCGCTTCCCCTTTACTCATCCAAGAGTCGCGCCAGTTTTTCACGTATACAGGTGGAATCTCTCGACAGCCATCTTGTTTATGGATTGCTGTCTCTCGTGTAAATATTGTAAATACATTTTTATATGGTACTTCTGCAACGTAACAAACTCATGGAGGAGCTGGATACCCACGAGGAAGATCGGACTGGACAACATGACGGAGAAAACAGGACCCGACTTGGCGCGGCCCACATCAACGCCTACAAACCCGCCGGTTGGGTTGGCTCAGCCGCAGTATCCAGGAACGTTCTGCGGCACCGACTACCTCGACGTGGAAGACTGAATTGCCACTTATGATCGTGTAAGTGCCCACAGTAAATGGGATCCGACGACTACGTTGGCTAATTTGCTCTTCTACCTACAAGACACGGCGAAGGTGTGGTATGGCAACCATGAGGAAAAGCTTAACGACTAGGACACGTGCAATCAGAAGCTGAGAGACTTGTTCAGCCGTCCCGCCTGCCGAAAAAGCAGCGCTAAGAAAGAACTACCGAGCCGTGCCCAGACGTTCACAGAATCGCACGTCTCTGACATCCAGCACTTGCTGGCTCTGTGCGGTAAGGCCGACAGCGATATGGTGGAGTCAGACAAGGTTGGGCATGTACTGAAGAATATCGCTGATGATGATGCTTCAAGTTGCTCATTTCAACCTGCAACAATTGTCAAACAGTAAAGAAAAGCATAAAAGAGTGTGAACGCTTTGTTAGTTTCAGTCCAAGAGCCGCCGCATTGCAATGCCATTTGAACGTCTGCCGAACACAGCTGCGACATCATCCAGTAACGACAGGCTAGGAGAGCGACAACCATCATGATCAGATGACCTGAGGCCGATAGTGTGGTCTGTAATCTGTAAGCTCTTTTTTTACCTTATCTACAGCACGATTTGTGCAGGCAAGTCGAACTCCAAGATTAGCAAAGAACTCGATAATCTTGGAGTTCATTCTATATGTGCCGTTGCCGCTTCACAGCTGCATCATGCTCCAGGTCCGTCGACTGGTCCGCGGTATCCTGCACGCTACCGAAATCCACCCGAGGGGCTAAACACAGCCGATTGGTGAATCTCTTTTGCCCGCCGGCGTGTCGGTCACCATTGTAACAACCGTACCGTCTCCTCCTTTCTGTGACCGCCTATTGCAAGTTGCTATCGCTCTGAACAGAGCGAGTGTCGTTACCAGCTTCCGTTGGCACCGCAACAGCCAAACAATGACGCTCGTGCACCTTGGAACCGTAACGCGTCGTCGTTCCGACGTCACCAGTCCCGTTCGTTACAGCTCGTCAACCAACGTCCCCGATGCAGCCGCGACGCCCGTCTCCAGAAAATTAAGCGATGCAGCTCCCAGAGGGGACGCTGCATTGACGATTTGATAGCAAAACATTTCGCCTGTGAACGATTGCGAGATATCGGCACAAGCTGCTGACCTCCAACGCCTCTTGGAAACTTTCCGCGACATCTTTTATTTTGACGGCCAACCTTGAGCCCCAGATCTCGGTGGTCATCCATCGTATTTACCGGAAACGCCAATCCGACACGGCGCCGGCCGTACCGTGTTTCACATGCTGAATGACAACTCATATAACGATATGTTCACTAAAGGTGTTATCTAGCCATCTTGCAGTCCGTTGGTGTCCCCTGTTGTCCTTATCAACGAGCAGGATGGCAGTTGCCGCTTTTGTGTGGATTACAGACACGTAAACAAAATCGCACGCAAGGATTTCTACCAATTGGCGCGTATTGATGACTCCCTGGACTGCTTGCACGGAGCCAACTACTTTGCCCGGGCCTTTGTAATGCCACGGCAACCTTCGCAAGAACGATAGACGCCTTACTTCGCGGCTATAGATGCTCCACATATCTGCGTTATCTAGATGACAGTCTTTTATCCAACTTTCGCGAGTCGTCGAACGCGTCTATTGTCTATTTTTGCTGTTTTACGACGCGCCGGCCTGCAATTGAACCTATCCATGTGCCACTTTGGACGTCGTCAAATTACCGTTCTTGGCCATGAGTGCCGCTGGCATTCAAACCAACCCTGACAAGGTTCGCGTGGTCCAGAGCTTTCCTGTTGCGTCTTCCGCCGCAGATGTAAGGAGCTTTGTTGGAGTATGCTGGTATTTCCGTCGTGTTATCAAGAATTTCACCGAATCCGTGCGCCCACTCCCCGACTTACTTAAGAAGGACGTTGCTTTCACATGGGGCCTTGCTCAAATCAAAACTGTCTCTGCCCTCGTACGGTAGCTCAAGGTTGCACCATTGCTACCTCAATATAATCCATCTGCCGCCACTGAACTTCATGCGGATGCCAGTAGACATGGAATTGGGGCTCTACATGTTCAATGGCAGCGTAACGCAGAGTGCGTAATTGCATATGCCAGACGCTTCCTGCCGCCCGTCAAGAGAAATTATCCAAATACCAAACGGGATTGTCTGGCGCTGTTAGGAATGGCCGTACGGGGTGACAACGTGCCAGCTATTTCAGCCCGCTGCACGTGTTCCTGTCCAACCGTACGGGGCGCACTTAAGAGAACTGCGAATAAACCGGCAGCCACGTGGCACGGGGTCAGCTCAGGAATGTGGTACCCGGCCGCGCCACGCGGGACGAAGCAGAGTTCTACGAAGCCCCTCTGACGTCGGCTCTGGACCTTTACACCTGTGTGTGTGTGCAGCACTGAAACCTGTGCAACACGTGTTTGTGAGCCCTCCTCCTAGTAGAGGCTCGCATCCAAATAGAGAGGCCCTCATTCAAGTAGAGAGGCCCTCATCCAAGTAGAGAGGCCCTCATCCAAGTAGAGAGGCCCTCATCCAAGTAGAGAGGCCCGCATCCAAGTAGAGAGGCCGTCACCGTCCTCCAAAAGGGCGGGTCATCTTCAGTGACGTCGAAGATGACGTCGAACTATGACGTCGAGCGGAGAGCTTATAAGCAGCGTTTGCCGGCTGCTAGGGTGTGCTCGTCGTAGTGAGCTGTGCGCTCGTTGTCATGCTCGAAATGTACTATTGAGCTGTGTGCTCGTAAGCCACCACCACGCCTTGTGCTGGCTGTTTTCAATTAAAAACCCCAGTCGACGATCAGGTAGATGAGCGCTACTGCTGCAAGAATATTCATTTGCTGTTTTATACAAGTCACGCCGTTTGCACAAAGGCGCCGACTGCCTCTTCCGTCATCCTGTCGACCACCCTGGATATGATGGCCATGACACTGAATTTTGCATCCACGCCATTTCTGGTCTTCATGACATCCGCACTGAATAACGGCGTTATTACTGCTTACGTGTTGTCGTCCATCGTCTCCGTCCCGGACGTTCGGAGCCCATGCTGGACCCATTCGTACTCTGCGACGGCAGACAACGTCGTCGCCGACAGAGCAAGCAACGACGCCGACCACGCAGGAGGAGCATTACTACCGCGGCCGGGGGAACATATGAAAGTGGTATCCGCCCGCATTACGGCTTTCCCCTTAAGAACATCAGCAGCCAAGGGCTGTCCCGTGCCGTCGTGGAGGCATGCCAAAACCAAATACGAAGCGAAAATTTTATCCTGCGTATCAAACCAAGATGGAGCATCGCCGCTGTATCGACACTGGAGAAAGAGGACATTCGTGTGATACAGAACGTAAAAACGGTGAAAAATAATGGACGACCTAATCTCGATAATAGGTACGTAACGACCGTAGAATCGACTGTACGAGGCGTCGTACACTGAATGGAAGCCTCCACATCACCCCAGTTAAAAGGAGACCTCCAGATCCGTTCCCAAAGAGTGTGGAGGTGGTGGAATCCCCAATGCTCAGCGACTCCCAAAGTGCAATGATTAATTTTTATCAGACACGCCATACCCTGATACGTATAATACTACGGTTATGGGAAGGCCTGCCATCCGTACCGTAATGCAACTCAGGTGTGCCGAAACTGCTGCAGTGTTGGCCACCGAGCGGATGTGTGTCCTCAACCGGACTTGTCTCTGTACCGCGTTTGCGGGGTGCAGCACCCACTGGAGGAGACGAGTGCAGCATGTAATGAGCCGCCTGTGGGTAGGTCCATCCCACATACGACCGCAGCTGCTGAACAGAAAATTGTGCGGCTACCAAAGCGGACTCCGCGCTACACCGAATGGATACGCGGCAGACTCTCCGAAATGAAAATATCCGCCAGGTTTGGCGGAGAGATACCATTTAACTATGCAAACTAGGCTCGACGTACCCACCACAGTAGAGAAACGCGTTTCCAAAGATACCTAGCTGGGCCTAAGTTTTATAAACCAAGAAGATGAGATAACTCCGACTAACCTAGGGGACAACATTGGAAGTCACCACTACGTAATCAGCCTTTCGGCAAATTCATCACGTATAACACTCGAGGTTGAGCAGGCCATACAGACAGATTGAATAAAATAAGTGATCGCCAGGGGAGCTCAGGTTCTATACCGAACGTCAGAAAATGGGCGGAGAAACTTGGCAACACCCTGGCGTGGATGACAAAGGTTACAGATACAACGCCAGACGCTCCGGTGCTGAATTGGACAGGCACCTGCGGCATTTATGAGCGGCCCTACGCAGCCTCACCAAGACATGAAAAAGGCTTAGCTTGAACTCCGCATTGCTCAGTTAGCTGCGGAAGCGAGCACGTACGCGCAGGTATTTTCGTACGGTAACTAGAGCCGGCTTTTCGATTCTCTCACGAGGCCCCTCAGTAAGAAATGACACATTCTCCGCTACATGGACCACGAGGCAACCGAGACGGCAGTGCATAAGACGCTGAAGTTATCGGAAAAGGAATTCAAGGGCGATTTAGGCAGACATATGTTGGTACGAATGCTAAAGAGGCGGGCCGGTGCCATAGCTATAAATGACAGGAACGTGACCGAAATTAGACGCACAGATAACCACGGAAGAGGTCTATGCCACGGCGCAGTCCTTCAAATGAAACACGGCGCCAGGGCACAGGATTACTAACGGCATGATTCGAAGCTTCAGAAACGAAGCCATATAACAGATAACAGAATACTTTAATGAGAATATGCAGCGCAAGAGGGAGACCTCGCGGCAGGATAGAAGGAAGCGAAAATCATCCTTATTAAAAACCTGGGAAGGACCAAGGCATTAGACATGTACGGCCCATATCGCTAACGTCGTGTGCCGGAAACCTCTTCGAAAAATAGGCCGACACCAGGTTATCCAACTACATAGAGAGGAACACTATTTTTCCCACAAACATGTTCTACTTCCGCCCGCACGTGTCGGCTCTGGACGTTTCTGTGATGCTTCAGCCTTACGTATCCTGCACCCGGTAATGGGCTCGGTAGATAGCATTGTGCTCGCCTTCGCCGTAAAAAAACGGCATTCGACACGACTTCGCCAGAGTCAATATTGAAAGGACTAGAAGGCGTACACAGCGGGACGAGCATTTACCGATGTGCATGCGTCTTTCTGAAAAACCATGCCATCACCATCAGTCTCGGCCCCATTAGGTCGAAACCCGTTGTAGTTCCCGGTCGAGGTACCCCTCAAGGGTCCATGCTCTTCCGCCTTCTGTTTAATGTGGGGATGCGTAAGCCCTCACTGAAACGTGAGGCGAAGCGAGCCCTTGGGAGCGTTCTTTACGCTGGCAATATCACGCTGTGAGCAAATCGGTATCCTACGGCGATAAGCAGAAGCTTCTCCCGTGGCCAATCCAAAAGGTCGTGACCTATAGAGAGGTAAAGGAGACATTTATGTGACTTTAAAGAAAGTTGTATTAGCTGTTCGTCGCACATCATGATTTCCTTAAAAATTTACAAGCACCTACCTAATACGTGGAGCACCAACTTAATGCACTGGTGAAACCCGCAACTCAGGCTCGCCAAAACATGGAAGTGTGGAGCAAGGCAAAGTTCTTGAAGCCCGCTGAAACCCTCAGCTAAGGGACGCTTTCCGCAAGTGACACTGTGCATAACAGCAGTAGGCAAGTCGTCGTTTGATTTCCTGGCTTGCATCGCTTTGCACCCCGTGCCCAGGGCCTCGCCGCAACGGACTATTAGCTGCCAACAACCACCTCCATGCCGTCTCTTGCATACGAGACAAGCTTAAGCCTTGTTTTCCTGATGAACTCGAGCGTCATTTTACCTTTTAAATACTTTTTCAAAAGCAAGAAATATCACAGTGCGTATGTGTAAAATAAACTTGTTGTCTTCTCCATTATTTTGCGGTGCATGTGTAGACAGGGATCGGCATGGTAAGCAGCAGATGTACCGATTAGCCAACTTATACTATCTGCAATGCTTCCGTTTACAAGTGTTCTCCTATGCTCGCTGCGCTATGCGTTAGGAATTTCGTTAGATATTTAGAGCATTAATACATCTTATAACTCTTAAGAAGCCATTTAATTAATTTCATAATAGCAACATTAAGGGTGTATTGTTATCGCCAACATCACTGATGTTGCCAACGTTTTACAATATTGCCGTCGGCGAAAAACAACATTCCGATTCAGAAAAAATGCTCAAGCGCACAGTTTCGTACGCTAGATATGTTACGCAGAAGGCCTGTCATCACCACAGTCCTTTTATGCGAAAATCTGGCATCTTGCGGTTGTAGGATTACGGCAGCTGGATTTCGCAACAAAACGAATCATTAATAAAAGCACGCGATTCAGAGGGGACCACCAAGTGTCAGTCCCTTCTAAATATCAGTCGAACCTCGATATTCTCACGTAGAAGTGACGATGACTAATACAGCAGCAAAACTATGACTGACGAAACCTACATTTATTTGGCGAACATATGGCAACAAATGCCCGTTACACTCAAAGCATAGCGATAGCGGCGAACCTGGTCGGCGATCGTCGAACTCTGATCAGCCGGTCAAGCGCATTGACTTTTATGCACAACTAGCCGGAGATTCTAGTGTAGTCGCTGGTGCCCGCGTGGTTTTCAGGAACTACAGCTCAAATCGTATCGCACATGCAGTCTGATAAAACAAGGTTCGGCGAGGACATAAGATAGAATGAATGATAACATAAGCTTGCTTAAGTTCCAAATCATGCAGGCTCGTGTTGCGCTGAGCGATAACGCTCAAGATTTGTTTACCAGTGAACAGTGGCCACCGCAGAAGAATACATGTCAATGCCCCCTCTTAAAAAGCATCGTACCGCCACTGCAAACAAATACGTACGCGGAAATGAAACCACGAATTTTAAATGTTCGTCGTTTCGTCAGCTGGCGTACAAATACAGGTCATGCGCGGCGCCGCTGCGATTGTGAAATGCCGTCTAGCACGGCTTCATAGTCCAGGGCGCCAATGCGTCGGATGATCTTGTAGGGTTCGAAATAGCGGCGCAACAGTTCCTCGCTAAGTCCTAGTTGGCGTATCAGAGTCCAGAGCCAAACGCGGTCGTTGGGCTGCTATTCCACATAGGGTCGAATAAGATTGTAGTGCCGGCTGTCAGTCCTCTGCTGGTTCTTGATGCGCAGGCGGGCGAGCGGTCGGGCTTCTTCCGCATGCTGGAGATAGTTGGCGATGCCAAGATTCTTTTTGTCGGTGAACAGCAGCGTGGCGTCGAGAGTCGCCGTGAGTTTCCTATCTGCAAACCAGCTTGAACGGTGTCATTGTGTTATAAGCGAATGTTACGTACCACAGGACGGCATCCCAAGTCTTCTGCTCGACGTCGACGTACATTGCTAGCACTCCGTAAGACCATTTGTCTGCAGGCGGTAGGCAGTTGTGCTCATGTGGCTGGTCTCACTGCATGACAGAACGGCTTGAGCAAGCTCTGCTGTAAAGGCTGTTCGTCTGTTGCTGATGAGAACTTCTGGGGAACCTTGTCAAAAACGATGTTCCCCACGGAAAATTTGGTCACTTCAAGTGCACTACCTTTTGGGCAGGGTTTTAGTTTCGGCGTAGCGGGTCAGGTAGTCCTGGCCACGACGATGCACTTGTTTCAAGATGTTGGTGTCGGAAAGGGTCCGACATGCTGAAACGGTCTGCAAGGATGCTCGATCGGCTGTAATAAACCGGCTGTCTACAGTCGCTGGCAGTCACGGCATGCCTTGACATAGAGGGCGATGTCGCCGGTCAGGCGCTGCCAATAGTACTTGTGCTCTTGTGAGCATACGGGAAGACCAAAGGTGCTCGGCTGTCTTATCATCGTGCAGGACGTGCAGGACTTCTTCATCGGAATGCTGCTGGCACAATGGAAAGGTAGTTTGCACAGACTAGGGAGTTTTTTTTTTTTTACCCAGCACATCCTTGCGCAAGCAAAACGAATACCGTCCACGGCGAAATATGCTAGGCACAACGTCGATTTTGATTTCGAAGTGCTCCAAAAAGCTTCGTAACTCAGCCTCTGCTCATTGCTATTCGGCGAAGTCGTCTGCAGTTGTTGTTCCTGGGAAGGCGTCGTCGTCCAGTTGGCCTTGCGGTGGCCGGTCAATAAGCGCACGCGACAAGAAGTCGGCGTCAGAATGGTTCCTGCCGGATTAATACACCACGGTGATGTCGAATTCGACAACCGTGCAAGGCCACCTGAAGGATCCTCTAAATTCGCCATCCAACACAATGCCTGGTGGTCGCTTACCCCTTTGAAGCGCCTCCCATATATCGAAGCCCTAATTTTCGCCGTAGCTCCCAAAATATATCCGGCACATTTTCTCCGTTGTAGAGTAATCTGCTTCCACTTTCGACAGTGAGCGTGTAGCGTAAGCTATTACGCTTTCGACAACGTCCTTCCTTTGAACTAGCACGGTACCGAGGCCTACGCAACTTCTGTCAGTGTGGATTTCAGTCTCGGCGTCTTCCTCGAAGTGTGGAAGCACCGGTCGCGACTGCAGTCGTCGTTTCAGCTTCTGAAATCCGCCATCTTGCCGCATCTGCCGTTTAATGTCGACGTCGGATTTCGTGAGATGAGTTATTGGTTCCGCAATGCATGAAAAGTATCTTACAAAGCGACTGTAATAGGCAAACAGGCCAAGAAATCTTTCGCCAACGCCTTTTTGTCGACTGGCAACGTTGTTGTCGACGGGTTAGGACGGATTTCACACTTGCTGATGACGGGGCCTAGGAATAGAAGTTATTAGAAAGCGAAATGGCACTTTCCCGCCTTCCGGGCGAGTGTAGATGACTTGATCGCCTCTAGTACTGTACTCAGATTAGTGGACGAGACAAGTCTTATTATTAATTATGGGGTTTTACGTGCCAAAACCACTTTCTGATTATGAGGCACACCGTAGTGTAGGACTCCGGAAATTTCGACCACCTGGGGTTCTTTAACGCGAGACAAGTCTGCTACATCAGTCCGGCCACGACTGTGTACATCACGCACTGTAACGATGCAGGCGCAAGTCCGAGTGGCTTCAGTTTGAACTCGAAGAGGCCGTCTGGTGTTATAAACGTGGGCGTCTCTCGATCCCTTTCGTCGACTTAAATTCGCGAATGACCAGTCTTGAAATCCACCGACAAAAATTACTTAGCATTGCAGAGTCGGTCTAATTCGTCGTCTATCCGCGGGATGGGGTATACCTCCTTCTTTGCTATTTTATTGAAGCGGCGATAATTCTTATGCAATTAAACAATGGAAGACCCACTTCAAGGGATTTTGTGGATAACACCACTTGAGAGCCTTCATGCGAGAAAATAAAACGCAGTTGCTGTAAGTTTGGTGCTTCAGTGCCAGGCACTGTATTTTTACACAAAGTGAAGGTGGGGCCCGTGGAAATTTCATGGCCCGTATCTTTAAACTGGTGCCGTCATCACAATTTGTTTTTGTCAGTTACGTTTACAATTTGTAATTGCAATATATGCGAATGTGCATTTTAATTCGTGGAAGTAATTTTTGCTTCTTCCATCCGGTTCATGGCTAAATATAGCGCTATTTACTCTAGGCTATTGTCATATGTACAGCACAGAAAAAACGCTGTACATTGCGGATACTGTTAAGCTGACAAATGGAACGTAGTCTAACGTGTGCACACTATACATCCGAGAGCTCTTGGAATACGATGGAAGATTTTCTTGCAACCAAAAACATTTTCTCCATACATACTGTTAAAAAACTTCCGGCACTGTGCAAATAACACTTCAAATGCGCACTCAGAAGGTATCTGATGTCAGTATGCACTGTGAAGTATGCACAAGCTATGCTAGCTTTTCCTAAGAGTCCGCCGACTAATCCTAGCAATGGCAGCAGATTTTAGAATATTCCTTCTCCGTCTTTATTTTCAAGGGTTGTGCGGCTTGGTGCATGGACAGATTGCGCCGTTGTCCTTGCCATTGCTCTGGTTGCCACCGTCAAGACACCACGAGCCGGTAAATACACACTATTACGCAACGTCGTAAGTTGCGTGAGGGGCCGTCAAATCTTAGTCCCTGTGTACAGGGGGCATCCAGAGGACGTTCTATTGAAGCCTCAAGCGCACGTAGGTAATTAACATCTCAGATACCAGCGACAATTGTTCCAGGCATGCTAGGGGTAACAACTTTTGATTCAAAATTTAACTTATAACGCACATTGTCTTACAACCCTTCCAACATGCCAGCAGAGTGCGGACAAGAGATGAATAATTAGCGCGTGTATTCAGTGGTTGCCCAAACATAATTGTGTTCCTCTAATGAATGCATGCGATTACTGACGTCGTTGCGATATCTTCCGCTGCGCCAGTAAACAACGCATATTGATTCATTAAAGGTCTAATAATGTTATGTTGTCAATCGCCGATCATGCCAATGTTTGCAAAAATAATTTTTGTTTAATGTGTAAACATACCCTTAATCGCTCTCAATATATTGGCATGCGTACTTTTTTATCTTTATCGGGCGACCACGTTCCACCGCCTAACAAATGTTGTCGCACAGGACATGGATTATCATAGTTATCACAGGTTATCGTGCGCAGCGCATAGATTACCCGCTCTGCATAGGCTGCTGCACAGCGGATAGATTAATACGCTATACGCAAAATGCTTAGGCTGTGCTAGCTTTTCTTAAGAGTCAACCGACTAATCCTTACAGTGGTAGCAGGTTGCAGAACATTTCTCCTCCGTCTTTATGTTCAAAGGTTGTGAGGCTTGGTGCACGGACAGCTCGCACCATTGTCCTTGCCATCGCTCTGGTTGTCACCGCAGGACATTACGAGCCGGTAAGTACACACAATTACAGTATACATGTGACATCTGGAGGACGTTTTTTTTTGTAAGGGTCCGGCGTGCGTAGATAATTATCATCTGGGATGCCAGCAATGCAGGAATACTACTGATAACGGCGCTAGAAAGAAACCGAACGCTTCGCTGCGCGTCTTGAACGCTGATCCTTTTTTGCTCACTTCGGGTTGCCTTCTCTCCCGCTAGCATTTTGCTAAATCCCGCGATCAAGGGTAGTTGTCAGCTGGCGATGGTTCCAGGCATGGCAGGAGTAAGAATGTTTGATTCAAGATAGAACGTACGACGGATATTGTCTTGCGACAAACTACGAACATGCCAGCAGAGTGTGGACACGAGATAAAGAATGAGTGCCTGTATTCAGTGGTTGCACACACAAAAGCAACTTCAAGGAGGGTGTTGCACTAAGGAAGGCATGCCATTGCTGACTTCGTGGGGATGTCTCTCCCTTGTGCCGCTAAACAACACACATTCATTCATTAGAGGTCTAATATTATCATGTCAATCGCCCACCATTTGAATGTATTGCAATTTCGCCATGGGTGAAAGATGACGTTTTGATTCACAAGAAAGGTAAGTTTTGTTTAATGCGTAAACCCATCGTTAATTACGCTCAATATATTGTCACACAGAAGACATGTACGTTGTCGAAGCCCTTAGTGCGAGAATGTTGCTTGTTACGACTTTTTAGGCTTGTAGTGCAGCTCAGAATGAGCAAAAAGGAAGGTGGAAAGGGTAACAAAAGGGAAAGGAGAACAGAGTGACCGCTAACTTCCAACTGATGGTTTATTTCGCGATACAGCAGGCTACTTATACACTCAGCGAACCATGTGACATCAAGAGATGTCACATGGTTCTCCTAGAATGGCACATTCCTCTAAAATACGTTCGCAACCACGCGTTTTGAGGTACTGCGAAAGAAACCTCCCAGCTGTAATATAATTCTTATCATTGTATCCATGCTCGCGCAGCCTATCATTTAGACATCGGCCAGTTTGACCAACGCAACGTTTTCCGCACTTGAGTGAAAAAAAGAAACACAATGTGTGCAATTAACGAACCTCCTTTTATGATTCTTATCAGCGCTAGGAGGAGCCTCCCTTTCCGGATTAGTGAGCTTGCAAATCCTCAAAAGCTTGTTAAGAGCAGAAAACACGAGCGAATATTTGTGTAGATTATGTAAGACGGTGTGAATATAAGGAATAATGCATGTCCTACCCCGAGTAGTTGCAGGATTATGTTCCTGCTGGTTGTCTTTTCTAAACTCTTAGATGCTACTGACACCTGTAGGGACACGGGATAACCAGCTGGTGAAAGCCGTCCGCACTGAGAGGAAAAGCTAGACGAAACGGTATAGTGGCACGACTTTTTCAAAGCATTATTTCGTTAAATATTAGTAATGCCTCTCTTGACCAACTTAGAATGAGCAGAATCAAACGGAAGAAGTGGTTTGTTAGCACGAGGTTCATAGTACCAACACGTGGGAATATCGGAACAAGCTAAGCGCAGATCCAAAAACCGGATCGTGCAATTCTGTGGGAGCTCGTAAGTAACGTCAAGGTGCGCAAGGCATTCTTTAGCTATTGGCACCACCACGGCGACCTCAGTCTCAAGGTCAGCCGGAGAACTCTGAATACAATAAAAAAAATTAATCCACATAACGAAATATTTTAAAAACATTACTCTGATTAAGGTTCACTCAAATGGCGACATCTAGGCGAGCTAAATATAAATCACTGAAGAGCGGGGCAATGAACGAACCGTTGCATACTCCGTTTTTCAGCAAATAAATGTTATTCGATGTAATGAACGTTGATGTCAAATAAAAGCTCAAAAGTTCTAGGCAGCCCAGCATTATTCTGAAAACGTGTGACATCAAATTCATCAATTGTCTGCGAAATAGCTGACAGCAGGTCATTGTGAAGAATAGAATAGTACAGGTACTTCACATCGACGGAGAAGACTTGGAAGCCTTGATCGGAGTTGTCCTTCAAAAAGTCGATCACTTCATCGGAGTTGCGGGTAAAACGGCTAAAACGGCTAGCTTGGCTTGCAGAAACACTGTGACAGACTTATGTCACGTGTCCTTTTATGAAACAGTAACACTCAACGGGACGTCAGGTGTGTGCGTTTTCGCGCTACAGAACACCTCTATGTGATCTCGTTTGCTGCTGGCAAAGTTTTTCAACATTTTGTCTGAGTTACATTTTCTGCAACTGGAAACTTTAGGACCAGCTGGGGACGGCTCTCCGTTGTGTTCTTGCATTCGTTTTTGCTCTGTGTTCGGAGCAGGCGTGCCGCGATCGGAAGTAGTGGACGCGACGTGGGATCCCTCCATCTTGCTGGCCGAGTGCCAATAGTCAAAGAATACCTTGCGCCCCTTGACGTTACTTACGAGCTCCCACACAGTCACACGATCCTGTTTGTGGATCCGATATTGATACGTGTTGGTACTATGAACCTCGTGCTAACAAACCACTTCTTCCGTTTGATTCTGCTCATTCTAAGTCGGTCAAAAGAGGCATTGCTGGCCTTTGATAAATAATGCTTTGAAAAAGTCGTGCCACCATACAGTTTCGTCTAGCCTTGTCTCCCAATGCGAACGGCTTTCGCAGGCTGGTTATCCCGTGTCCCAAGAAGTGCCAGTAGCAGAACGAATGCTAACAGAGTTTAGAAAAGACAACCAGCTCGAATATAATCCTGCAACTACTCGGGGTAGGACAAGCATTATTTCATATATTCACACCGTCTCACAATCTTTACAGAAATACTCGCTCGTGTTTTCTGCCCTTAACAAGCTGAGGGTTTGCAAGCTCACCAATCCGAATAGGGAGGCTCCTCCTAGCTGTGATAAGAACCATAAAAAGAAGTTCGTTAATTGCATACATTGTGTTGTTTGTTTTCTAGTGAAGTGTAGAAAACATTACGTTGATCAAACTGGCCGATGTCTGAGTGATAGGCTGCGCCAACATGGTTACAATGCTAAGAATTGTATTACAGCTGGGGGGTTTCTTGCGCAGCACTGCAGAACGTATGGTTGCAAACCTGTTTTAGAGGAATGCGTCATTCTAGGTCGTAGTCGTAATCAGCTCACAAGAAAAGTCATCGAAGCAAAGGCTATCATGTGTCTAGGCCATGCACGTGGAAGCTCACCTTCTTTATTATTATCAAGCAACAAATTGGCGTATCTCAGACTGCTGCCACAGGCTGTCTGAATGTTTTCACAAGGTTACTTTCGGTTTTGTTGCTTGGTTTTATGTAATCTTTGGATGTCGCATGGTTCGCTGAGTGTGTAAGTAGCCTTCCGTGCCGCGAAATAAACCATCAATTGGAAGTTAGCTCTCACTCTGTTCTCGATTCCCTTTCATTACCCCTTCTGCCTTCCTTTTTGCTCTTTCTGAGCTGCGCTACAAGACTAAAAAAAGTCATGACATACCAACTCGCCCAAACTGCCACGCTTTTAGCCTGCTTGTTACGTCTTTGAGATAACGGCAGAACTTTTTAACAACAAAAGTTTGACAACGAAAGCATGCTACTCAGGGGATGCCTCAGTTTCAGTCCACTCTAAATATAAAATACCTCGAACTACCTGGTCGGATCTTTTATAAAGTATTTGGACTACCGACATTGTATTATATTGTTGAAATATGATCTGAATAATTGGAAAGAAATACAACTGTTATCATCGTCGCTCAAGAATCTGGCCATTTCATTGTGAAAGCGTCTTCGATACAAAAAAATCCCCCCGAAAAAGTTTACTGTACAGGAATGCATGAATGGTAACGAGAACTGGTTGCCAGCAGCACGTGTCTGCTCACGACGCCTCTTGGCAATCAGTTTATGAATCTTGCGAGGGATTATTACGCTTATATCACTGAAATGTAATCAGCATATCAAATACCATGTGTTTATGACGCGCGACGTGGAACTGGAAGCCTCACCACCTTCTAAAAGTGATATCTTCCCGATTTAGCCCAAGTATGAAATATAACAGTACCTATTTGTGTAATAAACTGCTTCTTCTCAGCTCCCTTGAGCTTTTTCTGGATCGGCATCCCAGTGATTAACAGCTAATGTGCCGGTTAGCCCACTTCAAATTCCACCTGCAATGCTTCCCTGGCAAACCGTTTCCAATTGTTTATTTGTACTTGCTACTCTATGCGTTAGGAAGGAATTCGGTTTCCTATCTTGAGCACTAATAGCTCGTATACCTTTTGAATACCAGCTGAGCTAACTTTATTGGGCCATCATTCTTTCATTACACTATTTAAAAGTATTTTGCACAAATTTAAAGGTATAATTTATCGTGTGAGTCCCTGATCTTGGCCAAAGTTTTTCAAGATGACCATCGGTGAAATACAACTTTTTAATCCAAAAACTTTACCCTGTATCGCCGCCTTCTGACCCTACACGTCCTGACGAGCGATGCTTGCATCTCCAGTAGTTCCACCTCCTGTGTCATACCTAGCTCGCTCACACGCGGCCCCTACTACTCCGAGCGACAAAAGTACCGTCTCTCTGAATACAACCTGGCAGGATAAATTTAGCTCCGACTGAAATATATGTGGCGGGACAACGTCGCCTACACATGCATAATCGAGTAATGACTTCCTTCCTACGCACAACAATAATAAAGTCAAGTTGATTACCTTGATTCACGTTACACTATGCGCACATGCATAACTTAAGGTCCAGCTGGTGGCGGCTCTCCGTTGTGTTCTTGCAAATCAATTTCGCTCTGTATATGGAGCGGGTGTGCCGCGATCAGTAGTGGACGCGACAAGGGATCCCTTCATCTCACTGGCCGTGTTTCTTGCCACCATTTCTGGTTCCTTCTCACCCAATTTCGTTTTGAACGCGGGTGCGCAAACCCTATAAATGTTAAAATTTATCTCAACAAATTGCGAAATTCTAGGCTATATAACTCCTCTTGAGCACATGCTTAATATACCGATTTATATTTACAATAACGGTGTGAGCTCACTCAAATGCGACCACTCCCGTCTTATTCGATAAACGTGCTGCCGCACAACGCCTGTCTGAATACCGAACTAAGAGCGAGCTCAATCTGGCTCTGATTGTGTCAACCGCAGCAAGACGACAGCGTCGTCCTTGCACTCCTCACGTGCGTGATCGTGTACTGACTTCCTTTCTCTACACATAGATGGTAAAGCAGGTCGCGGGGGGTTTGAACAGGTGCTAAAATATAAGCGATCGCGCTATAACAGCTTTCCTTTACGCGATGATTTAATGGCATCCCCTCTGAAACCGGTCGGTGACAGTGACCCAGCCTCCCGGATCTAATCAGTAATGCTATATTTGTTTTTTATCGAGTATTTGGCATAGATCTCCGAAATCATTTTTCTTTCTAGCGATATCTACTGCGAATCTCTACCTATGACCGTAAGTGATCCGGTCGGATGAATCTCTTCCCTGCTTTTTTTTTCATCAATACTCTAAACGTATCTTGCTTATCTCGACTGCTCACAGGTTGATATTTCCTTCCACTTTAAAGTCATGCGCTTCGGGAAGGTGTAGGTTACCAACGGTTCTCAATGGGTGAATCCATTCGCCTTCCATTAGGTTGTGCTTAGACGTCCGGCGATTTTCACTGAAGCATGCAAAGCCTCATCTTCTTCTGATTATTAGCTCAAGTATGTTTTCGTCCTTAAGTAAGCAGAGTAGGCGGCAGATACCAAGGCACTCTCCTTGGAATTATCTTCTCCTTCTTATTTTTCTTATTTTCTTCTCATTTTTGTAAATCTCCATGGTCATTTTTGTTTCCATTCTTAGCAGCCAATTCACTGACTCTCTTTCTCGCACTTTCTTTCTGATGGCTCCTGGTTCTCTATTTACAGTTTCAATTAAACTGTACCTGGTCGCCAACATTCTTCTTCCCCATTCTGCGTGATCGCTTTTCAGGCAGTGATACGTGTGCACTTTAGCCGCCCATTTATTTTCATCCGTGTTTCTCAGTCTTTCTCGAAAACTAATTTTGCTCTGTGCTTCTCCGACTTCAAAAGAGACCCAACGCATGTCACCTTGCACTGCCTCATTTGTGGTTTCACCGTGGGCTACCAAAGCCAGCCGGTCTTGGGTTAGCTTCCAATTCCAACAGCATATTTGATTTTAAGCATACAGTAGCATTTGCGAGCGTTAGCGCTTGCACCATTACTCATTTCCAGATTCCACGCACCACCTCGAGCTTATCGCTACTTCTAAGTGCTCTGTGTTTCATTAGTGTTGTATTGTGCTCCCACTTTATTTTAGCATTGTATTGGTGGGTGCTTGAGTAAGTCTTACGCCCGAAGTGCATATATTGTTTGACTATAGCTATGACTTTCTGCTGAATCGACAATCGACTCTTAATTGAAGCTCGTAAATCCCGATTTCTCTGTGCTAAACTTCAAGCCTAGACTTGTCGCTGCGTTACCAACGATATTCGCAAGTGTCTGTAAATCTTTTATATTACACTATTAGAACTATGTCCTCTGCTATATCAGTCCAGGGAGCTTTTATTGCACCATTTGTGCAAAATGCATGAAAGATAAATCAAATCCTAATTCACTGTTTTACGTCGTCCTTCTATGCCCTTGGCACGATGCGTTAACAACTAGGGAGACAGGGCATCCTTGCTGGACTGTTGTACCATTGGAGAGCCTAGTTGCTCTTGTTTAAGTCGAAGCTCTCATTGCAATTTATGCCGTAAAATATTAGATTTGGTGTAACTTGCTTTGTTTAAAATCTTGTTTGTTTATTCAAGCCCTGCAGCAACATATTCATTCAATGATCTCCTTGTGTTATGTAAGAATAGTTTTTGAAACCACTCCCAGACAAAATAAAGCGTCTTGTTCTTGTTCTTGTTCTTGTTCTCCAGTTTATATGTGCACGTACCATTTTTATTGTGTACCATTGTGGCGGAGGGCTAATGGCCTGCTATGCAAAAACTTCATTGCAGCCACATTCAAAACTGTTACATTTACCGTATAATCTTTGTCAAACGTGCATTCTTTAACGCGTTGGTATTAGTTGTGCCAATGTGGTAAAAAACTTTGTTTGTGAAGCGTGGGAAGCTGGTTCCGTGGCTGTCCTCCGCACCACCGTCAGCTGTCCTCCGCACCACCGTCAGTTGCGCTTCGCTCCTCGAACAGGCCGGAAATGTGTCGATTGAGCTCTCGAACAACACCTTGCAAACCGGATAACGCGGTTTTAAACCGTTAATGCCTGACGTCAGAGAGGGCCCACCTTGTGCTAAAGCATTTTCTTTCGCATTTACCTCTAAATTGTCCCCTAGTATTCTTAAGAACAACAATTTTTAGAACAACAGTGTCCTTATACACGATTTCAATACAACAAAACTGCCGCCACGAGGGAATACAGAGACGATAAATGAAAATTTATGCGGGCGCAGATGGCCAAACTGTTTCATCACAAGCGGCTGCTTACGAACGCACCTTCAAAATTAACACGTGGGATTTTAGCCTACCGGAAAAGCAGAAGAGTTCTGGACCTGAAACTAGAACATATATTACGCGCTTGGAACACGCATCAAATTGTTTATAGATTCGTTTATCTGAAATCTTGTGCTCCCAGAACCAACATGCAGCCGCTGGATGTGGTATTGACGGGCGTGCAAATAAGGCATTTCCTAGCACAATTTTCCCAGCATTCTGTTGTCGCATTTGCTTATATGAATTATCCAAATTATTATGCAGGAAGATTTGGGCTGGCTCACATTATCGACGTGCATCCTCTGCGGACTTTCTTTCCTGGTCCGGAAATTAGTTATCTACTTCAAAGGTGGTAAGTATATGAGCCGTGGCTCTCAATTATCTCACCAAATAACCTAACACGCTTTTCGTGGCTACTAAATTACGCAAACATTCTTGTTTTTTCAAGACGCTGCTTCGATGAACAATATAACTGCGGGAAACTCGCAAACGGTTCCGCAACGACGAAAGAAGTGAACGCCTCAGGCGACGAGAAAACGTAGGACAGAAGGAAGAGAGGGGCGTAGCTCGCGCATGCGCGTATAGCTCCTTGCAGCATTCTATAACCTTTAACAGGAACATTTTTGATGGTGATGAAGGCATAGCCTTGATCTCAACGACATGTCGCTGTTTTCTTTTGAGTTAGCGCATGCAAGAATGTGTGAAAGGAACTAGACAGATAAGGAAAACGAAGCCCGTAGGAAAACATGCGAGAAACGGGTGGGGGCTAGTGACACCGGGAGCAACTTTTATAAAAAGTAAGAAAAAAAAAAGACACGGCTTCACCGTCGCACCTGAGCCGGTCTGCGTTGGAGGCCTAGTGTGCAGGAGGACGGAGAACTGGGCGCGCCGACCGGGGATGCAGAGGAGGCTTCTTCCGGGCAAAGCGTTTCACCTTAAGTGTAGCAGTAGTACCGTCTGTATGTCAGCGGCTGACGTGAGAAAAAAAAGAGGACCATAGCGGTAGATATATCCTGGTTATATTTTTTTTTCAGTGTAGGAAGGGCATCATGAGTGCGACTCGATTTAAAGGAAATAGTCTTGAATGACCTTTTCACGGCAAGCCTGCAGGTGTCATGCGTCTCTGTCGGTAGAGTACACCACTTAGGCAGCCCACGCAAGCCTAGGCAAAACATTGCCCATTTTCAGGAATACAATGAGAAAGAAGTAATGACTAAGCAAGTTCATTAACCAAAACGGAAATAAA
Organism: Dermacentor andersoni; assembly: GCF_023375885.2. Lineage (NCBI taxonomy): Eukaryota > Metazoa > Arthropoda > Arachnida > Ixodida > Ixodidae > Dermacentor > Dermacentor andersoni. Next base: position 97,823,673 of record NC_092822.1, on the reverse strand, counting down.
TATCTATTGAGCACAATCACTCTCGGAATACACTGCAGAAAAGGAAGCTATTATGTGTAATTGATGCAAGTTAGAAACAACGTAAAAGGAATATTTCACATCGATCAATGAAAGTGCGGGTGCACTATCGAGCCGTCGTGGTACTTGTCGGAGTGACTGCCCTATTTGATGCTCCGGCAATCAATTTCAACTCGTTAATATAAATTGCAATGCAATGTCTGATAGCCCTCGTAATGCAGACGTACAAGCATTCAGTGAATTGCAGCGAACAGTGCATACACAGACTGGAATCACGCATACAACGTGCATACATCCAATGAAATCACGCATACAACGTACAGAAGCGCACATGTTTCAATAAAGAACAAGTTCAAAACAAGAATTCGAGCCACCAATAAAGCATAGCATACCCCCCTAAGTAGTTGCAGGAGTGGTTTTCCAACAGCTTCGCTTGACGTCTATTTTCGCAGGGCCTATGGTGAGTCAATTTTTGTCTGTTGTGCCAATGATCAGATCGTTAAACACTACATCGATATTTAGCTAAGGACTTTTCAAGGTTCAAATTAGAATCTTTGAGATCAGTCTTTGAGTCACTGTCTTGGTAATTTTGATTCTTATGTTGTCTCCCGCAAAAAATTATTTATTAAGTCAGTGTACCCCATCTGTTTCCACAACTTTTCCTGCTCGCGACATTTAGCGGTTTGCTCCCGGGTACCGTAAGGTAGTGTGCGGCGACCACTCCTCTTCCTTCGTTGCAATAAAAATACCGGTATTCTCAATAAACGGTGAATACAGAGTCGTTTATTTGCAGGCGAATGGACTTTCTATAACGACGTTGTTTGCCGAGTGGACCAGGAACTTTTGAACATTAGCCTTAGCAACATATACCCATGATGGAAAAAATAGGACAATAAGGATAAATATCTGGGTGTTTGAATGACTATCAAGCCAATTTGGAATTATCTTGACGTAAACTACCTCCCAAACTCAACATCATGCCTACTCATCACTTATTCGTGGTACAAACGCGATGTTACTGCACTTGAATAGTTCAACGGAATGTAAAAGTACCGTAATACCGACTTATTCAAAAGAGCAATCTAAATGCATGGCGTACGGATAATGCAACGTCGGCCGAAAGGTGCCAGATTTAACCGTATTTTTCTCCTTAAATATAAATTCACCTAGCACCCTGACCCATGTTTTCGTAGATTAGCATCGTGGCTAACTAAACATCGTAACTCAGAATTCTTAACTCCATATCTGGCAAGCTTATCTAATATTCGCAATTTTCATTTTCCCCCCGCACCTTTGGTGAATGTAGCGCTCAGCCATTGTCATTACTAAGCCGTACTGATTCTTCAGAAAAGATTATTGCCTGATGTCACGTTTACAGTTTGGATGTCACTTTTATTTGTGTTTTGAACATGTATTTTTTCCCTTTTGTTTCACACATGTATTGCTCCTGTTTAGGTTTAGATGCCCTGCAGTATTATGTGAATAAGTAAACAAACATATAAATAAAACATGGTAGAATACGAGGTGACTACTACTAATCTCGATTTTACAGTCATTGAGCCCCGATGGCATCAAATTCGTACACCGCAAGATGAGCTATTACGCTAGCTAGAAAAGACACTTTGTCATTTTTTTGAGCTTCTATTAAAAAAATACATTATTATTCAGCCGCATGCCCATGTTTTTTGGCACTGACGATGTCCTAAAAGCTAAAGGAAGCCCGGTGCTGCTAACCCGCTGAAAATGTTTGGCAACTGTTCAGATATTTTTTCTCAAACACCTGCATTGCATGATATTTTCGCAAAAAAAATTATGTAAAATTGCAAAATACCATCGAGAAATGGTAATGGTGTAATATATCAACGCGCACTTATTGACGCTCAATATATTTTTGCGCAGAAGCTCTCTACGTTATCAGACTCCTTCGATGCAAAATACGTATCTGCCATCTTGCAGCCGTGAGATGACGGCAGCCCGATTTAAGAACAGCAAAAGTTAACAGCGAAAGCATATAATGCACAAGGTGCCTCCAAGTGTCAGTTCATTTTAATATCAAATGTGTGGAGTTACCTGATCGGAGTTTTTTTTATGTTGTCTCCCTGAATTCATTGTTGATATATAACCTGGAGAATTAGCTTGTATAGTGCTCAAATAGAAAGTCTATAACCTGGCCAGTTCTTTGCAAAAGCCCCTTTTATAAAAACATTTTACTCCACATAAACATACTGTGGATGGACCAATTTAGCGCATTTAATTGCACTCAGCGTACCGACACCACGTGCCTGGTACAAGTAAAACTCTTTGCTTGGGCTAGTTGGTTCATGCTTGAAGTAGGTAAAGGCAAGGCGCAGAAGACCAGGACTTAGGAAGAATACAAACGACAAGACGGGCGCCACTGGCAAGCTGAGACGGCGATCAAGTTGACGCACAAATGGCAGGCACAAAATGGCGTCTCAGCTTGCCAGTGGCGCCCGTCTTGTCGTTTGTGTTCTTCCTAAGTCCTGGTCTTCTGCGCCTTGCCTTTACCTACTTCAAGCATGAACCAACTAGCCCAAGCAAGAGTTTTACTTGAGCATATTTCTTCTACATTGGGCCCTTTCTTTCATCAAAGCTTTCGCACCGATCCTGCCATTTTGTGCGTCAACTTGATCGCCGTCTCAGCTTGCCAGTGGCGCCCGTCTTGTCGTTTGTGTTCTTCCTAAGTCCTGGTCTTCTGCGCCTTGCCTTTACCTACTTCGTGCCTGGTACAGCCTTTTCGTTTTCAGAAACTTGACTCGTCCATGCAGTGAGCTTACGAATATGACGTTATGTTTACATTGAAATCACTGAAATGTAATCGAGAAATTGTATGCCAGGTTCTTATATGCGCGGATGTAATTGACGACTCACGATTGTCCGAATGTGCTATTTACCCGGTGAACTCCATCGTCGCTTTACCATTTCAATATATGTAGTCAAAGACAGAAATATCGAAATGCGTATGTGTTTAAGTTACTTGTTACTTTCCGTTCCTTTTTCAGGCCACTATGAAGAATGTAAGCAGCACATGTACTCATTAGACAGCTTAATTTCATATGCAATGCTTTCGTTTCCATGGGTGTTTGTGTTCTGTTGTACTTGTTACGCTACGCGTTATGGAGGAATTAGGTTATCTGTTTACAGCATTAATACATCATATTACTATTAGGTCCCAGATGAACTTAATTGACTACCTTGCTTTTATTGAATCCGTAAAGTATTTTTGAAGTATAGAAATCATATATTACTATTATCGTGTCAATTAGGAGGCTTGCCAACCTTTTTTAACGTAGCCGCAGGTAAAGACAGTCTTCTGATCCACAAGAAATCTTAATCTATATCCATGCATGAGGCGCGCAGACTTCTTAATTTATTTCAACAAGCTGCGCTGTATTCCTTTGTTGAAATCAAATCGAAGGAATTGTAGAAGTCAGGAACTGCAATTCAGGTCTGTCAAGAGCCTAGCCAGTTCTTTGTAAAAATGTCTTGAATAGAGAAAAATGTTTCTACCTTAAACACGCACTGTTTAGTAATACATAACTGTGCATTTGGTGTATGGTAACGAAGCCTTTCTATAAACAAACTTTGCTGCTCTCGGGAGTCAGTTGACGAAATTTGCGTCAGAATTTTTTACATTTAAATCAGCGTAATATAATCGAGCGATCGCATTACATGTGCTTCTGATGTGCGTGGTGGTATTCGAAGCCTCACGATCGTCTTAGTGTTATATTCCCGATAAAATACAGCATCGTTTTACTAAGTAATTTTAGTTCAAACGACACATACTATAGTGCTTTTGTATATATTAAACTTGCTTCTTAACTGCTTTACGGTCAATTTTCAGACGAACGTTCCAATGGTAAGCAGGAGATTTACTGATCAGCCAATGTTTTCATTCGTTTCCAAGTGCTACGCAGTTCGTTAGGGAGAAATCTGCTTATGCATGTAGAGCACTAATGCACCATATAGTACCTGATTACCTAATTTATTGGAGCAGCTTTCTTTTATTACATTATTGAAAATATTTATGAAGATATTCGAAGGTATAAGATTCTTATCGTGTCATTAACGCATCTTGCCAACGTTTTCAACGTCGCCGTCGCTTAAAGAGAACGTTTGCATCGACAAACAATTACTCTGTGGTAATATATCAGCGCGCAGTTATCGACGCTCAATATATTTTTACACAAAAGGCCTGTGCGTTATCAGACTCCTTCAATGCAAAGTATCTGCCTTCTTGTAGCTCTGAAATGACGGCAGCAGGATATCGCAACAACGCTTACAACGAAAGGATAGAATGCCCAGCGTGCCCCCAAGTGCCAGTCCGTTTCAAATAGCGTCTCGAGCTACCTGTCCAACGTATATTGTTTTGTCTGCCTGAATTAATTGTTGAAATATATAATCCGGAGAATTCTTTTATGGCGGTCAGTCAAGAACCCTGCCAGTTCTCCGCAAAAGCATCCTTAATATTACTCGACAAAAACATGTTGTGGTTGGACCAACCCCGCACATACAATTACACTCAGTGTAACGACACCACGTGCCTGTTAAAGCCTTTTTAAACAGGAAGTTCACCCGTACTGGCAGCTAGCTTACGAATGTGACGTGGTGATTTTAAAGTTTAAAGTACTGAAATATAATCGACAAATTGTGTGGCATGTTCTCCTGATGTGCGCGGATGTAATAGGACACTTACCATTGACCCAAAGTGCTATTTAGCCGAGAAACTGCATCGTCGTTTTGCCAGTTCAATAAATGAGTCAAAGCGAGAAATATCACAGTGTGTACGTGTGTAAATTACTTGTTTCGTTCGAACTCTTTTGCGTTCCCTCGTTTTTCAGGCGACGGTGGCCAACGTAAGCACCAGATGAACTGATTAGCCAACTTCAATTTCATGTGCAATGCTTTCCTTTCCATGTGTTTCTAAGTGTTGCGTTGCACTTGCCACGCTATGCGTTATGGAGGAACTAGCTTATCTGTTTACAGCATTATTACATCATATTGCTTTTAGGTACTAGGTGAGCTTAATAGAGTACCTAGCTTTTATCTGAATTTGGAATGTACTTTCGAAGTATGGAAATGGTATATTATTATTATCGTGTCAGTTAACAAGCTTGCGAACCTTTTGTAAGATAAGCGTCCGTTAAAGATGATCTTCTGCTCCACAAATAATCTTAACCTATGTTAATGCATGAGCGAGCAGTTACTTACTCTGAATATATCGTTACTCAGATGACCTTTGCGTTGTAAGATACATTCAACGCAAAAAAGCAGACTTCTTGCGGCCGTGAGATGAGGGCAGCACGAATGCACCAATAGTTCAACAACCAAGGCATTTCATTCAAAGGATCCCTTGAAGTGTCAGACCCTTTTAGGCGTGAGATCTCGAGCTACCCGCGGCGCACATTGTAACCGTCGCAGATGGCTTTCAAGACTCAGCGACCCGGTCGGGGGAGGGGGGGGGCTTCCGTCCGCCCCGAGTAGAACGCTACTTCCCGCTCTCGCCGACCCACGGCGAACATTGTAGTCGTCGCATATGGCTTTCAAGATGCAGCGGTACGAGTGGGCGCGCGCAGGTGCCACGCGGATGAAATCGCCCTCCTCCCTCCTCCCGGAGCGTTGTACCTCTCGTGCGCGAGATGGAGCAGCGATCACCTCATCACCCTCGCACTGTTTCACTCGCATATACGGCATACTTCGTGCGGCGTGCAGCGACCATTTTAACGACCTTGGAATTTATATGGAAGCTTACAGCGACGACGACGGCAGAAATGCGCTTGTAGTGTACTTATAATTGATATTAAAATAAAATTTTGTGGTGATGGCATCAGCGCGCAGTTATTCACGCTCACTATAGTGTTGCTCTTAATAACTGTGCGTTATCAAAGCCCTTATACGTGACAAAATTGACGTCTTCCGGCTGGTAGACGGGAGCACGATTTCACAACAAAATAGCTTAACGCAGGAATGCAGTTCAAAGGATGCCCCCAAATGTCAGTTCTCATTATATATGAAATATATTTCGACTTGATTGGCATTTTTTATGAAGATCTACTGCCCGCATTATGTTGTTAAGATGTTCCTAAGGAATTAGAAAGAACGAGTACTTTTATCGCAGGTATTCATAGATCAAGTTCTTTGTACAAGCGTCTGGAGTAAAGAGCAGAAAGATATTATTAAAAAACTTGTTCCTCATTTTTTTATATTCCAAGCGTGGTTACCGACTGCACTCGTGTATTAGCGACGCCTATTGATACAGGAATTTGACTCTTCTAGGGAGTCTCGCGACAGTTGCCTGGGGATTTTTGTTAGGCCCGTGAAATGTAATGGAGAGGTATTCCAGGTGCTTCTGATGTGAGCAGTGGTAATCGAAGCCTCAGGATTGTATCTAAGTGCTATTTTCCTGATAAACTCAACCACCGTTCTGCCATTTAAATTACTTTACATAATAGTACGTATTTTTATAACTTGTCGCTCCTAAACTCCTTTGCGTTTCTTTTTCAGACGACGATGCAAAAGGTAAGCAGCACATGTACGAATCAGCCAAATGCAATTTCATCGGCAATGCTTCCGTTTCTATCCGTTTCCGAGAAATCCGTTGTACTTACTACGCTGTGCGTTAGGGAGTAATCAGGTTATATATTTCAAACACTAATACATCATATTGACACGTGTGCGTGTTTATCATTCTCGGATGACCGCATTTCACCATCTAACAAACGTTATTGCCTACCGCAGCATGCGCCTAAATAAATCGGAAGTTTTTCGAATGTTGTCGATCGTTCTATCCGCTGTCGGTTGCGATCGAACCTTGTGTAATCTGATTGTATGCGCGACGCGAATTCTGTAGTTGTTGCTGAAAGAGACTCCGCCACCAGCGATTACTCTGGAACTTTCGATGACTCGGGTATAAAAGCCGGCGCTCTGGACTCTCTGATCAGATTTTCGACGATCGCCGGCTTTGTTGCCCGTTATCGCTGCGTTTTGAGTTTAAAGAGTTAGCTTCGCCATTTACAGTCTTGCCGCTTTCTTCTTGGCCGTCGCTACAACGTCATATCGGGTGGAGGTGCTTTGCACTCATTTGCCGGACGCCTCCGATAAGCCGTGATCCAAGCCCTGACCGCTAAGACAACACCAACGCCGTCCCGGACCATTGAGCAAGCTGCAAGCTAAAGCACTTGCCACTGGAGCACGAACATCTACCTGAGGCGACCAAGATCCTGGCCAACACAACCTAAATTGCAGCCCCAACATCCTCCATCCTTCTGTAACAGACCAGAGAGCCTTCCGCGGATCGTTTTGATGACCCGGAACACTGGCTGGAAACACACGAAGGGTCGCTGTTCTCAACTACTGGAACTACGATGACAAGCTGCGGCATGTGTACTTCACCTGAGGAGACACCGCCAGGGCGTGGTTTGAGAAGCGGGAGTTTACCCTGACGACATGGGACCTGTTCAGCAACGGCTTTTGTCGTGCCTAAGGAAAGGGCAGCTCTGCTACAAATCCACGTGCAGCCGCCGAACGAGAACGTTGGGATCTTTACGGAGGAGATAACTCGCCTCTTGCGCCACGCCGACCCGGATATAAGTCAAGAAAAAAAAGCTCGCTTCTGCATGCGGGATGGGAAAGAACCTACAACCCGCCCAAGACTGTCGTAGAGCTCGTTCCGAGGCCACAACCATTAAGACGTTTGTATGCGGACAAGGCAATGTAACTGCCGAAACGTGTGACCGTAAACTGCACTGATGTTCAAGCATTCGGCGAGCGACGACCTGCGAGAGTCCACCAGAGTGGTCGTTTGCGAGGAACCGCAGAAGCTCATTAAAGTCACAGCCTCAAGTGACCTCAATCAACAACATCGTCAAAGAGGTTCAGCGATCACTTGGAGTTCCTTAGGTGCAACCACAATCACTGCCGCCCCCGCCGGAAGCGTTGACCTATGCCGCCGTCGCCCACCGTCAAGGTCCCGCTCCGCGACCAGGCCAGGGCCCCGTAAGGCCACAATACATTCGTCCACCACCGCCGCCACCACGCTCGCCTGTCGCCCAGTGCATCTACCCGAGGAAGACTGGATATTTGGGGCGCTCCCGACCAACGCCCGCTCTAGTATCGCTGTGGCGAAGCCAGCCATACCTATCGCCGTTGCCCATACCACGACTTGGGACTCCGAGGGCTCACAATCAATGACTGCACACACAGCAAAGGGAACGTCGTCACTTAATAGAGCACTCGACGATCGTCGCGTTCACCGTCACAAAGGGGCTACCTGTGACCATACAATAGCCCATGACTAACCCATACAATGACCATACGACCAACCACTGGCCCAGCCCGGACCCGGTCCGTCAGTCCATATGCGGAACACCAAAAGCAGCAACGGAACGAGGTACGGTTGCTGTTCGTCGAAATGTTGATCCTCCGCCGCCGACGAAGACGCCGAATAGACGTATCTCAATGACATAGCAATGACACGTCGCCATCCCGATGCACCCTGGAAGCAGAGAATACGCGGAGAAAAGACCTGAAGGCGCGGCGTTCCAGGCGCAGGTGAACACGATGAAGCCGTGACCCAACGCTAAGACCAAACTTAAACGCACGACAAAGAACCACCGACCTCTCTACATGCTTCACAACAGCCACGCAGTAACCGCTTTAGTGGACACAGGAGCCGACTACTCCATCATGAGTGGACCCATGGCCGCTCGGTTGAAAGAAGACTGCATGGGAATGCCCTGAAATTCCTACCACTGCAGGACACCAAATACCGCCGACTGGAATCTGCACGGAAAGAATTACCGTTCATGACTGGACCTACCCTGCTACCTTCATTATCCTTCAACGCTCTTAACGAGATATCATTCACGACAGGAACATCCTGAACCCACACGGCGCCATAATCGACTTGCTGTCGAATTCGATAACGCTATACGAAGACCACGTGATACCGCCGGTGAACTCTAGTAGTCACCATGCCTTGAGTGCACTCTAAGATCAAGCCAGCATCCTGCCTCGCTCAAGCATTGTCCTTTCCATCGGCACCCAAACATCCGGAGACGTAGAAAGCGTCACCGAGGGCGGCCACGATCTGCTGCCTGACCGTAAAATATGCGCCGCAAGAATGATCGCTCGAATGCACGGATCACCAACGTAAGTGATGCTTACAAAATGCAGCCAGGAGTCCAAAAACATTAACAAGGGCACGACGATAGCGTACATCGAGGAAATGGGGGAAACCAGCAATGCATTTGTCCTCTGACTTCCACATCTACGCCAACTACGGTAGTTGCCGAACCAGACTTCGACATAAGTCTGTCGTCCATGAGTAAGCAACAACAGCTCAAGGGTCTTCTCCGAAGATACAAAGACTGCTTTTCGAAGTCATCTAGGATTTGAGACAGCAGTTGCAAAACATCGCCTATTAACCGAGGAGTGCGCTCGACCACACTGCAAGAGCCCTTACGTGGCGTCGATTCGAGAATGCGAAACTATAAGGCAACAAATCGCTTAAATGCTGCACCACAACATCACCCAGCCGTCGAAAAGTTCGCAGGCATCTCCTGTAGTCTTTGTGAAGAAAAGAAGAAACGGAACCCTGCGTTGCTGCATCCATTATCGCCCGACTGAACAAGGTCACAAAGAAGGACGTATACTCCCTCCCACGGATAGACAGCGCACTGAATTGGCTCTGCAACGCTAAATACTTCTCGTGGATGGATCTCAAAACTGGCTACTGGCAAATAGAAGTCGATGACAGGGATCGCGAAAGTACCTCTTTCATTACTCTGGTCGGCTTCTAAGAGTTCAAGGTCACGTCATTCAGACTGTGCTCGGCACCTGCAACGTTTCAGCGCGTCTTGGTGCCCCTGGTGCGACATGGTGCCCTGGAATTCATCAACGACAAAGGAATGGCTTTCACTGCATAGCTCATCCAAGCCATCTTGCAATACCTCGAAACAAGCCACAGGAGTACAATTGCCTACCACCAGCAGACAAATGCTCTGATGGAGCGGCTGAACAAGACCCTCGCCAACATGCTTGCAATATACGAGCAATGCAATGTGCAATCAAACAGGACGTAGGATGCCGTCCTTCCGCACGTAATCTTCGTTTACAACACTGCAGTGCAAGAAAGAATGCAAATCACGCCATTGCAGCTGGTTCACGATAGGAACGCGACAACTCTCCATGCCATGCTGCCACACACCACAGATGAAGGGAATCTAAACGTCACCGCCTATCTCCAGCGCGACGAAGAACCGCGACAGCTAGCCCGCCTGCGCATCAAGAACTAGAAGAGGACCAACAGCCGACAATATTCGACGACGTTACATGGAATGCCAGCCCGGCGGCCATGTTTGGGTCTTGACCCCCATACGCCGACGAAGTTCTTTACAACGCTATTTCAGACCTTACAAGCTAATCCATGTATTGGAGCACTGGACTATGGGTTCGTGCTGGACGGCATTTCGAAATCACAGTGGCACTGCGCACGACGTGAGTTCGTCCGCGTGGTGTCTTAAGGCTTTCTACGCCCGCTGACGAACTTAGGAACTCTTTGTTGTTTAGGTGTTGTTTTCTTTATTATGGGTGGCTTAGTTTTCGCTTTCGCGGTTTGTCGCATCGGGACGACACTGTTTTGATGTTTGACTCGTGTATAAAAGCCAACGTGCTTGACTCGCTGACCAGATTTTTGACCGTCGTCGACTGTGTTCGCATTATGGGTGTGCTTTTTTTGGCTCACAATCAATGACTGCACACACAGCAAAGGGAACGTCGTCACTTAATAAAGCACTCGACGATCGTCGCGTTCACCGTCACAAGGGGGCTACCTGTGACCAGGTAGCCTGGTCACAGGTAGCCTCAATGGCTGCCTCAATGTTTCAGTCCATTTTAAATATATAGCTCGAAGTACCTTTTGATTTTCGCGCAATGCAGAGTTAGTTCTGCCATTCACAGTCTTGTGGCCGTGTTCCGGCCGTCACTACAACTTGAGAATACAAATTAAGTACTAGATTAGTTGGGTTTATTAGAGCACCTTCCTTTTATTACGTTTTCGAAAATATTTTTGGGGCATTTAAACGGTGTGGTATTGTTAACATGTCAATGACCGATCTTGCGAATGTTTTCAGACATTGACATAATTCAGACAAGTTCTAGGTGCTTTAACGTAGAGCTGCACCAAACGTTTCCGTTCCAATTCTGCAATCAGCCATCCACGATTGGTCGAAAAAATTCGGGCCTTCCTCACTTCGCCTGTCCGTCACGCGACAAGCTCCCGGTGATATATGGGCCCAAAGTTTCTGCATGATTAGGCCGAACGGGAGAAAACTAGTTGTTGCTGATTTGATGCCTTTTTCTACATTAGCCCTTTCATCATCATCATCATCTATATTGTCATCATTACCATCATCATCAATCTATCTTCAGTCCACTGCAAGGCGAAGGCCTCTCCCTCCGATCTAACCCCTGTGCTATTCCAACCGATTCTGGCTTGCACCGGCTAATTTCTGAATTCCATAACCCCACATTTCACTCCTAACCTACGCATTACATGACCCAACTCCATTTCTTTCTCTTAATGTCAATTAGAAGATCGGCTATACCCGTGTGCTCTCTGATCCGCACGGCTCTTTTCCTGTGTCTTTCCGTTAATTACGACTATCATGCTTCGTTCCATCGCTCTTTGTGCTTTCGAGCTTCGTTGTCAGTCCAAGTTTCTACTCACATGATAGCACCGGTAGAACGCACTGACTGCACACCTTTCTTTTTATTGATTATGGTAAGCTTCCAGTAAGGATCTGATTATATGTGAAGTATGCGCTTCAACCCAATTGACCTAGGTAATTGTATCTATGGTAAATGTCTGGGGATTCTGAACTCTTTTTCACTTGCCAGATTATTGATCATTATCTTTGTTTTCTGCATATTAATCTTCAACCCCACTCTTACACACTCTCTGTTAAGGACCTCAATCATTTGTTTTAGCTCGTCCCCAGTGTTGCTGAACAGGATGTCATCTGCAAACCGAAGGTTGCTGAGATACTCGCCGTTGACGCTTACTCGTAAGCCGTCCTATTTAATGGCTTGAATACTTCTTCCAAGCACGCAGTGATTAGCATTGGAAAGGTTGGATCTCCTTGTTTGACCGCTCTTTATAGGTATCTTCCTATTTGTGGAGAAGTAGGGTGGCTGTGGAATCTTTCTAAATATTTTCCAAGATGTTTACGTAAGTATACTGTACGCTTTGATTACGCAGTGCCTCTATCACTGCTGGTATCTCTACTGAATCAAATGCCTTTCCGTAATCTATGAAGGCCATGTAGAGCGGCTGATTGTACTCTGCAGGTTTCTCCAGTACTTGATTACATGGATGTGATCCATTGTAGCGTATCCCTTCCTGAAACCAGTTTGTTCCCTTGGTTGACTGAAGTCATGTCATGCCCTTATTCTATTGGAGGTTATCTTGCAAAATTATTTTTGTTTTTATTTATTACAGACCTGCATCGCCCCGTAGGGCATTGCAGCAGGGTGGTTACAGACTTGAATAAATACATGAACAAATTATTTCAATGCGGGGAAAAAACCATCATTTTCTGTGATGCATACAATGCTCAATGGCAAACTGTTCACATCTCGAACAGTTCTAACAAAAAAGGAATAACGGAAGACGTCACCCCTACAAGAAAATTTCCTGACCTTCAAACAGTGGTCAAGTCGCTTATATATGTATTGTGGTGCCTGGCTATATTGTTTGCGGTTTATACCTGTTATAGAATAATAAATATCGTGGAAAAATTTTAATCGGATATGCCCTCTACGATCCGTCAGCTCTTGCCATTATTTAAGTTTGCTTTCTGTAATGCTAAGCTGCTGGCTATAGTTACCCAGAACATATCTAACTGCCCTATTCTGGATTTTTTCTAATTTATTTATAAGCTCAGATGTGTGTGGGTCCCAACAAACACATCTATATTCACGTATTGAACGTACATGGCTGAAATACAAGTGCGTTTTTTAGTTACTCGGTGAATGACTAAAATTGCGCCGTAAGAATTCCAAAACTGATGCTGCCTTATTTCCAATATAGTTAACATGTTTGTTCCATCGTAAATCAGAAGTAAAAAACACACCTAGATATATAAATTCCTTGCTTGTGTTCAAAGTGAAATCCTGAATTCTATACCTATACGGAATTATTAGCTCGTCGTCTTGTGAAGGTGACGTGTACAGTCTTATTTATATTTAATGGCATATCCCTGCGCACACACCAGTATGCTATCCTATTTGAAGTGAACTTGCAGGATTTGTAAATCGTAAATGGCATCTACGACTACATTGAGCCTTGGGAAACTCCCGAACGTAACTGATGCATATTGCGAAGGTATACCGTTCAGAACAACAGCCTGTTTCCGCAATGACAAATATTTGGCAATACACGCTGTTATTTTTGACGTTTGTACGTATTACGCAGTATGCTCAGGCTATGTTAGCTTTTCCTAAGAGTCAGCCGACTAATCCTTACGGTTGTAAGCAGGTTGTAAATCCTTCCTCCTCAATCTTTATTTTCAAAGTTGTGCGACTTGGTGCAGGGACAGCTTGCGCCATTGTCCTTGCCATCGCTCTGGTTCTCAGCTTCAGGACACTAGGACTCGGTAAGTATACACAATTACGCAACCTCGTAAGTTGCGGGAGAAGCCCTCAAATCTCAATCACGGCATACATAAGACATCTAGAGGACGTTGTTTTAGGTGTCAGGCTAAAGATAATCGACATCTGGGGTGCCAGTGACGCAGGCATCATCATCATCATCATCATCATCAGCCTGGTTACGCCCACTGCAGGGCAAAGGCCTCTCCCATACTCCTCCAACTGCCCCGGTCATGTACTAAATGTGGCCATGTTGACCCTCCAAACTTCCTTATCTCATCGGCCCACCTAACTTTCTGTCGCCCCCTGCTACGCTTCCCTTCCCTCGGAATCCAGTCCGTAACCATTAATGACCATCGGTTATCTTCCCTCCTCATTACGTGTCCTGCCCATGCCCATTTCATTTTCTTGATTTCAACTAAGATGTCATTAACGCGCGTTTGTTCCCTCACCCGATCTGCTCTTCTTATCCCTTAACGTTACACCTATCATTCTTCTTTCCATAGCTCGTTGCGTCGTCCTCAATTTAAGTAGAGCCCTTTTCGTAAGCCTCCAGGTTTCTGCCCCGTACGTAAGTACTGGTAGGACACAGCTGTTATACACTTTTCTCTTGAGGGATAATGGCAACCTGCTGTTCATGATCTGCGAATGCCTGCCAAACGCACCCCAGCCCATTCTTATTCTTCTGTATATTTCACTCCCATGATCCGGATCAGCAGTCACTACCTGTCCTAAGTAGATGTATGCCCTTACCACTTCCAGTGCCTCGCTATCTATCGTAAACTGCTGTTCCCGTCCGAGACTGTTAAACATTACTTTAGTTTTCTGCAGATTAATTTTTAGTCCCACCCTTCTGCTCTGCCGGCATACTTCTTATAAAATGCCGCTTAGGGTTGTCTCAGTGTTCTGCAGCTCGTGTTCTCTAAAACCAGCGATACGACGGATATTGTCTTGCGACAACCGACCAACATGCCAGCAGAGTGTGCGGACAAGAGATGAATGAGCGCCTGTATTCTGTAGTTGCACACACAAAAGAAACTTCAAGGAGGGCGTTGCTCTAAAGAAGGCATGTGATTGTTGAGTTCGTTGGGATGTCTCTGTTGCGCCGCTAAACACACATTCATTCATTAGAGGTCTAATATTGTTATTGTGCCAATCACCCATCATACCAATGTTTTGCAATATCGCCATCAGTGAAATATGACGTTTTGATCTAGTAGCAAGGTAATTTTCGTTAATTGCATAAACCCACCGTTAATCACGTTCAATACATTGTCACGCAGAAGACCCGTACGTTGTCGAAGCCCCTCAATGCGAAAACCTTGCTTGTTAGGTCTTTGAGATAACGGCTGCACGCCTTAATAACAACAAAAGTTTGACAGCGAAGGCATGCTTCTCAGCCTCTAAGAAGCATGCCTTCAGTCCATTTTAAATATAATATAGCTCGAAGTACCTGGTAGACCTTTTTAAAATTATTTCGATTACCCGCATTGTATTACATTGTTGGAATATTATCTGCAGAATTGGAAAATATGACTACTGTTATCGTCGCCGCTCAAAGATCTGGCCAGTTCACGGTAAAAGTGTCTTCAATACAGAAAAATATATCTCCGAAAAAATTTACTGCATAGGCATGCATGAATGCGCATTCACTTACGCCCCAGAACTGGTTACCAACAGCACGTGTCTGGTAACGACGCCTCTTAGCAGTCAGTTGACGAAACTTGCAGGGGATTATTACGTTTATATCAATGAAATGTAATTGACAAATCAAATACCATGTGTTTATGAGGCGCGAGGTGGAACTGGAAGCCTCACCACCCTCTCAAAGTGACTCCCTTGAGCTCTTTTTTCAGACCGGCATCTCAGTAATAAGCAGCCAATGTACCGATTTGCCCACAATAAGTTTCACCTGCAATGCTTCCCCATCCGCCCGTTTCCAAGTGTTTAGTTGTACTTGCTACGCTCTGCGTTAGGGAGGAATCCGGTTTTCTATTTTGAGCATGAATAGTTCATAGACCTTTTAAGCACGAGATTAGCTAATGTTATTGGAGCATCGTTCTTCTATTACACATTTTAAAAGTACTTTTACAGAATTTGAAAAGTATTATTTATCGCGTCAGTCCATGATCTTCCCAACCTGTTGCAAAATCGGCATCTGTGAGACAACTTTTTGATCCAAAAAATTTGCTCTGTATCACCACTTCCTGACCCTACACCTCCTGATGAGCTGTGCTTGGATCTCGAGTAATTGTACCTGCTATGCCATACCTAACTTCTTCACACGCGGCCACTACTGCTCCGAGCGACAAACATGCCGCTGAGATATGCCTCTCTGAATACAACCGCGCAGGCTAAATTTAGCGCCGACTCCAATATGTGTGGCGGGACAACGGCGCCTTCTGCGCACTTGACAAATGCATGATCGCGTGAAGACTTCCTTCCTCCACACAACGATAATAAAGTTTATTACCTTGATTCCCGCTACAGTAAGCACAGATGCATAATTTAAGATCCACCTGGTAGCGGCCCCATGTTGTTTTCTTGCAATCGTTTTCGCTGTGTACTTGGAGCGGGACTGCTGCGATCAGAAGCAGTTCCTTCTCACGCAATTTCATGTTGAAAGCGGGTGCAGCAAACCCGAGAAAGCTTAAAATTTATCTAAACAAATTGCGTACTTGTAGGCTATATAACTCGTCTTTAGCACATGCTTAATATACTGATATATATTTACAATACAGGTGTGAGCTCACTCAAATGTGACCACTCCCGTCTTGTTCGATAAACGTACTGCCGCACAACGCCTCTCTGAACACCGAACTAAGACCGAGCTCAATCTGGCTCTGAATGTGTCAACCGCAGCAAGATGACAGTGCCATCTGTGCACTCGACAAGTGCATGATAGAGTATTGTCTGTTCTCGCTACACAGCCATGGTAAAGCGGGGCGCGCGAGGGGTAGTGTGGATGCTAAAATATAAGCGATCGCGCTAGAGCAGCTTTGCTTTATGGGATGGCTATTTAATGGCATCCCCTTTGAAACCGGTCGGTGACAGTCGCCCAGCCTGCCGGATCTAATCAGTTATGCTATATTTGTTTTGATCTGATATTTAGCATACATCTCCTCAATCGTTTTTGTTTCCTGCAATACCTACTTTTTACCTCTACCTATGACTGCAAGAGATCCGGTCGGAATCAATCTCTCCCCTGCTTTTTTTCCACCAATTCTCTAAACGCCTCTCGCCTGCTTATCTCGACTGCTCACCGGTTGATATTCCCTTCCACGGTAAAGCCATGCGCTTCGGGAAGATGAAGGTGTAACCAATAGTTCTCACTGGATGGATCCCTTCTTCTTCCATTAGATAGTGCTGAGTGGTACCCCGAGTTTTCCTGAAACATACACAAGCCTCATCATCTTGCAATTACTTGCTCAAGTATGTTTTCGTCAAATAGCATGGCACTCTCCTTGGAATTATCGCACACACTTTTCCTTCTAATTTTTCTTCTCATTGTTGAAAATTTCCATGGGGATTCTTGTTTCCATTCTTTGCATCCAATTCACTGTCTCTCTTCTCGCACTTTCTTTCTGATGGCTCCTAGTTCTCCATTTACTGTTTCAATTAACCTGTACCTGGTTGCCAACATTCTTGTTGCCACTTTCTACGTCATCGCTTTTTAAGTGCTGATACTTGGGTACTTTAGTCGCCCATTTCTTTTCATCCGTGTTCCTGACTATTATTTCAAAACTAATTTTGCTTTGTGCTTCTCTGACGTAAGAAACCCAACCAATGTCTCCTTGCACTGCCTCATTCGTGTTTTCACCGTGGGCTACCAAAGCTAGCCGGCCTTACCCGTCTTTGCTTAGCTTCAAATTCCGACAAGATATCCGATTTAAAGCGTACAATAGCATTTGCGAACGTCAGTGCTCACACCATTACTCATGGATCGATGGATGGATGGATGGATGGATGGATGTTATGAGCGTCCCCTTTGGAACGGGGTGGTGGGTGGCGCCACCAAGCTCTTGCTATAATACTGCCTAATGCCCTACCTAGCTTAAACAGTAAAAAAAGAAAAAGAACACTATGAACAACCAGGCCCAAATTTTCTGATCCCCTATTGCGAACTGTGCTTTTGTACGTCTCCATCTCTTGTCTTTTCCCTACTTTCCTTCCACCAATCCTCCAATCGCCTGTTACTAATGCCTATTGCAGCCATGTTTGCTTTACCACTGCTCGCGCTGAACCCAAGCGCTTCAAGGGGGCCAGTGGTGCCTAAATCGACCGCTGGGTAGACGTCTTCACATACTAATAAAACATGCTCCGTCGTTTCGCTAGCTTTACCGCAGCAAGCACTCATTTGCAGATTCCAAGCGCCACCTCGTGCTTATCGCTACTTCTAAGTGCTCTGTGTTTCATTAGTGTTGTATGCTGCTCTTCCACTTTATGTTCACATTACATCGGTGGGTGCGCGAGTAAGTGTTTAATTCGTTTATGTATACGCCGATGTACATATATTGTGTCACTATGGCTGTGACTTTCTGTTGAATGGACGCTGCGTAATAACTCCGCTTAATTAAAGCTCGTAAATCCCGAAAGCCTAGATTTGTCGCTGCGTTACCACCGATAATCGCAAGTGTCTGTAGGTCTCTTTCATATTTTATTATTAGAAGTACGTTCTCTACTGTATCAGACGAGAGAGCTTCTGTAGCACCATCTGTCCAAAATGCATGAAGGATAAATCAAACCCTAATTCGCTGTTTTCCTGTCGTCCTTCTATGCCCTTGGCACATTGCGTTAACAACTAGGGAGAAAGGGCATCCTTGCTGTACTGTAGTTCCATTACAGAGCCTAGTTGCTCTTGTAAAAGCTCTAACAGATTGTAATTTATGCCTTAAAATTTTCGATTTGGTGTGACTTAGTTTGTTTAAAATCTTGTTTGTTTATTCAAGCCCTGCGGCAATATATTTACTCAATGATCTCTTTCGGTTATTTAAAAATAGTTTTGAAACCACTATCACACAAAATATAGCGTCTGATTCTTGTTCTCCAGTTGTGCACGTGGCATTTTTGTTGTGTATCATTGTGGTGGAGGGCCAATGGCCTGCTGTGCAAACACTTCATTTCAACCAAATTAAGAAATGTTACATTTATCGCACAATCTTTGTAAACGCGCATTTTTTTACGCGTTGCTATTAGTTGTGTCAATGTCGGAAAAAATGTTTGTGTGTGAAGTGTGGGAAGGTTGTCACGTGGAAAAGATATGTGTATGTATGCAGGGCTAGTGAAGGTTGTTCTCCGCACCACCGTCAGTTGCGCTTCGCTCCTCGAAGAGGCAGGAAATGTGTCGATTGAGCTCTGGAACAACACCTTGCAATGTGGATAACGTGGTTTTAAACCGTTAATCCCTGACCTCAAAGAGGGCCAACCTTGTGCTAAAGTATTTTCTGCCGCATTTACCTCTAAATTGTCCCCTGACCTTTGTTAGAACATCATTTTTAGAGCAACAGTGTCTATATACACGATTTCAATACAACGAAATTTAACTGCCACCACAAGGAAATCAATACAGTAAATGAAAATTTATGCGGGCGCAAATAGCCAAACAATTCCATCACAAGCGGCTGCTTACGAATGCACCTTCCCAATTAACGCGTGTGATTTAAGCTTACCGGAAAAGCGGAAGGGCTTCTCGACCTGAAAGTTGAACATGTATTACGTGCTTGGAACACGCATCAAACTGTGTATAGATTCGTTCATCTGAAACCCTGTGCTCCCAGAACCAACATGCAACCGCTGGATGTGGGATTCACGGGCATGCAAATAGGGAAGTTTCTGGCACAATTTTTTCAGCAATGTGTTATCGCATTTGCTTATTTGAGTTATCCAAATGCTTATGCAGGAAGATTTGTGCTGGCTCACATTATCGACGTGCATCCTCTGCGGACTTACTTTCCTGGTCCGGAAATTGGTTATCTACGACAAAAGTCGTAAGTATATAAACCGCGACTCTCAATATCTCTACAAGTAAGCTAACACGTTTTAGTGGGTAGTAAATCGTGCAAACGTGTTTGTTTTCTCAAGAGGCTCCTTCGGTGAACATTACAACTGCGGGAAACTCGCAAACGGTTCCACAACATCGAAACGAGCGAGTGCCTCAGGCGACGGAAAACGTAGGACAGAACGAAGAGGGGGGCGTAGCTCGCGCATGCGCATATAGCTCCTTGCGGCATGCTACAACCCTGAACACCGTGGTGATGAGGACGTAGCCTCGATCTCAACGAAATGTCTCTGTTTTCTTGAGTTAGCGCATGCAAGAATGTGTGAAGAGAACCAGAGACACAAAACGAAACCTGTAGGAGAAGTGGTGGGGGGGAGGGGGGGGGCGAACTTTTGACGGATTGTTCTTTGACACCTGGAACAACTTTACAAAAAGTAAATAAAGAGGAACAAATAAAGATACAGCTGCACCGTCGCACCTGAGCCGGCTTGCGTGGTGGCCTAGTTTGCGGGAGAACGGAAAACTGGGCGCGCCGAAAAGGCAGAGGCGGGGGCTTCCCGGCAAAGCGTCTCATGTTTAGCAGTACCAGTATGTACCGTCTGTCTGTCAACGAATGACGTCAGAAAAAGAGGACCATACCAGTAGTGATACCCTGGTGAATTTTTTTTTCCAATTTAGGAAGGGCCTCATGAGTGTCATGAAGGAAATAGTTTGAATTACCTTTTCACTGCAAACCTACAGGTGCCATGCGTCTCTGTCGGTAGATTGCACCACTTAGGCAGCTCCCGCAAACCTAGGCCAAACATTGCTCGTTTTCAGTACTACAGTGAGAAACAAGTAGTGCTTAAGAAAGTTCGTAAACCAAAAACGGACAAAAATATCTATTCAGCACAATTACTCTCGGAATACGCTGCAGAAAAGGAAACTGCTAGGAGTAAGTGATGTGAGTGAGAAGCCGCATAAAAGGAACTTTTTACTTGGATAAACGACACTGGGAGTGAACAATGGACTCTTTGGGCTAGTTCCAGCAGTGACTGCCCTATACGTTGCTTTCGCAAACAATTTCAACTCCTTCATATAAATGCGCGTAGCATCGTCAGCAAATCTGCCTAAATTGAAGTTGTTCTTTTAGATTGTGAACGCCGTGTAGTTACCGACTTGGCTGCATGCGAAATTGATGACATTGTTGTGTTTGCATCATACCGGGCTTTCCGTCGAGACTGACCTAATATGAGCTACGGTGTTGCTGTTGTGATAAAACATCGCACCTGGGCGCCTCGGTTAAAACGTGAAATTTGTAGATTGAAGAGTCGGTGTGGCTTATAAGATTCCCTTGTCATGTGGCAAAGTGTATGTAGGGCAGTCAGGCCGCTGTGTTAACGAGCGCCTTAGAGAACATGAACGATCCATACCAACAAGCACAGGTTCCCATTTGGCTCAGCATTGTAAAACATGCAAGTGCAAACCCATGTTTCGTGATACCACGATGTTGAAAAGAGCCGTGACACCACCGCCCGAGAGTTATCGGAAGCATTTTTCAGCGCTGAATTTGGTTTTTTGGATTCTGTCGCATGAGTGCGCTCTTGGGATCGGATGTTGGTGGCTCCACCGCATGGTGCTCGCTGCGCATGTTCCTCTGGTTTGAGCGGTATATAAAGGAGTGACGCAATAAAATGATGTCAGTTGAGAGTAGCGCCTTGTCCTGTCGTCTTTCCTGTCTCTGTCGTTTTGCGCTAAACAAAGTATTCATGGATTCGCACCAACTAGCCCGCCAACGCATTGTGCTAAAACACTCTATTTGCAATCAAACGCGCGGTGATTCCGCTCCTCCATCGATGGCTTGCACTGCGAAGGCAACGGCGGAGCCGGGTGTGCCCGCAACGCCACGCCTATTGAGCGTCACCGTGGCGCGCATTTCAAATTGAATTTGGGATGTTCGCGTTGAGTCGCTAGTTCAAATTTTGGCTCCCAGGACGCGCAAAACGCGGTTTACCTTAGCGAACCGCAGTGCGCTTAGCCAAAGGCACAATACGGCGCCCGCGTATCTGCGCTACGTAGCACACGGCAGCTACGTGCAACTGTAGTGCCTAAGCGCGTCGTTTGCTTTGTGGACAACAGGGCTTGAGCGCGCGCTCTCGCTCATATGCTCCCGTCTGGCTGTGCTACGTGGCCCGGACCGGCCTTGTCCTACACCAGCTTGACCGATGCATAGCAGTCGCTTGAAATTAAAGCATTCCGAAGCGTTGTGAACAAGTAGAGCTGTACATTGCAAAGGGGCGAAGGCAAATGTACATATGGAGGCAACAAAGACATACGTGTTTATAGATTATCGATAAAAAACTATGATAGAAATGGAGAGAGAGAAGAGAAGGTAAAAAGAAAAAGTAAAACAAAGAATTGGACCAGTACTGTTAGACAAGCAGCTTATAAATGGCAAACAGGGCAAACATGGCATCAAATATGATAAAAATCGTAATCAGAAACTCGACATGCGTAAGAGAGACACATGGTATGACTGAAAAATAAATAAATAAAAAGCATCGCATGGTTTAACATACAAAAAAGCAAACATATCACACAAAATAAAAGGCATAACTTAAAGAAGAAACATGGCACCGGGGCAGTTATTTTGCAGAAGAATCTGTGAATCTTATAATGAGTCATTCAAGTGTTGTTTTAAAATTATCAGTGTTAGATGTGCTTGTATGTGTTGCGGGTAAGTTATTCGAATCTTTGCTCGCTTGCGGAAGAAAAGAACATGAACAGTCGACGGGATTGCAGCACGGAATATTTACTTTTTGGCGGTGGTTAATGCAAGATGAAACGTGTGGTGGCGGTTATGATGGTGGATATGGTGGTGGTTATTATGATAGTACATGTTTGTGAAAATCCATAGACGAGAGTTTTCTGGGGGCTGATAGCAGCAGAAGGCGTAGGAGAGCTTTCATGTTAGTTTCTTCATTCATTCTTTTCTGGCAGAGTTCGCTTATGTATTGAGTGCTCTCTACTAATAACCTAAATATCTATAATTACCTCATGTTGCATTTTTTTCATAAAATATGAAGACCGTAAGTATGACATGTCTAATTACATATATGTTCGAAATACAACGGTTTTCTTTCAAAATACTACGCTGTACGTTCGTACCGGCGCCTTTTTATGCAGAAACTTGACTCCTCTTGCCACTCAGCTGACGAATGCTGCCTGGGGATTGTTACGTTTAAACAAAATAGTTTGAGAGATCATATTTCAGGTGCTTCTGATGTGAGCGATGGTATTCGAAGGCTCACGAGCGTCTCAACGCGCTATGTTCTTGATAAACTCAGGCTTCGTTTTACCATTCAACTAATTTTAGTCCAAGCAAGAAATATGCCGGTACAAATAAACTTCTTTCTTCTCAACTTCTTTGCGCTCTTTTTTTCAGACAACCCTACACCACTTAAGCAGCAGATGTACTGATTAGCCAACTCCATCTGTAACGCTTCCCTTTCCATTCGTTTTTAAATGTTGCGTTGTATGAGCTTGCGAGAAACTTGGCTATCTATTTAGTGCAATAAAACATAATGTAAATAGTAGCACTTGACATAGTAGCACATCACAAGTAGCACATCACCGCCGATTTCATTGCAGCATCTTTCTCTTAATATGTATTTGTGAAAGTATTTTATAGAATCTTAATGATCTAATATTTTTATCGTGTCAATCACCTATCTTGACAACGTTTTGCAATATCGCTATCAGCTGAAGAAAAAAACAAAAGTTGAGCCACTTTAGCATACGCTAAAGAGGATGAAGGCGACAGCGTGCGAATTCTTTAAACATTTATTCCATTATTCGACATTTTCACTCAAATGCTTGACTACTTTCGCGTTATTACGTTGAAGGATTAAAACAGCTATGCAATTATTAACTCGTAACTCTGGTCTTTCTAATTGTAGCTATATCACATTTACTAACGCAAGTTGTATCCGTAGCTCCCGCGCCTTGAACATAACACCTATTTTTGCCCATACTAACACATTCAAGTACAGTTTATTTTTTACGCGCACAATAGAGCTTTCGAATTCTCTACGCGGTAACATTCGTTCACTATCATTAAAAGATTTTATAGCTACCACTGGTAAGCACTTCGCTAACATGTAAAGCGCTTCCTTTTTGAACATTCATCTTATTGCGTACGTGTGTTCTAATTTCTAATGCAAAGTAATGTATAATGTTCCGACTCCTGCTATAGCTGTGGTATCAATAAATAAATAAATAAATAAATAAATAAATAAATAAATAAATAAATAAATAAATAAATATGGTTACAGTCAATGCATAGTTACCAACCAAATGTGACTGGTAAATAAGCCTGATTTTTACGCTCAAATCATTGAAATGCAATCGAGAGATAGCATTACAAGTGCGCGATGGTGTTCAAACCCTCACAATTGTCTGAGTGCGTTAGTTTACTTATAATATTAGTCACCGTGTTACTGCTCAAATAATTTTAGCCCAAGCAACAAGTACGTATGTGTGTATTAACTTTCTTTCTTCTCAACTGCTTTACGCTCCTTTTTCAGACAAACATCGGCAAGGTAAGCAGCCGCTGTACTGATTAGCCGACATCTGGCAGTGCTTTCCATTCCATTCGTTTTTAAGTGTTGCGTTGACTAGCTACGCCGTGATTTAGCGAGGAATTCGGTTATCTATCTAAAGCAATAAAACATCACATAACTCTCAAGTAGCACATTAGCGCTGATTTTATTGGAGCACATTGCTTTTATTATATATCTGAAAGTAGTTGATAGAATCCTAAAGATCTAATATTGTTATCGCTTCAATCACCCATTTTGACAGCGTTTAGCAAAATCGCCCTTGGTAAAAGACAAGCACCAATGTTGACAGCATGGGCGAACGAGTATGAAAGCGAAAGCCTGCGGGCTCACGAGACATTCATTACATTACTTGACATTTCATTTGAATGCGTTGTTGCTTCCTATTGTTTTCTGTCACTAAAAGTCGTGGGTTAGAGTGCTTTTATTAGCAATAATTAACTGAACCTTCAATACCTTCGCCCTCTCTACCTTCACTATGTCAAACTCTAATCCAACTTGGGGATGTGGCCGGTTCGCCCACATCTCCATGTCGGTGTGTGTGTTCTAGTGGCTGTATAAACTTCGACTTAATTAACACCAAAGGTCGTGGGTTCGACTGCCATCCTTACGGTGTAAACTGGAATTGAACTTTGAGATTTGTCGCTTGAGGTTTGGTGGCATAACGGCGGAGAAAGGATTTTTCGACCCATGAGCCACCGAAGGATTTCGCCTTAATTTACTGTATGTTAATGCACAAGCGCGTATTACGCTGGATATATGGTTACACAGAAGGCGTTGTGTTATCAGAGCCCTTTAATGCAAACAGCTCGCTTCTAGCGGCTTTGACGTGATGGCAGCATGATTTCACAATAAATTTTAACGACCTATGCATGCAATTCCAAGGGTGCCTCCGACTGTCGGACAAAAGTACCTCGTATGACATGATGAGCAACTTTCTTTCAATTATTTCGGCTACCTGCATTGTATTTCATTGTTGAAACATATGAGGAATTGGAAAAGTCGAGAACTGTCATTTACAGTGAAGGTTGTCAAAACGTCAAAACGTTTTTGTCAAAAGGTCTTCAGTAAAGAAAAATGTTTCTATCTGCAAAACTTACTGTTCAGGGATGCATAAATGCGCATTTAGTTACACTCAAAGCGTGGTTATTGACAGAACGTCTCTTGGTAGCGTAGCCATTTCTTTTACAGAAACTCTTCCGCTCTTTGGAGTTAGTTGAAGAAAGTTCCCTGATGTTTCCGTTTGAATCGCTGAAATGCAGTCGAGAGACCGTATTACAGATTCTTCCGATGTGCGCGGTGGTATACGAAGCCTCACAATCGCCTGAAAGCGCTAGTTTTCTGATAAAATCAAGCATGGTTTTAACGTATCATTAGTTTAGTTCGAGGAGCACATACATTATGTGTATATTAAACTTGTTTCTTCTCAACTCCTTTTTGTTCCCTTTTCAGACGAATATGGCAGCATTGCTAAGCAGCAAATGTACTGATTAGACATTTCAAGTTCATCTGCAATGCTGTCGTTTTCATCCATCTCCAAGTGTTGTGTTGTACAGGCTGCAGTGAGCTATGCGTTAGGGAGGAATGCGGCTATAGATGTAGAGCACTAATACGCGATATAACTTTTAAGTACTGGTTTTGCCAATGTTTTCGAGCACCTTTCTCATTTTTAACATAGTTACAAAATAATATTGTTATCGGGGCAATCACGGATCTTCCGAACGTTTAACATCGCCATCGGTTAAAGACAACGTTACCATCGAAAAATGGTAATGGTGGTAATTTATCAACGCGCACTTCTCGACGCTCAGTATATTTTGACGCAGAAGACCTGTACGTTATCAGACTCCTTCCATGCAAAATACTTATCTGAGCACAATTTAAGAACAGAAATATTTAACAGCGAAAGCATATAATTCATAAGGTGCCTCCAAGTGTCAGTCTATTTTAATATCAAACGTGTGGAGTTAGATGATTACAGTCTTTATTTTGTCTCCCTCAATTCATTATTGAAATTTAACCCGGAGAATTAGCTTCTATCGTGCTCAGTCTAGAACCTGACCAGCTGTTTGCGAAAGGCCCCTTTTATAAAAAAAAATATTTGTGTCCACAAAAACATACTGTGGATGGACCAATTCAGCGCATTTATTTACACTCAGCGTACCGACACGACGTGCCTGGTACAGCCTTTTTTTTTTTTTGCAGACTCGTCCAGGCAGGGAGCTTACGAATATGACGTGATGTTTACATTTAAATCACTGAAATGTAATCGAGAAGTTGTATGCCAGGTTCTTATATGCGCTGATGTAATAGAAGACTCACGATTGTCCGAATGTGCTATTTACCCGTTGAACTCCATCGTCGCTTTACCATTTCAATATATGTAGTCAAAGACAGAAATATCGAAATGCGTATGTGTATAAGTTACTTGTCACTTTCCGTTCCTTTTTCAGGCCACTATGAAGAATGTAAGCAGCACATGTACTCATTAGACAGCTTAATTTCATATGCAATGCTTTCGTTTCCATGGGCGTTTAAGTGTTCTGTCGTACTTGTTACGCTACGCGCTATGGAGGAATTAGGTTATCTGTTTACAGCATTAATACATCATATTACTATTAGGTCCCAGATGAACTTAATTGAGTACCTTGCTTTTATTGAATCCGTAAAGTAATTTTGAAGTATAGAAATCATATATTATTATATATTATTATATATTATTATATTATTATATATTAGCCGGTAAACTCCATCGTCGCTTTAGCATTTCGGTATATGCAGTCAAATACAGAAATATCGCAATGCGTATGTGTATTCTCAAGTCAAGGATACACTTGACTTGACTTGAGGATGGAACGGAAGAAACTGGTACTAGGAAGCCAATCAATGAGTTATCGGTAAGAGGGAGACTAGAGGAATTCCGGATCAAGCTACAGAACAGGTATTCGGCTTTAACCCAGGAAGAGGAGCATAGTGTTGAAGCAATGAACGACAATCTTATGGGCATCATTAAGGAGTGCGCAGTAGAAGTCGGTGGCAACGCCGTTAAACAGGAAACCAGTAAGCTATCGCAGGAGACGAAAGATCTGATCAAGAAACGCCAATGTATGAAAGCCTGTAAACCTACAGCTAGAATAGAACTGCCAGAACTTTCTAAGTTAATCAACAAGCGTAACACAGCCGCCATAAGGAACTATAATATGGATCGAATTGAACCGGCTCTCAGGAACGGACGAAGCCTAAAAGCAATGAAGAAGAAACTAGGAATAGGCAAGAATCAGATGTGTGCCTTAAGAGACAAAGCCGGCAATATCGTTACTTATATGAATGAGATAGTTCAAGTGGCTGAAGAGTTTTATAGAGATTTATACAATACCAGTAACACCCACGACGATGACAAGTAACGCCGGAAGAGGTAAAGAACGCCTTGGGAGCTATGCAAAGGGGGAAGGCAGCTGGGGAGGATCAGGTAACAGCAGATTTGTTGAAGGATGGTGTTAACACTGTCCTAGAAAGATTGGTCGCCCTATATACACAATGCCTCATGACCTCGAACGTACCGGAATCTTGGAAGAACGCTAACATAATCCTAATCCATAATAAAGGGGACGCCAAAGACTTCAAAAATTATAGACCGATCAGCTTACTGTCCGTTGCCTACAAAGTATTCACGAAAGTAATCGCAAATAGAATCAGGAATACCTTAGACTTCTGTCAACCAAAGGACCAGGCAGGATTCCGTAAATGCTACTCAACAATAGACCATATTCACACTATCAATCAGGTGATAGAGAAATGTGCGGAATATAACCAACCCTTAGATATAGCCTTCATTGATTACAAAAAAAGCATTTGATTCAGTCGAAACCTCAGCAGTCATGAAGGCACTACGGAATCGTGGTGTAGATGAGCCATATGTAAAGATACTGGAAGATATCTATAGCGGTTACACAGCCACCGTAGTCCTCCACAAAGAAAGCAACAAAATCCCAATAAAGAAAGGCATCAGACAGGGAGATACGATCCCTCCAATGCTATTCACAGCATGTTTACAGGAGGTATTCAGAGACCTGGAATGGGAAGAATTGGGGATAAAAGTTGATGGAGAATAATACCTTAGTAACTTGTGATTCGCTGATGATATTGCCTTGCTTAGTAACCCAGGGGACCAATTGCAATGCATGCTCACTGACATGGAGAGGCAAAGCAGAAGAGTGGGTCTAAAAATTAATCTGCAGAAAACTAAAGTAATGTTTAACAGTCTCGGAAGAGAACAGCAGTTTACGATAGGTAGCGAGGCACTGGAAGTGGTAAGGGAATACATCTACTTAGGGCAGGTAGTGACCACGGATCCGGATCATGAGACTGAAATAACCAGAAGAATAAGAATGGGCTGGGTTGCGTTTGGTAGGCATTCTCAAATCATGAATAGCACGTTGGCACTATTCCTCAAGAGGATAGTGTATAACAGCTGTGTGTTACCAGTACTCACGTATGGAGCAGAAACCTGGAGGCTTACGAAAAGGGTTCTGCTGAAATTGAGGACGACGCAACGAGCTATGGAAAGAATGATAGGTGTAACGTTAAGGGATAAGAAAAGAGCAGATTGGGTGAGGGAACGCTAGCATAAATTTGAATTACAGCTTTCTTTTTCCGAAATGTTATGCAGTGCTTTCGGTGATTTATTTATTTATTTATTTATTTATTTATTTATTTATTTATTTATTTATTCATTTCTCATACCCTCAAGGTAGACCTGTACATTTTAATGGGGGCAAGGCAAATGTAGATATGGAGGCACAAAAGACATACCTGTTTATAGATTATCGATAAAAGAAACTATGATAGAAATGGAGAGAGAGAAGATAAAAAGAGTAAAAGAAAGAGACCAGTAGTGTTAGATAAGTAGCTTATACATTGCAAACATGGCAAACATGGCATCAAAAATGATGAGAATGGTAAACAGAAACTCGGCAAGCGTAAGCGGGAGACATGGTATGACTGAGAAATAAATAAATAAAAAGCATCGCATGGCTTAGCATAAAAAAACATATATCCCACAAAATACAAAGCATAATTTAAAAAAGAAATGTGGCATAGGGGCCGTTATTATGCAGAAGAATCTGTCAATCTTATAAAATGAGACATTGAAGCGTTGTTTTAATGTTATCGGTGTTAGATGTGCTTGTAAGCGTTGCGGGTAAGTTATTCTAATTTTCGCTCGGTTGGGACAGAAAAGAATATAAACAGCCGACGGTGTTGCAGCGCGGAATGCTTACTTTTTGGCGGTGGTTAATGCGAGATGAAATGTATGGTGGCGGTGGAACATATAGAGAACATAAATAAGAATTATGATAGTATATTTTTGGGAAAAGGCATAGACAAGATA
The DNA here is from genome assembly GCF_023375885.2 of Dermacentor andersoni. Classification (NCBI taxonomy): domain Eukaryota; kingdom Metazoa; phylum Arthropoda; class Arachnida; order Ixodida; family Ixodidae; genus Dermacentor; species Dermacentor andersoni. The sequence goes on along the minus strand of NC_092822.1, from coordinate 97,794,002 downwards.
GTTTTCTGAGGGCTGATAGCAACAGAAGGTGTAGGAGAGCTTTCAGGTTTCTTCATTCATTCGTTTCTGCAGAATTTGCTTACCTATTGAGTGCACTCCACCAATAACCTAAATATCTCTAATTACCTCATGTTGCATTTTTTTTCATAAAAGATGAAAGCAGTAAGAATGACATGGCTAATTACATAATATATATTCGAAATACAACATTTTATATTACTATGCCGTACGGATTTTTACATTGATTCAGTGCCCCCAACTGACACATCTAGCATGTGGAATTACATGATTAGCAATTTCTTATTATATCCACTATGCGCATTCTAATACGTTGTTGAAGATAATCTGAACGGCAAAAGTCAAAAACTGTTGTCGCGGTTCTGTTTCTCAAGATTCTGGTCAGTTCTTTGTAAAAGCGTCTTCAAAGGAATGCAGCCCTGCGCATTGAGTTCTACTCAGTGGTGTTAACGACGCCTTTTTAACAGAAACTTGACCCCTCTCAATGTTGCCGGATGCGAGACCCTCGTTATGTAATGAACGAGAAGAAAGAGGTTAAGCGAGCGGCCCGATTTTTTAATATCATAAGAAGCCAACCAAGACACCAAGGACAAGACACGGTGGTTCTCGGGCGCCTCTTCAAGGTGTCCGGGCTGTGCCAGAACGATGCCAATCCGTAGTCACAATACACCGGGATTCCCGCGCATACCACAGCGCCGCAGCGCCAAATTTCCCTCTCGGTACTATAGTGATAAATTCTAGGGCAGCACTTTGATTGCACTGCCTATAATGCATGCCCATAGACCCACCACCGCCAGATGACGAGGATGACGACGCCTTCCTAGGAGCAGTAAGCGCGGAAGGCTACGCTCAGCAGCAATGAGTATAGCCGGAGCTAAATAGCCTCGAGTACTTAGAAGAAAGACTAACGTTGTTCCTAGGGCATTTATAAGAGGATTCCTTTCATTTCCCCTGAAAAATGAAGTACTCGTGAAAAATTTCTCGCCATTCCACGCCAACTGCCTTCTTATTGTTCCTTCAGCATTGCGTCCAGAAGTACTGCGCGCCCTACATGACGGCAACCGCTGGGCTCCTCAGTTCCTCCCGGACAATATCGAGGATACAGGAAAGGTATTACTGGCCGCGCCTGACCGCCAACAAGGCCAGCGTGATTACTACCCCCTATTGAATCTCTTTGATGATCATTTCAGCAGATCGGGATAGGCTTGTTGAGACCCTTTCCGATGTCATCATCCGGAAATAAGTCAATCATCTTGGCTACGGACTACCTTACCAGCTACGCCGAAACGAAGGCTCTGCCTGCAGGCAGGCAGAGCCTTCGGGTGTGCAGGCAGCGTTGCTAAATTCGTCGAGAACATCCTGCTGCGACATGGTGCCCTAGAATTCCTTTTCACCTACGGAGAAACAGCCTTCACTGCAGAGATCACCCAAGTCATGTTGCAATAGAGCCAGACAAGCCACAGGAGGACAACTGCCTACCACCCGCAGAAGTGCGGCTGAACAAGACCCTCGCCAACATCCTTGCAATGTACATACGTAGTCATCGAAGACAAGACGTGGGATACCGTTCTGCCGTTCTTCGGTTACAGCACTGCGGTGCAAGGAACAACGTAGATCGCGCCATTCAAGCTGGTTTACGAAAGGAACGCGTCGACGACCCTCGATGCCATGCTGCCGCAGGTTACCGATGAAGATAATCTCAACGTTATTGCCTTTCTTCAGCGCGATGAAGAACCGCGACAGCTCATCCGGCTGCGCATCAAAAACCAGAAGAGGACCAACAGCCGGGACAATTCGACGACGCTACGTGGAATACCAGCCCGGCGACTGTGTTTGCGTCTGGACCCCGATACGCCGACGAGGACTTGGCGAGAAACTGTTACCACAGTATTTCAGGCCTTACAGGATTATCGACGTATTGGCGCACTGGACCATGAGGTCATGCCGGAAGCCATTTTGCAATCACAATGGCACCGCGAATGTTTCTCGAATGTTATCGATGGTTCTGTCCGCTGTCTGGTCTCACTCATCCCGCCTCCACCAGCAATTACTCTGGAACATTCGACGACTCGTACATAAAAGCCGACGTGCTTGACTCGCTGATCAGATTTTCGGCGATCGACGACTGTGTTCGCATTATGGGTGTGCTTTTTCTAGCCATAGGTGCGGCCAAAAGAGTTAGTTCTGCCATTCACAGTCTTGTTGCCGTGTTATGGACCGTCACTACAACGTGAGAATGTAAATATAGTTCTAGATTAGCTGACTTCATTGGAGCACCTTCCTTTTACTACGTTTTCGAAAATATTTTTGGGGCATTTAAACGGCGCGTTATTGTTATCTTGTCAATCACCGATCTTGCCAACGTTTTCAGACATTAACATAATTGCGACAAAGTTCTACGTGCTGCAACGTAGAGCTTCTCCAAACTTTTCTATTCCAATTCTGCAATCAGCCATCCACGATTGGTCATAAAATTTCGGGCCATCTTCACTTCGCGTGTCCGCCACGCGACAGGCTCCCGGTGATACGATATGTTCCCAAAGTTTCTGCATGATTAGGCCGAACGGGAGGAAACCAGTTGTTGCTGATTTGATGCCTTTTTCAACGTAAGCCCTTTCATCATGCGCCAACGAATTCCAACTTGCACCGGCGAATTTAATTTCATAACCGCACTCAGTCAATTGCCGTCCTCGGCTGTGTTTCCCTTCTAACCTACGTATTACATGACCTTCCCAGCTCCATTTATTTTTCTTAATGTCAATTAGAATATTGGCTGTGCCCGTTTGCTTTCTGTTCCATGCCGCTCTTCCTGTCTCTTAACGTTACGCCTATCATCCTTCGTTCCATCGCTTTTTGCGCGGCCCTTAACCTGTCTTTGAGCTTCTTTGTCAGTCTCCAAGTTTATACCCATATGTTAGCACCGGTACAATACACTGATTGTACACCTTTTTTTTTTTCTGTGATAATGGTAAAGTTCCAGTAAGGATCTGAGTATGCGTGACGCATGCCCTCCAACCCAATTTATTCTCCTGTGAATGTCCTTCTCGGGGTCAGGGCACCCCTGTGAGTAATTTGCCTTCGCAGACTATACTCTGAAACAAATGTACACCCTTTGGGATGTATATTTGCCACACAACGATAATCATCTGTCTTGCTTGCGTTTCCTTCCTTGAAAACGCTGCACTCGCTACTTTCCTGTCGGGAATGCTCTGTCATGCTAACAACGGACATGCCGTTCTTGACTTGGAAAGTACCGGGCTCGTCGCATTAAACAAAAGTAATGCGGACAAGACAGATGACGACTGTTGTTGTGTGGGAAAAGGGTGTAATTCTGCTTAAAAGTGTAGAGGCTGTCTGGTGATCCTGAACTCTTGTTCTCTTGCCAGGCTGTTGATCATTATCTTTGTTTTTTTGCATATTAATCTTCAGCCCGACTCTTACACTCTCTCTGTTAAGGTCCTCAGTCATTTGTTGTAACTTGTCCCCAATGTTGCTGAACAGGACATTGTCATCTGCAAAGCGAAGGTTGCTGAGACTTTCGCCGTTAATCCTTACTCCTAAGTCGTCCAATTTAATGGCTTCAATACTTCTTCCAAGCACGCGGTGACTAGCATTGTAGAGATTGTGTCACCTTGTTTGTTTGTACCTTACTACTTGTGAAGAATTAGGGTAGCTGTGGAATCTTTTTAGATATTATCGAAGATATTTACGTAAGCCTCCCGTACTCCTTGATTATGTAATGCGCTATTTACTGATAGTATTTCTACTGAATCAAATGCCTTTTCGTTGTGTATGAAAGCCATAAATGGAGGCTGGCTGTACTGTGCAGATTTCTGGCTTAACTGATCGAGGACATGGATGTGATCCATTGTACAGTATGCCTTCCTGAAGCCGGCCTGTTCTCTTGGTTGACTGAAGTCAAGTCATGCCCTTATTCTGTTGGAGATATTGGTGAATATTTTGTATAATACTGGAAGTAAGCTAAAGAAGTCGGGGAACTGCCATGGAGAATGAATTTAATTACGAATAATAAAAATATTGACACGTGTAGTACTTTTCTTTAACGTTTCGCCGCCTAACAAATGTTATCGCACAGCGCGGGACGCGCCTGCATGTATCCGAAGTTTCTGGAAAGTTATCGATGCTTCTATGCGCTGTCTGTTGTCGCCGCACCTTATGTTATCTGATTTCATCACCTGACGCGAATGGTGTAGAACTTTGTGGAAGGAACGCGGGTTCCAACGATTAGTCTTGAACATTCGATGACTGCTCTATAAAAGCCGACGCGCTTGACCCGCTGATCAGATTTTCGGCGATCGCCGACTGTGTTCGCCGCTTTCGTTTTGCTATAAGTGTAGCCTGTTTTGTGGGCACAGGTTCGCCCAATAAAATCTAGTTTTGCCTTTCACAGTATTGCTACTGTGTTCTTAACGTCACTACCACGTGACAATATAACGTCTCGTCCCCTTTCGACACGGATACGAGACCGCTCTGCCAGCCCTTCTTTGCTGACGATCTGTTCTTGCGATATTTTTAACCTTCCGTTGCACGCCACCGCGATTTTCAACCAGCGTCGCAAGCTAAGTAAAATGATGCGGACAACACCCTCCTCATCCAGTTATCAACTTTTACTGTATTCACTCGGCCCCAGTAAAGTCCTCCCAACGTGAGCGTGCTCCTTACCTCTTGTCACCGACTCAAGAAAAAGCCGGAAGATCCCACGCCCTGTGGGAATCGATGATATGCGAAGCAGTTATCGAAACGCCCATGAGAGCACCAAGCCGTTGGTGGTTGTTTCAAGACCTATATGACGCGCATGTGTTGACATTCATGTAATGACCTATCATTTATGTTCGTCATACACTCTTGTCGTACTACGCCACTTACTGCGTGTTAATTAATAAAGACACAGTTAGTTACGCTCAAGATATTCTTACGCAGAAGACCTGTACGTGGAACGCATGTCACGATATTCATGTCATGGCCTATCATTTATGTACGTCATATACTCTTGTTATACTATGCTAATTTTTGTACCTAGCAAGTTAACGAAACCTGATTGCACCAAGACGTAGGCGGCTGTGTCATGACCAACATGATACGCATGTCATGACCTATCATTTATGTTCGTCATACAGTCTTGTCATACTAAGCTAATTTTGGCACATACCAGGTCGTAGGCGGCTGTTTCATGTCCTACATGACATGCATTTCATGAAATTCATGTCGTTACCTTTCATTTATATTCGTCATAAACTCGTCATACTATGCCAATTTTTGAAAATACCAAGTTAATACATACTATTCGCTTTGAAAGAAAAAAAATTGGCCTCCTATACGCGAAGAGCGCGTTTGGTAGGGCTTTTTAAACAACGCTGCGGGTTACGTCGCATAATTTGCGTTTCGCAGTTCACGTCACTTTGAGGTGAGCAAATTGGAATGAAAAAAAGATTATAGGGCCCCTTATCAAAAAAAAAAAAACGTACAGTGTGTTAATGCATCAGCGCACAGTTACTTATGCTGAAGGTATTGTTACGCAGAAGGCCAGTACGTTATCGTAGTCCTACAATGAAAAAAAACCTCTGGCTTCTTACGGTTGTTAATGGCGGCAGCGCGATTTGAAAAGAAAAGAGTTGAACAACGAAGGCATGCAATTCGAAGGCTGCCTCCAAATCGCAGTCCATTTTATATAAAAAATATATCGTATAACCTGATTGGCTCTTAGGCACCTGTTCCTGCGGCGAGCATCGGCGTCAGCGGATGAAGGTGCAAACGCGAAGCAGCAGACGAAATAAGAGGCGAGCCCCGAACGGCGGACACCAATGAGTGCGGCCCCTTCGGTGATGTGCGCGCGGGAAACTGGCTTCATGCGTACACGCCCGACTGCTCGATGCCTACTGGTCTCAGCCGGGCCCCTAGTTTCGTGCTATTGTCTTCTCGCGTAAGCTCGCGCTCGCGCTTATTTGGTTTCGTTAGCTTGGTCTCGTTCGCACTTGTTTGTCATGGTTTGTGATTGTTTTGTAATATGATTGTATGCACGATGCAGATTGTGTAGTACTTTCTGTAAGCGACATGGGAACCTCCGACAAATCATGTATAACAGACGACGCGATTGACCCGTAGATCAGATTTTTGTAGATTGCCGCCTCTGCTGCACGTCTCTCTCAACTTCTTTGCCTCAATATATCGTGAAATGAAAACACGTAAAGAGTTGTGCTCAAATTTCGCATTACAGGGTATCGTAATCGTGGGTAATTCTAATGTTGACTGCCTCCATTGCATTGTTGAAATATTATCAGAAGTATTAGAAAAGTTGAGGACATTTATAGTCACCTGTCGAGATTCTAGCCAGTTCATTGTAAAAAGGTCTCTAGCAACAAAAAAATTTTACTCAGCAAAAAAAAGTGTATACGGACGCCACTCTGCACATTTAGTTACACTATGTGTGGTTACCAACAGCACATGTCTAATAACCTCTTTTTATAGAGGAACTTGCCTGCTCCTCAGGAGTTTTACGTTCAAATCACAGAAATGCAATCGATAAATCGTATACTAAGTGTTTCTGATGCGCGGGACGGTAATATAAGCCTCCCGATAGTCCCAAAGGGTAATTTAGCCGATAAACTCGTTCGTTTTGCCATTTCGATAAGCGTGTTGCAAGTCGGAAGGATCACAGTGCGTATGTGCATAAATTGCTTCTTCCCAACTCATCTATATTTCTTTTTCAGACAGCAGCTAAGGTAAGAGCGAATGTACTCACTAGAGAACTTCAATTTGATCTCCAATTATGCTTCCATTAACTGCTGTTAACTGTTAACGTGTCAACTGCGAACCACACCAACGTCTTGTAAATTAGCATTGGTTGTACAGAACGTTCTGAGCAACAAAAACTTGCTGGGTGTTAATGCAAAAAGGCGCAGTTAGTTACGCTCAAGATGTTCTTACTCGGAAGACCTGCACATTATCAAATACCTTCAATGCAAAAACATGCTGCAGTGAGATTGACGGCAAAACAGTTAACAGAGCACGCAATTCAAAGGGTACCTATACCTCCAGGTGTCCGTCCATTTTAAATATCCGATACCTCGAATGACTAGATTATAATTTTTTTTTCATTTATTTGGACCACCTGCATTGTTTCGTTGGAATGCATAACTGCGCCTATTTATTTGCACTCACAGCGTGGTTGCCCAGGGCACGTATCTGCTTGCGACGCCTTTTGAAACTTGACACCCTCCTGGGGGTCAGTTGACGACAGTTGCCGGTGGGTGTTTGTTTAGATCACTGAAATGTAATCAAGAGATCGTTTTCGGGGTGCTTGTGACGTGCGCAGTTGTATTTTAAGCCTCAGGACTCTCTCAAACTGCTACTTTGGTGATAAACTCAAGCATCGCTTCATCACGTAAACAATCTCGCTCTAAGTAAAAAAAAATAATACAGTCCGTATGTGTATAATAACATTGTTGCTTCTCAACTGCTTCGCTTTCCTTTTTCAGAGCGGCATAGCCATGGTAAGCAGAAATGCACTAATCATCTGCAAAAGCTTCCGTTTCCATCAATTTCCAACTGTTCCGTTCTACTTCTTACGCTATGCGTAAAGGAAGGAATTCGGTTATCGATGCAGAGCACTAGTATACGGTGTAACTTTTAGGTACCGGTTTACCTAATTGTATTTGGACACCTTTCTTTTATTCCAGATCTCAAAGCACTTCAATAGAAGGTTACTTGTATTCTTATCGTGTCCATTACCGATGTTAGCAACGTTTTGCAACATCCCCGTTGGTGAAAAGGCGCCTTTTGATCCAGAAAAATGTTACTCTGTGTTAATAATACATGAGGGCACACTTGCTTACGCTCAATATATTATTTACGCAGAAGACCCAAAGTCATGAAAGCCTTTAATGCAAAAACTAGCTTCTTGCGGCTGCGAGATGACGGCAGCACAATTTCACAACCAAACAGTTCAACAACGAAAGCATGCAATTCCAGGTGCTTCTCATGTGCGGGTGGTATTAGAAGCCTCACGTTGGCCAGAAAGCGTTGTTTAGCCGATGAAATCAAACGTCAATATATTATTGCTGTAAATGTGATCCAGTCAGAAATATCTGAGTACGTATGTGAATGAATTGCTTGTTCCTCATCAACTTCTTTGCGCTCCTTCTTTCAGACGGTCGCACCTCGGGTAAGAAGCAGATGTACCGATTAGCTATCTTATTCCATCTCGAATGCTTCCGTTTCCATACGTTTACAAGTGTGTCGTTTAATTGCTGCGATATGTGTTAACGAGGATTGGCGTTATATAATTAGAGAATTAATACTTCATACAACTTTTAAACACCAGATTAGCTCATATATTAGAGCACCATTCTTTTATAACATTTCTGAAAGTAAAGAATTGTGAATGTGTTGTGTCAAACACCGACCTTGCCAACGTTGTATGAAATCGCCATCTGAGAAACAGAAATGTTTGATCCAGAAAAACTTAGTCTCTGTTTATGCATAAGCACACAGTTACTTAAGCCTAATATATTGTTACGCAGAAGATCTGTACTTCATTTATTCTTTCAATGCGAAATCCTTGCTTCTTGCTGTTGTGAGGTCAGGCCAGCAAAATTTTACAAGGTAGTTTAAAAGCGACAGCATGCAATATGAAAGGTGCCTCCAAGGGTCAGTTTATTATACGTGGGTTGTTCAACAAAGACTAAGACTGGCGCTGTGACATCCTAATTCGTGAAAATTATTCATTGTCAACTTCATCACTTGCTATTTGCTCCCCGTTAAGTGAAATGCAGACGTCCCATCGTTTCTACCAAGCCTAGATTACATGATGGAAGACTTCGACACGTACCTGAATACCGCCTCCAACGTTTGAACTACCCTGGTTCCACGTTTTTTCTTGTTAAAGCAATGTCCTTCTTTTAACCGTTATTCAAAGCAACGCAATGACAGCCTTCCCCGTGTTACAGTCCATATGCCGCACACTGCAGTATGTACCTCACAGTAAAAAGGGACATGGCTTTGGCATGGAACTAGGGGTGGTTCGCACCTTGGAGGCGATTTTTAAGTAGGTGTCAAAAGATGGCTTCGGTCATGTTATCTAGGCTTGGTAGAAACGTTGGGAGGTGTGCAATTCACTTGACAGGGAGCATACGGCAAGAGATGAAAGTGCCGATGAATAATTTTCAGTAATTAAGACTTCAGAACACCAGCCTCAGCCTTTATGGAGCCCTCGTAAATATAAGCTATCTAAAACTACTGCATATCGTATTCTATTATTTTGATTACTTGCATTGTATTGCTGAGATAGCTGAGGAATCGCAAAATTCCTTAACTTTCATCGCAGTGAGTCAGGAATCTGGCTGGTTCCTTGTAATAGACTCTTCAATAAAGATGTATCACTCCACACATCAAAACACTTTTTCTAGACGAATACATGCTGCACATTTAGTTATAGTCAAAATGTGGTTACCGAGAGCCCTTGTTTGGTAACTACGTCTGTTGATACAGAAACTCGACTCCTCTTGGCAGTCAGTTGACGAAAGTTGCCTGGTGATTTTTATGTTTATTATTACTCAAACTTAATCGAAAGATTGTATTCCAGGTGCTTCTCATGTGCGGGGTGGTATTAGAAGCCTCACGTATGTCAGAAAGCGATATTTAGCCGATAAAGTCAAGCGTCAATATAATATTGCAGTAAATGTGCTCCAATCTGAAATAGCTCAGTACGTATGTGAATGAATTGCTTGTTTCTTATCAACTTCATTGCGATCCTTTTTTCAGACGGTGGCACCAAAAGTAAGCAGATGTGCTCATTAGCCAACTTATTCCATCTGCAGTGCTTCCGTTTCCATCCGTTCACAAGTGTTGCTCTGTACAGCCGCCCAATTCTGTATCATATTAAAGTGGAAAGTTGAGCGAGTTTGTACCCATTCATAATGGTAACAGCTCGAACAAAACGACGATTGAGGGAAAGGACACAGGACGAGCGCTGACTCGCAACTAACTTTACTGAAACAAATGCACGAAGGAATATAAGTGAAACAGGTGATCACACGGCTAAACGAGGAACACACATCAAGGCTATGTAAATGCAGGGCACCTCTTACCGTATCGAGCTACCTAGGTAAATGAAGTCGTGTTGCGAAAGTGCGATCAGAGGCTGGCTCATGTACCACATTTCCTTTCCCTCAATGTGGGCTGCTTCCACGACTAATCTGGTGGGTAAATCAGTATGCTTAAACAAAATTGTCTCTTTGACCAGAGGCTTACACTTACATCGTCGGCAATGGACAGACACATGCGCGTAATCATTCTCGTCCAAAGACAATTCATGCTCCATAAGTCTTACATTGATGCACCGGCCAGTTCGGCCTACGTACACTCGCCCACACTTGAGCGGGCAAGAGTACACCACATTGGTAGTGCAGCCTACATACTTATTAACATGGTTCACTTTGCACCTTACATTAGAATGAGGTTATGATCCACTTGCTCGCCTTTCGACTGCCGGACAAATAGCACTCAATTTTCAAGGAACGTGTCACGCGCGTTCACGAAGTGAAACGTCACTTAAGTTTTTTCTTTAGAGTGTGCTGCTCTAGTGCGCCGGCGCAGAAAAATGACCAAGCCGTACAAAGCTGCAATGCAGCTGTGTCATAGGGACAGAAGAAGCACGGCCAGAGGGATTATCAACTTTTCGATCTAGTTTCAGACGTGGCGGAAGCTTCCGCGGAGCTCATCGCGACAGGTGCGCTGTCATGCATCTGGGAATAGCCTAGCAGACGAAACTTCCGCTTCGCGCTGTCAGAAGGCACTGACCGGCCGGCCAGTGACGCTCGCGCGGTACTGCCAAAGAATCGGCCGACTGTACATGCTACGCAAAGCTTTAGGGAGGAATTCGGTTATATGCGTTAATACATCATATAACTTTCAAATTACGTTTCTGAAAGTACATTTACAAAATCTTACGGGTATTGTTATTGTGTCGATCACCGATGTTGCGAAGATTTTGCAAAGTCGCCATCGGTGAAAGACAACGTTCATATCCACAAAAACTTACTCTGTGTTGATTCATCAGCGCGCAATTACTTGAGAAAGCGTTCAATACATTGTTACGCAGAAAAGCTGCACGTTATGAAAAACCTTATAAAAATCTTTGAGTAAAGAAGGAATGATTAGTGTATTTCGCTTTACGCTACGTAGTCGAGAGATGCTCAAATTGGCGGACTACATGCAGGGGCGTAGTAAAAAAAAAGTGAGCTTCGGCTCTGTGTCTTTTGCTGCGCTTCCACAGAAAGTTGTCCCCTGGTATTGATCATTGACCGCGTTTGTATTAGGGAGCATGTTATGGGGGAAGTGCGCGCATGTTTGAAAACGTGTGGTCTACAAAAAGGGCTAAACATTGAGGAAGCTTTGTTTGATGCCTCTTGAGATGGCTTATATCGTTACATGAAAAGCGTAGAAATGCACTGTGCCAGCTGAGTGGCTAATGCCTTGTTTTGTTGACAGTAGTTAAAAAGCTGATGCCTTGTTTTGTTGACAGAAGCGGCCACCCAGCCCTGGTGGCCGCTTCGCATGAGGGTGAAACTCAAAAACTTGTGTACTGTAACTTAAGAGCATGAAAACCTTTTTAAGTATCCTAGTTTCTGCCTTTTTCTTGCTTCACGCATTGTTGGAAATCAGAGCAATGCAAATAATAATCTGGCTGTCTAAACATGTCTTTATTTACTTACCTGCTCAACGGTTCTCTTTTGAAAAATATTCACAGTCTACGCCAGCAGAGGTTTTCATCACCTAACTTACAGGCTTCATATTTCACTCTTTCTCGCCACTTTGAAAAGTTTTACTTTTGTTGTTTCATCCAAGCTTCTTCTTTTATATGCTTCATTGTGCATGTGAAGAACACGCATTTACCTTGTCAGTGTTTATGCTCTGATATATATAGGCGGTGCACGAAGACACTCAAAGAGAGTTGTTCAGCTGCCAGCTAATGGTTGAGGCACCAGCTTCGTGCAGTGAACAAGCTGTACATCCTTCCGTGCCTTTGTCAATTCCGGGCGCCCGCGCTTCTTAAATATTGAATTTACATCAAATGGAGAATGTCAACTGCAATTTCTAGAGCACGCGTTTTGTTGAGATTAAAATGTTGCTGGCGCCCATAGACTATATGCTCAACTCGGCACCTCGTAATGGATTTTTTTTTCGCCCTGCTCCTTGGCTCGAATTAGGATCCCGTAATAAGCATTGGATCGCAGCACCGGGAAGCACTGGACTCACGATAGCAAGTTGACGAAGGACGCGTGTGATACGGATTGGGCGGAGTGAAAGGGCTGGTGGTGCTAAACTGGTTCAGGGAAAGGGTGGGTTGGCAGAGACTGCTACTGCCAGTCCCCTCGACTCCCTGAATCCACAACTGAATGTCATAGGCACCAAGTTATCGCTGTGACTTCGTGAGTAGTTCATATAAGAATATGTGCCATCGTATCCAACACTTCCGAAGTGTTGATTATTAGATGCTAACCAAAGATGTTCTAGAAATTCGCAGGAAATAACTTACCTGTAATCTTTTGCAAAGGCCTCAAACAAGTGCTTTTGGTATGCTATTAGTGACAGAGAACTCGTGTACCGTTGCAGTCTTCTTGTCTAAGCCACAAGTGTTCAAATACAGATATAGCAATAAAAAACCTACTTCCCCAAAATGCCTCGTGTTCCTTTTTCAGAACCTCGACGAGCCGGCCGGTAAGAAGCAGGTCGCATACTTCGGGGTCTTGTTTTTGCAGTAAACGTTTTGATTTGGTGTATCGTCAGTTGTTTCGGGCTCCACATATTAAACATTTTCGTTTAATATTTGAACACTGGAACAACATATCAATTCACTGCACTCATCGGGTAAGCCAACATTCCGTTTTGAAACAAGTGACAGAACATATAGCGCCTGAGCCTTGCTCTCAAATTTATTTTGCATGTTGCAAATTTTTCGTCGTAGAATTGCAGTGGAGCCCAAATGTCGTTTAGCAGTCCCTTATTGCAGGCCAATTCAGAGATGTGTATGTACTCTCAGTGTGACGGTCAAACCCGCTTCTCATCTTTGTAAAACTCGGCCGTACACCTGGAAATTTTCGACGGTGAATAGAATTGAAAATAATTTGTAGTTGCAGTGGCAGAGCAGTCAATGTCGTTGTAGCGAACGGTTTAAAAAAGACAGGGCCCTTCTCAGAAGGTTGACTACAGTAACGTTTCTTAGGCGACTACTGTTGACATGAAACCTCCATCTTTCTCTGGAAAGGTGCCTTGGGTGCAGATATGCTGCAGTAGGTACAATCCATAAGAAATCATTCCTTAATAACCGACAGCCTCAGCTTGCTCTGCCCGAAAGAAGGGGACCCCCCTTCAGGGCAAACGACCTCAACCATGCGGCCTCGGTATCTTTGAAAACAAATGGCGCGAAACAAACTATAGCCTTTGGTTGAGACATTTAGCGGCGAGTTAGGCGCTTTACTGCAATGACAAAATTGTACACGCACGAGAAAAGTGTCTATATTTCGCTGTTGTATACGCACGAGAAAAGTGTCTGTATTTCGCTGTACCATGATCTTTTTTCGTGTCTTCTTCCTTCTTGTCCGTGCAGCACCACCACCAACCAGAGAAGCGCCTGCCACCGGTAAGAGCATTTACTCATAAAAAAAAAGACTAATTGTTTGAATTTTATTCTTCTGCTGCGATGAATCCGCCCCTAATATTTTCTGAGATGGCGCACTTGAATTCCGATCAATCAGACTTCAAACTTCGTTTAAATCGTCCGAGGTCTTGTTGGCCCTATGTCTGTAAATTTTAACTCGATGTTGTAATATTTATGAATTGAGGTATGGTATATTTCAATAATTTTTAATATATTAATAGAATCTGTCATGGCGCATATAACTTCGGAAAAAATAAACCTGCAGTAATTAAGCGCTTTCGGTTTCAAATATATTTAAATTTACTTGATGAAACAATTGTGCAGATTAGTCCGGCAATTTTTACTCTGCGAAGTCCGTCAACCAAGGAATTCGTAGTTTTCATGCATACAAAAGTTCACATTGCTGCCTTCTTCCACGCAGTAAGGTGATGCTTGTCATTGCGCAGCTGAGTTTGATATCGGCAACGGTGGCCACATTTAGAAAATGGTGAAATACAAAACATGCTCGATTAGTCACACTTTGCCCCACTATGGCATGCTTCAGTATCATATTGTGGTTATGGCACGTAAATCAAACTACATAACTTAAATTTCATATTCTCAGACCAATTAACACGCCGAGAAAGAAAACTGAACTGCGAATTACTGCACTTTAGCAAACGCCCAAGGCGATTTGTCTGCGCGTCATGGTCGAGCCTGTGGGATGCAAACGTAATTTAGGTGAGTAGCTTGGGAGGGTCACACAGGTTCAGTGACCAAGTGTAACACATACCAAGTGTAACATACGCAGTGACCCAAGTTGGTGTCAACACCGTGACTCAACTTGGCGTCAAAGAGGTCCATTGAAGAGGGGCACATGAAGTGGAATATACGCAGTAACCCAAGTCTGTGTCAAAGAGGTTCATTGAATAGGGGTAAATATCGAGTGGAACATAGTTACCCAAGCTGACGTCAAAGAGTTGTTTTGAAGAGGGGCACATAGGTTGGTCTCAATGTCCATTGAAGAGGAGCACTTATCAAGTGGTACATATGCAGGAACCCATGTTGGTGTAAAAGAGGTTCATTAAAGAGGGGCACATACCAAGTGGGATATACGCAGTGCCCAAGTTGGCGCCAAAGAGGTTTATTGAAGAGGGGCATATCAAGTGCAACATGCGCAGTGACCCAAGTTAGTGTCCAAAAGGCTCATCGAAGAGCAGTACATGTCGAGTGGAGCATAAGCAGGGACCCAACTTGGCGTCAAAGAGGTCCGTTGAAGAGGGGCACATATAAAGTGCAATATACGTAGTGACCCGTTGGTCACTGCGTATACGTTGCATACGTTTTATTAATCTACACAGTCCTAATCAACAGATTACTGCGTACAAGCTGTCTCTTCTAGCAGTTTAGTTCGTGTTCAAGCGTGGGGTACCGCAAAGGTAAATTCGCTCGCTGCTGCGGGCCCTGTCTTGAAAGCGATCGTCTTACTAGGCGGACGCACGGACGGACGCTTTTTCTCTTTGGTTAAGCGTAGAAATGCTTACGAATTTAAAAAGTGGCCGCTAACCACTTCGCCACCGTTGCAGTCTGCGGACCAAAAGGGAAACTGTAGCGGAAGAAAAAATGAATGGTTCAAGTACTGGTCAAAGCAAATATCAAAAGTGAAAGTTTAAGTTTGTTGTCAAATTTACGTGAAAAAAATATTCAAGGTCCCACTTAGAATATTTTTGAGCCAGAATAAATTCATTAGGCAGCAAGTCCGGAACAACATACGTATCCTAGACGAAGATGGAAAGAAAGAGGAACGCGACGTGGCATTAAATTACGTCGAAGTAACAGCCGAATAATTCCAAAGCAATGAGGATGTGGTATGAGAAAAAAAGAGGCTGAAAAATGACCAGATGGAAAAGGAGCTGGTGCTGAAAAATTGCAACTGGAAGAAGGTAAAAAAGAAAATAGCTTAGCGCAGAAACGTTAAGATTGAGGAATACGACGCCGCTGGGGACAAAATACATTCAATTTATGAAGGTAAGGGGGAAAAATGTATAGACAGTTGACCATTACATCGCTAATGTACAGGTTAATAACGCAAGCTATTAAAGTTACAAGCTTTTACGTGAAATAATGGCATATTGCGAGATCTTCAATATAGATTCAGAATTGATAGGTGTGTGGATGATAACATAATTGCCCTTACTCGGTGTATTGAAATATCCAGAGAAGGGAGAGACCACTATATGTGGCTTCTTTAGATATTACTGCAGCGTATGATAGCGTAGGCTACCACATATTGCGAGATATTCTGGAAGTGGAAGACTGAGGCAACGAGTTGATATCAACAAGGGACTGGAGCAGGCTGCCCTTTATCCCTGCAGCTGTTTATAATGTACATGATACGAATGGAAAGAGCGCTAAAGGGAAGCACTATAGTGCTTAATCTCTCATACAAACCGGTCCGAGCCTAGCAAGTGGCCAAGTAAATTTTCTGTATTGCCGTCTGTCGGATAATCAGCCAAATCCTGGAATGTCGCTCCGCGTTCTTTAGTGGTGAAATGTGGTGTGGTTAAGGATAGAGCCCATAACTCGCTGGCAGACTTTTAATGCGGGAGCATTACTCGGCACATGCGCATAACACAAGTTCTATTGCTTGCTGACAAGCAACGTGATATGCAACGTCTGGTTAATATCTGTGAACTGGAAGGTGAGAAGTTGGGATTCAAATTCAGTGTTTAAAAAAATGTGGTGTTATTCAATGAATACAGGGAAGACAGTGTCAGTACAGGGCCAGGAAATACCTAGGTTAAATGAACACAAATACATTGGTATATATGGATAAAGGCAGGCAATAGACATATGAAAATAAAAAAAACAGGAACACCGTAACAGCAAAAGGAAAGACACATGTACCCGTGATCAAACACAGAGCGCTATGGGGATACAATAGGTATGAGGTGGTCCGTGGAATGCGGAAAGGTGAGATCGTTTCAGGACTCTCGTTTCCGAATGTGGTTGCTTGCTTGAAGTCGAGGGTCAGTAGGACGCCTCGCACTGGGCCCTCAAGGGAAGTCTACAAATGAAACTGCGCGGGGGCATATGGGCTGTAAAGGACTTGAAGTGAGGGAAGCTCAGAGTGAAATTGGTCTTGAAGAACGTCTGAGCAATATGGAAGAAATTAAATGGGTTGCGAGAGTGTTTCGATATTTGTACAGAAAAACGATTGACTCACAGTGCAAGAAAATAACTAGGAAACTTACCAGCAAGTATGGGCCAGCATAAGAAGTACCATGGCAGGCTTAGACAGCCTAATGGATGGTGGCAATGGATAAGAAACCTGCTATGAGCACATTTTCTTAAGTTCTCGTTGTTAGAAAACAAACGACCTTTGCCCTGGGCCACTCTGTCAGCTGTTACGGCATATGTGGTGTAAGTGTAAATAGAAAAGTGTGGGTGAGTCTTACGCCTTAGTCGTCTTTGCATACAGGCGATAAATGGCCGTGCGTCGGTCTGTGGCACGGGTAGCTCGAGAACACCGGACGCAGTGAGGTGGCGCTTTCTGTGCTGCCTTTGCCGCTGGCGGCGTATATATTTTAAACAACCCAGTGGACACGACATCTAAAGATAGAATGACTATTAAAAGCAGTGACAGTGACTGCTCTCACATGTCGAATAATGCTAAGCAGAAAGCGCGGTCGATACAACCATTTGCTCCTGTGTATGTTATGTGGGTGCACATTACATTGGTTCTTCTGTTGTTTCCTGAAATCTCAAAAGCACAGCTATCGATTGCACTCGCAGAGGAAGTGATCTGTTTCATCGTGGACGCCGTCAAAATCGTGGCGGATTCGGCTAACGGTGTGTGCTCGACCATGGTGGCAGCTACAGACAGAAGGAGGCCTGGAAAATTCGAAAGGTGAGAAACTATTCAGATTGAAGGTGTATGTGTCTAGTTCATTAGTACATTGTAACTAGTTAACTGTGTAACTAGTAATTATTGTAACTAGTTAGATGTATGGCAGTGCGCTCCTTTTTCCACGTAGCGTCTTACTGCAACAGGGGTTTTTGTAAATTGGCATCACAGCAGACCTCCACCAGTGCACCCAGACATTATAAGTAAGCGACGCCGAATCCTGCGAAGTGGCTGCGCATTCTTTAGTGGTGAAACGTCCTATAGAGAAAGAGCCCGTGACCGGTGGATATGGTGAAAACATGTGTGTGCGTATCTGTACGCGCACTAGTACACGTACGCACTTGTGCGTTAACACATGCTTGCGTGCCCTGTGTTTAAACACAGGCTCACACACGCGCACACAAATGTGCACACACACGTGCAGGTGTGAGAAGTATCCTGTGAATGCTGATAGCAACAAACCAGATTATATTTGAGAAGGCTGCAGATTGAAAACGCAAAGCTCACGAAGGAGAGCTATAAGTAATGCCCACGTTGATATAGTATTTATGTGGTTACATGAATTGCGGGCACCTTTTTCAGAAGTAATATTGATTGCTAGATATTCATGCGCTTATGTACCATGTTGCTTGGATTGCTTATTACAGGTAGTCACACTTGCTGAACACCGTAGCCGAACAGCTTTTGGCATACTTAGAGAGAACTGCTTCGGACGGCTCGCAATATTCATGCTGGTTTGAGAGCGACGTCCTGTAGTGCAGTGGACGGAAAATCAGCCATGTGCTCATGTCCGTTGCGTGTTGCAACAAGTTCGAGGTAGATATCGATCCGCTTATATTCTGAGTATGCACAAGTTAAAGGCTTCTCCTTTAAGTGAGAAGCAGATACACCACCCAAATAGTACGCACTCGTTCTCACATACGCCTGGAGGATTTTATTAGAAAAATACCTATTGGCACGTCGGATGCCTAAATTTTATTATTAGAAATAACTTCTTGCAACCCCATCTGGCCATTCGGAGGAATTATAATAGCGTCAGATGTAAGCAGATGCATTGACAAAAACCTTATACCCGTCAGAGAAAACAACTGTATTCCTTGTATAGATCAATCTTTCCCTTCTACACAAGACTGAGAAGAATAGACGGGGTTGAAAGCGGTAATTTGAGGGTTGGTTAAGGAAAGAGGAAACGCCCCAAAGTAGGGGTCACCGCACAAAGAGGATAAAGGGAGGGTTCTATCGAAACAAAAATTATATTTCCTGTTTCGATTAGTCCTCGCAGAGACAGAAAGGGGACAGTGTTGGATCAAGTGGGATTTCTACACCTTAAACAGAAAAGAAAGGAAATATTTTTTAAGTTTTAATTAAGTACGTGTCTTGTAAGAGTAATTTGATGCACAAGGGACAGAGGAACGAGCACATACGCGTATTTACCGGGGGGCCGAGGGGCAACTTGGCGCACCCCACTGTCACAAATGGAGAGGCAAATTATACAATTTGCCCCGCTATTCTTAAAAGTGGGCACTCTAGGCGGCGCCCTGGGGAAACTGAAGAAACCAACAGCTGAGTACAAATTTTGTTAGGAATTCACTGTCAACGTAAGGAATGCTGTTCTGTATTATGTATCGCCTGCTTGGGCAGCGAGAATTGTGTTCGTGCTCGCGGCGAGGCACTGTAGCGGAAGACGCGCGGGATGCGCCATACGGACAGTTCTCGCCATAACAAATCTCTACTTCCGCTTTTTGCACCATGCCCCGTTTTTTCGGAACGCCTAATCACATTAGAAATCACAAAATCAGATTGCTATATTCAACCTAAGGGTGAATAGATATCTATGCTTGCACGTATCAACGCGTGAAATCATTGCTTTAGCAAATGCAGGAACTGCGTCTCTCTTAACCATCAAAAGGAATTAATAGCATTACAACTCCGAAAGGGTAAAACACAGAAACGCCCACCGGACATGAAACGGCTTCTATACGGAACTCTA
This sequence comes from Dermacentor andersoni, assembly GCF_023375885.2. Taxonomy (NCBI): domain Eukaryota; kingdom Metazoa; phylum Arthropoda; class Arachnida; order Ixodida; family Ixodidae; genus Dermacentor; species Dermacentor andersoni. The sequence continues at coordinate 97,774,430 of NC_092822.1, read as the reverse complement.
AACGTCTTGAATATTTCAAACGTTTTCACATTTGGTCGGCGTTTCTCTGTTTTACCTTTTCATTATGCCTACTCCCGATCAAACGAATTATCGTCAAACCATCAATTTCATTGCAGTTCAAACTGCCAAATTTCGCTGTGTAATCGCGAGTCCTTCTAGATAGCTGGTTGAAAGTGACCTTGTCGAATTTGCAGAGACATTGCAGTACCATTACAGCGCTGACCTGAAATTTCTACCGGGATGTGTCCCTTCTGACTTTTTCGCTATATTTCATTTTGAGGCTGTTTGTGCATAAGAGTCAGAATGGCGCATGTTCCCTGGCAGGAGCAAGATCTGCAAAGATTTCGTATTCTGCGAAAATGGGGCCATTTTCTGGGTCATGCGTGCCTATAGTCGGTCCTGTGTAGCTTACTGACCCACAGTGAAAATTGTACGCATAAAGCGGATGGCTGGCTTTCCCAGTTTTTTCGGTAAACTCTATACGATGCAGTGAGTTTGTATTTTGTTGAAGTAGGAAGCATGTTCTGTGTGACTAGCGATAAATATTTCATCTTCCTTACACCATTTGTAAAAATTTACTTAAACAAGAGTTTCAAGTTTCGTATATTGAAATCGTGTCCCAGGCTCCCAAAACATCTGCACAATATTTGCACTCCAAATTCGTTGGGGAACTTTCGGAAGTATATCCACATGCGCTCTGCTGAACGTGGAAAGTGCTTTCGCTTGCTCGACTTAAGCGGAGTAGGAGTCCAAGCGGATGCGAAATGCTTTGCTGCCCATTTCTCATCCTTACATCCAGCTTCAGGCTTCAACGCTGCTATGAGTAAGCAGCACGGGACGCCTCCTACATCTAGTGATGTGCTCTTTGAAGAAAAGCTCCTCGTTAAGCAATTGATGCCTTCTCTATCCTGCTGCCCTGACGCTGCCCGACAGTTGAGATCTATATTTAATAACTCTCTAATACTTCCGCTTTCCCTCCCATACAGAAAGCTTCTCGTATTTTTGCTTCATTTATTTATTTTTTACATATTGCAGCCCATCTTGAGCTATAGCAGGAGTGGCGATACCATCATATGTCAGTTGCAGAAAAAAGATGGTCAGGGGCAATGAACGAGCATTTCAGGGCAATGTATTTCAACGTTCACTTATTCAGGGGAAGAAACTATGTTTATGCGTATGGGTTCTAGACTGCAGTGTCAAAAGGTTTAGCTTGTGAGAGCTAGGGGTGTGGGAAGGTTCAGCAAATCTAGAGTATTTATTGAAGTGGGTACATCATGGAGAGTTAAGGCGTGCCGGAACTTTATGCTAAAACTCCATGGTATCTTCACCTGCCCCGAACTACTCAGTTTTGTTTGTCGTTTCTCGTATTGCGTGCAAGATCACCAGAGAATATACATTTCCATGTTCCTGCTGTCGTCACCAACACTCAGTCAACCACAGTATACCGAGTCTTTGTACCGCTTATTTTTATTATCTTTATATTTCATAACTCCCCGTCATTGTTCTTTTCACAACTTTGCGTTATTGTGTCATAGCTTCACACATTGTCAACTGCCCTTCTCCTCCTTTAAAATGCGTCAGAAGTTCTATGCCGACCCATGGAGGAAACCCGTCCGTAGGTTGACTCTTCCGTTCTTCTGTCAAGTAGGATGAATCGCTATAAAGTGAATGTGAATATATTTGAACAATAAAAATGTTTTTTCACTCGCTGCGTACACATACCGTGCAGAACATACGCCGCGCCCCAAGTTGGCGTCTGAGAGGTTCATTGAAGAATGACAGATAACGATAGGAACACGCAGTGACCCAAGTTGGCCTCAAAGAGGTTCATTGAAGAGGGGCAGATACCGAGGGGAGCATACGCTGTAACACAAGTTGTGCTCACAAAGGTTCCTTGAAGAGGGCTAAATATCGAGGGGAACATACGCAGTGACCCAAGTTGGCGTCAAAGACGTTCATTGAAGTGGGGCAGATACCCAGTAGAACATATGCCGTGACCCAATTTGGCATCACAAAGGTTCCCTGAAGAGGGACAAATACCGAGGGGAACTTACGCAGCGACCCAAATCGGTGTCAAGGAGGTTCATTGAAGAGAGGCAGATACCGAGCGCAGAATAAGCGGTGACCCAAGTTGTCGTGAAAGACGTTCATTGAAGAGAGACAGATACCGAGTGGAACATACGCAGTGACCTAAGTTGGCGTCAAAGAGGCTCATTGAAGAGGGGCAGATACCGAGTGGAACATAGGCACGTAGAGCAAACTTGAGCGCAACGCTACGCGTATTTTCATTGAGCAATTTATTCGCTGGCGCGGACAATGTCTCGTGCAGCACGTTGCAAACGGAGTGAAGCGCTGCAAAGGAAATAACACTCGAGTCTTGCGCTTCCTTCATTCGCGTGGTGTCCAGCGGGTCAAGCACGTTTAATGAGCACTGCTGTCGGTAAGCTTAGCGTTTTCCAACAGGACGTATAAAGCCTGATAATGACCAGATGATTGTTCTTATCTCTGAATTAGTGGATTTACCAATATTAGTATTTGGAACGCTTCAGCCTGCGATCGCAATAAGCCATGCGGAGACACGTGCGGCGAGCCTGTATTGGTTTCCGGCTATCCTACTTCTTTTCCGGGGTTTGCAGTTGGGGTCATTCATTCATTCATTCATTCATTCATTCATTCATTCATTCATTCATTCATTCATTTAGTGCAGTCACTCCAACAGCAATTGCCATCTCGGGAAGTGCTTAGCGTTTTTCGCCTACTTGTGTATTTATCTGGTGCCTATCCGCACGTACTTCTTCAATCTGTGCAATCCCGACATATACTCATGTGCATATTGTCTTTACTGCAGACGAGGCGAAGACTTGAACCGGGAAGAGGTTGAGAAGCACGTAACTTTTTATTTTGTTTGGATACGAGTATTTACGATGCCCCTAAAAATCAATTTCAAACAATTGTAGCCAACTTTAGGAGGCATTTAAGTTTGCCCTGTACACTGGAAATTACGCTCGGCGCCCCATTCACGCATATCGATTTTCTGCTTTGCCTTTTTTCGACGTAAGCACGTGCGACGTTTGTCGCGTGCAGCCTACTGAAAGTGCTGGTGTTGCACGCTCATCATTTAACTGGGCGAGGAGCGCGCGTGGTTTCGAGCCTTCGATAACGTCAGCGGATGGCGATGACGTCGGTGCCTGCAAGCTGCTGCAAGGCATGAGCGATAGGTGCGCGATGGATGCAATGTATGGTACTCTACAACGGGCACGATAATGTGATGAGAATTCGCGTAAACAAGAACAAAACCGATGTTGCCGCCGGCATCAGCCCACTAAAGCAATTGAACCTCTAGTCCGCGTAGATCAACGCCAATTTCTTCCTGAGCAGGTTGAGAGTGAAGAATGGAAAAAAAATTCGCTGCGCATGGTACTCTACCGAGGCGCTACTCGCGTGAGGGGAGTAGGCAGAGCGTCAGACTAAATTTCTGGACTGGATATCTCAACAGGAACGGGCCACATTTCTAGACTGTACTACCTTCGGTATTGGTCCACATTTTTCGACAGAACGTGCCCAACGGAACGACAGATCTTTAGACAACACTATCTTGGCAGTCGGTTGGCGCAGGAGAAGAGTAATTGGAGAGCGCAGGGAGAGGCCTTCGTCCTGCAGTGGACATAAAAGATGGTTATGATAATGAGGATGATGATGATGATGATGATGATCTTGGTAGTCAACACAGTAGTTTAGTCCGCACTATAGCCTGCACCAGCCCACGAAATAGTATGCGAACCCAATACCGGATAGGAAAAAGACGGAAGGGTTAGCTCGCTAATAAATACAGTGTCCTGAAAATAACCGTGGTGGAGCGAGCGCATGGTTGCAATGCGCAAGTTTTGACCCAGACACATTGCAACAAATGATACTGAATCACGTAGAGGAATCCGAGATCTATGTCCCCCTTTCACACCTGAGGGGAGCACGCGTGGCGAGAGGTAAGCAAGCAAGTATACCAGGGGAGCGCTAGGCTGATAAAAGGGCAAACATTTGCAGGCGTCAAATCATCAACTGGAATCGAAGACTGTTGCCGAAGTTTTGACTCACGGAACGCCACTTGGTCCATCGCTTTTAATTGCTGCAGTTTTGCAAGCAAGGCGATAGAAGTGTGCATCATGCAGTTATAAGCTAATGTTTATTATGGTGTCCTCACGGAGGAGCCAACTTTAACACAGCACAGACAAGTCAACGGGCAGTGTGTTCTTTTTTGCAGTATGCGTCTCTCATTTATCTGATCATCAGCCGTCAAGATAGTGTTTGTGAACAAATTAAATCAGGTAAACAAAATATCCCATTTACTTCCTTTTTTTTGTAAAGGCATGGCTTCCAACCGAAAATAATTCTTAATTATCCCATACAATCGTTTTCAGTGCGCACTTTCATGAGTAAATATTTCTCTGTACACGAAATGTAAAAGTGTCATGTGAGTACGCAACTGGGATAGCCGCGCGGACAACGTAGCTCGCGACAAGCAAGAACAAACATTAAATTGGCATTCGCACCAGCGACCGACATTAAGTTCACAAGCGGTTGCGACACCGGCGATCACGAACTGCCCATCGCCACACCAAAAAAAGCAGTTTATCGCGATTGGGGCCGTTAACGTTTGCTCTCGCAACCACGGACACGCAAACTATGCGTCAGCCGTGCTTCCCGGCTACTGCGCCGCTGATTAGTCCAGCACATTTGCGACTCCAATAGCTTGAACCACGAAGCGATAAAATTGGTCAGTTCGCGGCAAATGAATTCGGTCAGTTTCCCACCAAAGCGACCCTTTGAGACTCGCTTGACCACCGTTATGAATGTCGCATAACACGGCCACCTTACCACTTCCAGGTGACATGTTATCGGGTCCGACTTTACGTACTATGTAACCGCTCTTGAGAATTACATAAACCAATACAGCCACTCGATAGTAGCAGCATCTACGAGTTATCTCTCCATATGCGCGCTGACCTGCAGAGGTAATGCAGAAGGGTGGGTCTAAAAATTAATCTGCAGAAAACTAAAGTAATGTTTAACAGTCTCGGAAGAAAACAGCAGTCTATGATGGGTAGCGAGGCACTACATCTACTTAGGCCACGTAGTGACTGCGGATCCGGATCATGAGACTGAAACAATCAGAAGAATAAGAATGGGCTGGTGTGCGTTTGGCAGGCATTCTCAGATCATGAACAGCAGGTTGCCGTTATCCCTCAAGATAAAGGTGTATAACAGCTGTACCTTACCAGTACTTACGCGCGGGCCAAAAACCTGGAGGCTTACGAAAAGGGTTCTACATAAATTGAGGACGACGCAACGAGCTATGGAAAGAAGAATGATAGGTGTAACATTAAGGGACAAGAAAGAGCAGATTGGGTGTGGGAACAAACGCGAGTTCATCATCATCATCATCAGCCTGGTTATGCCCAGTGCAGGGCAAAGGCCTCTCCAATACTTCTCCAACTGCCGCGGTCATATACTAATTGTGGCTATGTTGTCCCTGCAAACGTCTTAATGTCATCCGGCCACCTAACTTTCTGCCACCCCCATCTACGCTTCCCTTCCCTTGGAATCCAGTCCCTAACCCTTAATGACCGCCGGTTATCTTCCCTCCTCATTACATGTCGGGCCCATGCCAATTTCTTTTTCTTGATTTCAACTAAGATGTCATTTACCCGCGTTTGTTGCCTCACCCAATCTGCTCTTTTCTGATCCCATAACGTTACACCCATCATCCTATTTCCAAAGCTCGTTGCGCCGTCCTCAATTTCAGCAGAACCCTTTTCGTAAGCCACCAGGTTTCTGCCCCATACGTGAGCACTTGTAAGACACAGCTTCTATATATATATATATATATATATATATATATATATATATATATATATATATATATATATATATATATATGTCGCAGTAAGGTGCGTGGTGTGGTCTCGTGCGGATGCTGTCCTTCAGTGAGCGCATATTCCCCTCATCTTTTAAATAGTTCAATACCTACAAGCATTTGTCTCGCAAACCATACTTAGTTCAAGGGAATTTTCCATGTCTCAATTATCGGTTGTTACCGAAACATTCTCTCAAGTCTCTAAATATTTTAAGGCAGTTTGTCGTGTGCCTATCATGACCACGCTTACTATATATATATATATATATATATATATATATATATATATATATATATATATATATATATATATATTCAGCACTCGTAGTACATCCCTCTCGGTCGTTCTCTTGTTCGATTGTAGTCTTACTAGGGTTATTATATTTACACGAAGGTATTCCGCCCTCGTGAGCAGCAGTCCTTGAGATAGTTACTCGGGCTAGCTTCCCACGCTAAGAGTGCCGCGGTCGCACCTGTTTAAGCTTTTCCTAGACTCTAGAGCTATACTATGCCCGCGAAGCCTGGAGCGTTCGGAAGGCACGTTTTCTGCGCTTGGCCGGCAGAGGAGGGGGCTTTGTTCCGGCCTCAAAGATCTCCATGTCTCAGTAAGCTGCCTGCTATGGTCTTGTGCGGACGCTGTCCTCGCGGTGAGCGCAGCCCTAAATAGGGCTATAGCCCTATTTAGGGCTGCAGCATATGTCAGTAAATAAATAGATAAGTAAATAAATAAACAAATAAATATAGTTACTCAAAACGTGGTTACCAACTGCACATGTCTGGTAACGAAGTCTTTTTATACAGAAACTTTCCTGCTCTTTGCAGTGAGTGGACGAAAATCACGGAAGTGTAATCGAGAGATAGTATTGCAGTTGCTCCTCATGTGCGCGGTGGTATCCAAAGCCTCACGACCGTCTGATAGCGCTAGTTTCCTTATAAAATCAAGCATAATTTTACTGTTCACATAATTTTATTGGAAGCAACACGAACAATAGTACGTATGTGTATATTGACCTTCTTTCTTCTCAACTGCCTTACGCTCTTTCTTTCAGACCGACATCGGAAAGGTAAGCAGCCGACTCCATCTACAATGCTTCCCATTCCATAGGTTTCTAAGTTTCTAAGTAGCACATTAGCTGATTTGATTGCAGCACATTTCTCTTATTACATTTCTGAATGTATTTCATAGAATCCTGAAGATATAATGTTCTTATCGTGTCAAGTACCGATCTGCACTACGTTAGGCAAAATCGCCATCGGTGAAAGACAAGCACAAAAGTTGAGTCACTTTAGAATACGTTAGTGAGGATGAAAGCGGAATACTGCGCGCTCACTAGACATTTATTATATCACTAGACACTCCCATTTAAATGCGTTGTTGCTTGCTGTTATTTGTTTTCTGTCGCTAAAAGTCGTGGGTTCGAGTGCCTTAATAAATTCTACTCAAATAAATGTGCCTTAACGCCGCCTTAACACCAAATGTGGTTGTGTTAAGGCGACGTTAAATGTGGTGGTGGTCGCCTTAACACCAAACCTCGCCGGTTCGCCCACATATGTAAGTTTGGTTGTGGGTGCGAGAGTGGGTGGATGAGTAGGTGGGTGGGTGGGTGGGTTCGTGGGTTCGACTCCAACCCTTCGCGATATAAACTGGAATTCAAATTTGGTCGCTTGAATTTTGTTGCCATAACGAAGAACGGATATTTCGATCCATGAACCATCTGAGGATTTGCCTTAATTTACTGTATCTTAATAAATAAGTGCACAGTTACTTAGGCTCAGCATACTGCTACGCGGAATACCTGTACCTTACGAAAGCCCGTTGTTGCGAAAAGCTAGCTTCTTGCGGCTGTGAGATGACGGCAACACGATTTGAAAATAACACAGTTTAACAACCAATGCATGTTATTCAACGGGTACTTCCGAGCGTTAGTCTAATTTATATGTCAAATATCTCGAATGAGATGATAGGCGTTTGTTTTTATTATTTCGCATACTTGCATAGCATTGAAGTATTACCTGAAGAATTGAAAAAGTCGAAAATGGTTATTGCGGTCTTTAGTGAAGAAAAATATTTTACTCCACACTATACTTTGGGTGAAGAAACCCCACGCAGTTAGTTACAGAGTATCGTTGACGATAGGCTATGTCTGGTAAATATTTTTTGCGCAGGAACTTGACTCGTCCTGGCAGTCAGTTTACAAAAGTTACGGGGTGATTCTTTCATTTAGATGACTGATATGAAATGTAATCGAGAAATCGCATTTCAACTGCTTCTGATGTGCTCGAATGTATCAAAAGCCTCCCAATTGCCCCAAAATGCTTTAACCTATAAACTGCGGCATCATTTTACCATTTCAATAAATATAGTCCAGGCGAGAACTATCACAGCGCATACGTGTTGGCCACCCTGGCAAACGTAAGCAGCAGACGTACTGATTGGCCAACTTCAATTTTATCTGCAATGCTTTCGTTTCCATCCTTTTGCAACTGTTGCGTTTTACTTGCTAGGCTACGCGCTATGGAGTGATTGGGTCATCTATTTAGAGCATTAATGACATCATATTACAATTAGGTACCCGGCGAGCCTAATTTATCAGAGCACCTTTCTTTTATTACCATTCGGAAAGTATTTTTCAAGAATATAATAGGTGTATGTTAGTGTTATCTTGTGAATTACCAATCTTACCACCGTTTTGTAACCTAACCGTAGCTTAGAGACAATGCTCTTGCCACGAGAAATTTAATCTGTGTTAATGCATAAGCGCACAGTTGCTTACACTGATTATATTGCTAGGCAGAGGACATATACTTTATCAAATCTCTTGAACGCAAAAAAAAAGCTGGCTTCCTTGCGGCTTTGACATGACGGCAGCACGATTTCACAACAATAATGTTAAGCAGCCAAGGCATCCGATTAAGAGGGTGCGTCAGAGTGGCGGTCCATTTCAAACATAAAATACCTCGAATGACCTGATTAGCGTTTCTTTAATCATTTGGACTACCCGCATTGCATTTCATTGTTGAAATATCTGAGGAATTGGAAAATTCGAGAACTCTCGTTCAGGTCAGTGAACATTATCGCCAGTGCTTCGTAACAACGTTTTCAGTAAAGAAAAATATATATAACTTACTGTTGATGAATGCATAACTGTGCACTTAGTCACACTGAAAGCGTGGTTTCCGACAGCACGTGTCTGGTACCGCAGCCTTTGTATACAGAAACTTTACTCCTTTAGGGAGTTTATTAGCGTCTGCTGCCGGGATAGTTGGTACATGCCTTTCAGAAATGTTTTTAAACGCAGAAAAATATAAGAGACGGGCAACAGAATAAAAGTCACGGACAGGCGCACTGTCCACACACTGGTGTGCCTGCCCGTGTATTTTATTCTGTTGTCCGTGCCTTATATTTCTTGCACATAACACCATTTCTAAAATCCTCTTGGGAGTCAGTTGACGAAAGTTGCTTGGGGATTTTTACGTTGAAATCACTGAAATGTAATCGAGAGATCGTATTACAGGTGCTTCTGATGTGCCCTGTGGTATTCGAAGCCTCATGATCGTCTCAAAACGCAATTTTCCTGATAAAATCGTGCATCGTTCAAATAATTTACTACATGTAGTACATACAATAGTAGGTACTTGTATATTAACTCGTTTCTTCTAATTTGCTTTATGATCCTTTTTCAGAAACGCGAGTGAGCGTTTGGTACCGTTTCTCCGAAATTTTAGATTACATGACCGCCCACACTACACGCGCTAGGACAACAAAATGCGCGTCAAGGCACCACCCATTTCATTTTACCGCGGATTAGCCCCAAGGTCGATACGGCCCGCGCACGGACGAGCGCGGGGAGAAGGCAGATAGGCGCGAGTTCCTGCACCCCCACCCCTCCATCCCAGCGCGTGTTTGATCACGTTACCGCGTGTTCCACCCCTCCCCCATCTCTCTTGCGCATTAGGCATCGTTAGCTGTCGTGTTTCTCCGAGTTCTTCACCAACGCGACAAATGGGACAGCACTGTTTCCCGCCTACCGCGTCCCGACGCGCGTACTCTGACTGGTTTTGCCGCTCAAACTTTTCATGCGGAAGGACGCATCAAATAAATTTTGCCTCGGCCGACATTGTTATTTGCAAGATGTGCTAGCCATAGAGGCTCCCAGTAAATGAATGAAATGGCGCAAAACTTCGTTAAATTGAAAGTGTGTCACGAACTTACTTCGTTAAATCAAAGAAATATTAAGTTTTTGATCCAACTAAGATCGGGAAATGAAAATAGTTTGTTACATCATGAATTTCATTAAGTCGCGGTTGTTATATAGATCGCATAATTACGCATGACGCTATTGGTAACTTTTTCATTATTTTAACACTCGGCAACGTATTGTTGAAACATGATCTTAAGAATGAGAAAAATGAGAACTTTTATCGTGGCCAATACATATTATGTCCATTTTTTTGCAAAAGCGTTTTGAGTAAACAAAATATCTCCTTCAATAAAAGCCTTCCTTTAGAGGAATGCATAACTGCGCATTTTGTTACCGGTCTACTTGATCTTTATCTAAGCCATAACGTTCAAATAGATTCGAGAAAAACTGCATTCCCTTATTTTCTTCGCTTCCTTTTTCCGAACGAAGACCGGGAGTAGATTGCGTTGGGAATCGTTGTTTATGCAGTAAAAGTCTTTTGTAGAAGGTCTATGTGCTCATCTAGAATCTTATCAATATTCAGTATGGCTTCCCGCCAACGTGCTAACAATCAGATCGATGCATTCGCTTATATACAACGTTGTTTGCGATTTACTCGCATTGCTTGCATTGAAGAAAGAGCCCAGCTTCCATTATATCGACGTGTTTATTAATTTATATAAAGCTGGTTAACACAGCGGACTGGTAATGCTTTTAGCTTTCTGTAAGCATGGTAACATGTACCGCCGCATGCACCAGATTGTTACTATCGTTGCTGCGAAATTAATTTAGCGGGCAGATAGCGCAATTGTATTTCTTCAGCTAGATTACTGAGGGGCGATAGGTACTCAAGAGTGCAATCAAGGCGCGGAAGAAATCAATACCAGTAAGGAAATAAATATCGAAACTGCACTAATTAAGTTTCAACTCATTACTTTATCGTTGAAATACTGCAAGTTACAAGCTGTAGCCGAAGAGCTCGCAAGGCGCACCCACTGCAATGAATTTTCTGAATGACAATTTATGAGCTTTTCACGCGGGAAAATAAAATGTAGTAGCTGTAACTTTGGTACTCAAGTGCAAGACTCGATATTTTTAGGCAAATTGGAGGTGAGACCCATGGAAATTTGATGGCCCATATCTCTATACCGGTGCCATCATCACATTTGGTTTTCTGTCATTATACCATGGGGAATCGCCGTCTACAACATGTAATTGCAACAAGTACGATAATAAAGCTTGTACAAAACTTCATTACGAAATTTCGATAATTTGTAGAATGTGCATTTTACTTCATGGAAGCAATTCTTACTTCTTCCGTCCGGTTCATGGCTTGAAATATTGCTGCCTGCCATAGGCAATTTTTATAGCTTCAGTCAAGAAAAAAGAGCGCTGTATATTGTGAAGTCTGTTAGCTGCCATATGGCACGTAGTGTGATGTTTGCACACTATAGATCCCAGAACTCTTGGAATACGCTGCAGAAAGATTACTTTTTTGCAACCAAAAATATTCTCTCCATACTTACTGTTGAAAAACTCGCAGCACGTTGCAAAGAAAAGTAAAAACTGTACAATCATAAGGTGTCTGACGTTAGGACGTATTACGCAGTATGCTCAGGCTATATTAGCTTTTCCTAAGAGTCAGCCATCTAATCCTTGGGGTTGTAAGCAGGTTGTAAGTAATTCCTCCTCAATTTTTATTTTCAAGGTTTGTGCGACTTGGTGCACGGAGAGCTTGCGCCATTGTCCTTGCCATCGCTCTGGTGGTCACCGTCAGGACACCATGACCCGGTAAGTACACACAATTACGCAACATCGTAAGTTGCATGAGGTGCCCTCAAATCTTAATCACTGCATGTATGGGGCATCCACAGGACGTTTTTTAGGGGTCAGGAATACTTCTTATAACGGCGCTAGAAATAAACTGAACACTATCCTGCACGTCTTGAACACTGAACCTTTTTTGCTCGCTTTTGTTTGTCTCACTGTTCCCCAGCTCGTGTTCTCTAAAACAAGCGATTAAGGACTGTTGTCAGCTGACGATTGTTACAGGCATGGATGGAGTAAGAACATTTGATTCATGATTGAACTTACGGCGAATATTGTCTTGCAATAAACGGCCAACGCACCAACCGGCCAACGCAATAACCGCACCAAAGTACGGACAAGCAATGAAGAATCAGCGCCTGTATTCATTTGTTGCGCACGCAAAATCAACTTCAAGGAGGGTGTTGCTCCAAAGAAGGCATGCGATAGCTGACTTCGTTGGGATGTCTCTCCCCTGCGCCACTAAACACACATTCATTCATTAGAGGTCTAATATTGTTGTCGTGTCAATCATGCCAATGTTTTACAATATCACCGTCAGTGAAAGATGACGTTTTCATCCACGATTAAGGTAATTTTTTTAATGCATAAGCGCATCATTAATTACGCTCAATATATTGCCACGCAGAAAACCTGTACGTTGTCGAAGTCCTTCAATGCGAAAATCTGGCTTGCTACGTCTTTGAGATCAAGGCAGCACGCTTGAACAACAAAACAGTTTGACAACGAAGGCATGCTATTCAGAGGCTGCCTCACAGTTTTAGTTCATCTTAAATATTTGACACTTCGAACTACGTGGTTAGACCTTTTTTAAGGTATTTCGACAACATGCATTGTATTAAATTGTTGGAATATGATCTGAAGAATTGGAACAAACAACTGTTAACGTGGTCGCTCAAGGATATCTCGCCGCAAAAATTTACTGTATGGGAATGAATGAATGCGCATTTAAATACACTGCAGAACTGGTTACCAACAGCACGTGTCAGGTAACGACGCCTCTTGACACTCAGTTGACGAAAGCTGCGGGGGATTATTACATTTATATCACTGAAATGTAATCGAAAGATCGAATACCAAGCGCTTATGACGTGCGGGGTAGAACTGGAATCCTCGCCAAATTCTCAAATTGATATCTTCCTGATAAACTCCCGCGTCGTTTTAACATTTATATAATTTTAGCCCATGTAAGAAATATCACAGTATGTATTTGCGTAATAACTTGCTTCTTCTCAACTCCCTTTAGCTATTTTTTCAGACGACATCCTAGTGATAAGCAGCTGATGTACCGATTAGCCCACTTTAAATTCCACCTGCAATGCTTCCCTGGCCATCCGTTTCCAAGTGCTTCGTTGTACTCGCTAAATAATGCGTTACGGAAGAATTCAGTTTTCTATTTTGAGCACTAATGCCAGATTAGCTAATTTTATTGGTTCATCTTTTATTAGTTTCTAAAAGTAGTATTAGAGAATTTTAAAGGTTCAATTTATCGTGTCAGTCACAAATCTTTCTAAATTTTTTGCAAAATGGCCATCGGCAAAAGAACTTTTTTGATCCAAAAAATTTTGTCTGTTAAGCCACTTTCGGACCTTACACTTCCTGGCGAGCGATGGTCTGATTTCGATTGTCTCCCATACCATACCTAGCTCGCTCAGACGCGCTCACTGCTGCTCCGAACGACAAACATACCGCCTCTCTGAATACAATCGGGCAGTCTAAATTTAGCTCTGACTGCAATCTGCGTGGCGTGACAACGGCCCCTTCTGCGCATTTGACACATGCATGATGGAGTAATGACTTCCTTCCTCCACAAAGCGATAATAAAGTAAAGTTGATAACCTTGATTAGCGCTACAGGAAGCGCACATGCATAACTTCAGATCCAGCTGGTAGCGGTCCCACGTAGTGTTCTTACAACCGTGTTCGCTCTCTATTTGGAGCGGGCCTGTCGCGATCAGAAGTAATGGAAGCAAAATGGGATCCATCCATCTTGTTGGCCGAGTTTCTTCCGCCATTTCCGGTTCCTTCTCAAGCAATTTCTTGTTGAACGCGGCTGCAGCAAATCCGAGAAAGCTTAAAATTTAGCTAAACAAATTGCGTACTTGTAGGCTACATACCTGCTCTTTAGCACATGCTTATTATACAGATATATATTTACAATACTGGTGAGAGCTCACTCAAATGCGGGTACTCCCGCCTTATTCGATAAACGTATTGCCGCACAACGCCTCTCTGAACACCAAACGAAGGCCGAGCCCAACCTGGCTCTAATTGCGTCAACCGCAGCGATAAAACAACGCCATCTGTGCACTCCACACGTGCATGATCGAGTGGTGTACTCTTTCTCTACACAGCCATGGTAAAGCAGGGCGCGGGAGGGGTAGTGTGGATGCTAAAATATAAGCGATCGCGCCAAAGCAGCTTTTGCTTTATGGGATGCTTATTTAATGGCATCGCTTCGAAACGAGCCGGTGACAGTCACCCAGCCTGTCTCATCTAATCGGTTATGCTATAGTGTTTTTATCTAGTATTTAGCATACATGTTAATCATTTTTGTTTCCTGGAATTTCTACTGTGTACCTCTGCCTATGGATGCGGTATAAATGTTATAAACAGGGATAAATTGCGTCAGAAGGGCTGACCAACGTTTCGATAAGGGGACCTATCTTCGTCAAAGGCGGCCTCGTCATCCTCGGCATGTTAGTGCTAAAGGGTTAGTACAGTGACGTCACGTGCGGTTGTCGGTGGCGGCTGGCGGTAAAGCGAGAGACTTCAAAGATAACGAGCGCTGTCGCCTGACGCCTGTGAGCTTGGTTCCCCAAGACGGTTTCACCCACACATTCCAAAGTCCCAGACGCCAGCATACCTTTTTCAGCGGCTTATCCACACAGGGTATGCGGACAACGCGGTTTTAAACCATTAATTTCTGACCTCAAAAAGATACGACGTTGTGCTAACGCATTTTCGGTTGCATTCACGTCTAAATTGTCCCATGCCTTCTTTTAGAATATCCACTTTTAGAATAACATTGTCCTTATACGCGACTTCAATACACAAAATTACCCCCCCCCCCCGAGGGAATACCGAAACAATAAATGAAAATTTAGGCGGGTTCAAGGTGGCCAGACGGTTTCATCACAAGCGGCTGCTCACCAAGGCACCTTCCAAATTAACGCGTGTGATTTGAGCCTACCGGAAAAGCGGAAGAACGTTATGGTTCTCGATCTGAAGCTTGAGCATGCATTACGAGCTTGGAACACACATCAAACTGTTTATAGATTCGTTTATCTGAAATCCCGCGCTCCCAGAACCAACATGCAGCCGCTGGATGTGGGGTTGACGGGCGTGTAAATAAGGCATTTTCTAGCACAATTTTCCCGGCATTGTGTTATCGCATTTGCTTATTTTAGTTGTATAAATGCTTATGCAGGAAGATTTGGGCTGGCCCGCATTACCGACGTGCATCCTCTGAGGACTTTCCTTTTTGGTCCGAAAATTAGTTATCTACGTGAAAGGTGGTAAGTATATGAGCCGTGGCTCTCAAGATCTGGACAAGTAACCTAACAAGCTTTTCATGGCTACTAAATCATGCAAATGTGTTTGTTTTTTGAAGACGTTGCTTCGATTAACAATATAACTGGGGGAAACTCGCAAACGTTCCCACGACCACGAAAGGAGTGCCTCAGAGGAGGTGAAAAGGTAGGACAGAAGCCAGAGGGGGGCGTAGCTCACGCATGCGCATATAGCTCCTTGCGGCATGCTATAACCCTGAACATGGACATTTTTCGTGGTGATGAGGCTGTGGCTTCGATATCCACGATATGTCGCTGTTTTCTTGAGTTAGCGGATGCAAGAATGCGTGAAGGGAACCAGACACACAAGGAAAACGAAACCCATACGAAAACAAGCGAGAAAAAGGGGGGGGGGGGGGTTCTAAGCTTCGACTGATTGTTCTGGGAAACCTGGGACACCTTTTATAAAAGGTAAGAAAAAAGAACAACAAATACATACAGCTGCACCTCAGCCAGCCTGCGTGGAGGCTTAGTGTGCCGGAGGACGGAAAACTAGGCACGCCGAAAAGGGAGGCCGAAGCGGCTTCTTCCCGGGAAAGCGTCTCATCAGCAGCAGCAGCTGTATGTACAGCTACTACTGCAGCCACGGCCGAGCAGGAGCACACGAAAGTGGACTTCTTCAGGAAGTGTGTGAGCGTCAAAATTCAAAAGCTGATTATCGCTTACTTCTGCCTGCATTAGTAACCGTACACAGTAACAGTAGGAAGAAGCGCACTGATCCAAGTACCTTTCTAGATTGCTGTCCGCTGTTAGCCAATAGCAGCCGCGTATAGAAATCTGCTATATTACGAAATAAAGCGTCCAGACAAGTCAGCTTTACGCGCAGCGCACGACTGCAAAACATGGCTGAGATTTTCCAGCCGCGTAGGCTATCCGTGAACTACATTTTTTCACCGTTTCGCCGGGTTTGAGATCTTCGTTGTGTAATGAACCAGGAAAAAGAGGGTCAATCTAGCGGCCCAACTTTCATAACAAGCCAACAAACAAAGAAGCCAAGGACGACACACGGTGGTTGTCAGGCGCATCTTCAAGGTGTCCGGGCTGTCTAAGACGATGCCAATCCGAAGTCACAATACACCGGGATACACTGCAGGGCAAAGGCCTCTCCCATACTTCTCCAACTACCCCGGTCATGTACTAATTGTGGCCATGTTGTCCATGCAAACTTCTTAATCTCATCCACCCACCTAACTTTCGGCAGCCCCCTGCTACGCTTCCCTTCCCTTGGAATCCAGTCCGTAACCCTTAATGACCATCGCTTATCTTCCCCCCTCCCCCCTCATTAGATGTCCTGCCTGTGCCCATTTCATTTTCTTGATTTCAACTAAGAGGTCACTAACTCGCGTTTGTTCGCTCAGCCAATCTGCTCTCTTCTTATCCCTTAAAGTTACACCCATCATTCTTCTTTCCATAGCTCGTTGCGTCGTCCTCAATTTAAGTAGAACCCTCTTCGTAAACCTCAAGGTTTCTGCCCCGTACGCGAGTGCTGGTAAGACACAGCTGTTATACACTTTTTTCTTGAGGGATAATGGCAACCTGCTGTTCATGATCTGAGAATGCCTTCCAAACGTACCCCAGCCCATTCTTATTCTTCTGATCATTTCAGTCTCATGATCCGGGTCCCCGGTCACTACCTGTCCTAAGTACATGTATTCCCTTACCACTTCCAGTGCCTCGCTACCTATTGTAAACTGCTCTTCTCTTCCGAGACTGTTAAACATTGCTTTAGTTTTCTGCAGATTTAATTTTTAGACCTACACTTCTGCTTTGCCTCTCCAGGTCAGTGAGCATGCATTGCAATTGGTACCTTGAGTTACTAAGCAAGGCAATATCATCATCGAATCGCAAGTTACTAAGGTATTCTCCATTATCGTTTATCCCCAATTCTTCCCAATCCAGGTCTCTCAATACCTCCTGTAAACACGCTGTGAAAAGCATTGGAGAGATCGTATGTCCCTGCCTGACGCCTTTCTTTATTGGAATTTTGTTGCTTTCTTTATGAAGGACTACGGTGGCTGGTGGAGCCGCTATAGATATCTTTCAGTATTTTTGCATACGACTCGTCTTCACCCTGATCCCGTATGTATCCATGACGGCTAGGGTTTCGACTGAATCAAACGCTTTCTCGTAATCAATGAAAGCTATATACAAGAGTTGGTTAAATTCCGCACATTTCTCTATCACCTGACTGATAGTGTGAATATGATCTATTGTTGAGTAGCCTTTACGGAATCCTGCCTGGTCCTTTGGTTGACGGAAGTCTAAGGTGTTCCTGATTCTATTTGCAATTACCTTAGTAAATACTTCGTAGGGAACGCACAGTAAGCTGATCGGTCTATAATTTTTCAAGTCTTTGGCGTCTCCTGTCTTATGGATTAGGATTATGTTAGCGTTCTTCCAAGATTCCGGTACGCTTGAAGTCATGAGGCATTGCGTATACAGGGTGGCCAGTTTTTTATAGAACAATCTCCCCACCATCCTTCAACAAATCTGCCATTACCTGATCCTCACCAGCTGCCTTCCCCCTTTGCATATTTCCCAGGGCTTTCTTTACTTCTTCCGGCGTTACATGGGGGATTTCAAATTCCTCTAGACTATTCTCTCGTCCGTTATCGTCGTGGGTGCCACTGGCACTGTATAAATCGCTATGGAACTCCTCAGCCACTTGCGCCCACTTTTTAGTACTGTATACGCTTCTTTTGTCCTCCTAGCTTCACTGAGCCCTATTATATCCCATTTACTGCCCTCTAATTCCTCCGATAGCAGTGCTAGACTCGCCTCACTAGATAGCTATCTCATTAAATTAGTAATGATATTGCCGGCTTTGTCTCGTAACGCACACATCTTATTCTTGCCTATTTCCAGTTTCTTCACTGCTTTTAGGCTTCCTCCATTCCTGAGAGTATGTTCAACTCTTTCCATATTGTACGTACGTAACTTGCCCTTAACACTACGGTGCAAAAAACAGCGCAGATCATGCCATTCAAGCTGGTTTATGAAAGGAACGTGACGACATCCCTCGATGCCATGCTGCCAGACGTCACAGATGGAGAATCTCAACGCCACTGCCTATCTCCAGCGCGCTGAAAAACCGCGACAGCTCATCCGCCTGCGCATAAAAAACCAGAAGAGGACCCACAGCCGGCACTATTCGAGGACGTTACGCGGTTATACCAGCCCGGCGCCCGTGTTTGGGTCTGGACCCCGATACGCCGACGAGGAATTAGCGAGAAACTGTTAGCACGGTATTTCAGGCCTTACAAGATTATCGACACATTGGCGCACTCGACCATGAGGTCATGCCGGACGGCATATCGCAATCACAGTGGCACCGCTCAGGTCATGAATTCGTCCACGCGCTGTGTCCTAAGGCTTTCTGCACCCGCTGACGAACTTAGGAACTTTATTGTTTTGTTGTTTTCTTTATTATGGGTGGTTTTGTTTTCGCTTTCGTTGTTTCTAGCATCGAGACGACACAGGCAGGACGCGCCTGCATGCATCGGAAGTTTCTCGAATGTTATCTGTGGTTCTATATGCTGTCTGGTGTCACCGACCCTCCACATTGGAACACTCGATGACTCATGTATAAAATCCGACGTGCTTTAAATCGGACGATCTATAAAATCCGACGATCGTCGACTGTGTTCGCATTATGGGTGTGCTTTTTCTGGTCGTAGGGGCGCCCAATGAAGTTCTGCCATTCACACTCTTACTGCCGTGTTCTGGACCGTCACTACAAAGTGAGAATATAAATTAAATTCTAGATTAGCGAAGTTTATTGGAGCACCTTACTTTTATTACCGTTCTCGAAAATATTTTTGGGGCATTTATATGGTGTGGTATTGTTATCGTGTCCATAACCGACCTTGCGAATATTTTCAGACATTGTTTTCAAAACTTTTCACTTTTTTTTTTGAGACAAAGTTCTAGGTACTTTAACGTGGAGTTGCTCCAAACGTTTCTGTTCCAATTCTGTAATCAGCCATCCACGACTGGTAAAAAAAATTTCGGGCCATCCTCACTTCGCCTGTCCGTCACGCGACAGGCTCCCGGTGAAAATGGGCCCAAAGTGTCTGCATTATTAGACCGAACGGGAGAAAACTAGTTGCTGATTTCATGTCTTTTTGGACATTAACCCTATCATCATCATCATCATCATCATCATCATCATCATCATCATCATCATCAACCTATCTTAAGTCTACAGCAGGACGAAGGCCTCTCCCTCCGATCTCAAATTACTCCTATGCTGCGCCAACCGATTGCGGCTCGCGCTAGCGAATTTCTTAATTTCATAACCCCACCTTTCCCTTCGAACCTACACATCTGCCCAGCCACATTTTTTGCCTGTTTATGTCAATTATAATATCGGCTATACCAGTGTGCTCTCTGATCCACACGGCTCTCTTCCGGTCTCTTTCCGTTACGACTATCATTCTTCGTTCTATCGCTCTTTGTGTGGTCCTTAACTCGTTTTCGAGCTTCCTTGTCAGTCTCGTAGTTTCTACTCATATGTTAGCACTGGTAGAATTCACTGATTGTGTGCCTTTCTTTTTATTGCTAATGATAGACTTCCAGTAAGGATCTGAGTATGCCTGACGTATGTGCTCCAACACAATTTATTCTTCTGTAAATTTTTTTCTTGTGATCAGGGCTCCCTGTTAGTGATTGACTTAAGTAAATGTATTCCTTCGCAGTCACTAGAGGCTGATTGGTGATCCTGAACTCTTCTTCACTTGCCAGGCTATTGATCATTATCTTTGTTTTCTGCATGTTAATCTTCAACCTCACTCTTACTGTCTCTGTTAAGGACCTTAATCATTTCTTGTAACTCGTCCGCAGTGTTGCTGAACAGGAAAATGTCATCTGCAAACCGAAGGTTGCGGAGATATTCGCCGTTGATCCTTACTCCTAAACCGTCCAATTTAATGGCTTGAATTTATTGGCACGCAGTGATTAGCATTGGAGATATTGGGTCTCCTTGTTTGACCCCTTTATAGGTATCTTCCTACTTGTGGAAAATTAGGGTAGCTCCGGAATCTTTCTACATATTTTCCACGATATTTACGTAAGTCTCCTGTATTCCTTGATTACGGAATGCCTCTATCACTCTGGTATCTCTACAGAATCAAATGTCTTTTTCGTACTCTATAAAGGCCATGCAGAGCGGCGTCCATTTTATATATCAGATACCTCGAGTGACTTGATTAGCATTCCTTTTCATTTATTTGTATTAGCTGCATTGTATTTCATTGTTGAAATATCTGAAGAACTTGAAAAGTCGAGAACTGCTATCGCGGTGAGTCGAGAATATCACCATTTCTTTGTACACCTGATTACATAGATGTGAACCATTGTAGAGTAGAGCTTCCTGAAGCCAGCCTGCTCCCTTGGTTGACTGAATTCAAGTCATTCTCTTATTCTATTGGGGATTATCTTGGAAAATATTTTATCTAATACTGGAGATAAGCTAAGTAAGTCTGGGAGAATCCAGGAAGCATGAATTTATTTGCGAATAATAAAAATATAACGTTATCGTGTACTTTCGCCACGTATACGAGATTACTCTGCGAGCCCTTCTTTGCTGAGGAACTGTTCTGGCGATATTTTTAACCTTTCATTGCAGACCGCCGCGATTTTATACCAGCCATAGCAAGCTAAGTAAAAGGATGCGGACAAATCGCCGACGCGGAGCGGCCCTCCTCATTCAGACCCTCCCAACTTGAGCGTGCTCCTCACCTCTTGTCGCCAATTCAAATAAGACAAAATCGGAAGATCCCACGCCTTGTGGC
The DNA here is from genome assembly GCF_023375885.2 of Dermacentor andersoni. NCBI lineage: Eukaryota > Metazoa > Arthropoda > Arachnida > Ixodida > Ixodidae > Dermacentor > Dermacentor andersoni. The sequence continues at coordinate 97,753,148 of NC_092822.1, read as the reverse complement.
AATCGACGTTATGCCATGCAGTATGCGGGGAGCCTACCAAGTTGTAGAAACGCGCATGCGAGCTCCAAGCCGTAGGTGGCTCTTTCGTAATATATGACACGCATGTCATGACATATCGTTTATGTTCATCATACACTCTCGTCATACTGCCAATTTTGGTGCATACCAAGTTGGCGAAGTGCCCATGAGAGCACCAGAATCTAGGCCGCTGTTTCATGCCTGCATGGCACCCATGTAATGACTTCGTCATGACCCATCATTTATGTTCGTAATATGCTCTTGTTATACTATGCCAGTTTTCGTGCCTAGCAAGTTGAGGGCACCAAGCCTGAGGGCACCAAGACGTAGGCTTCTGTTTCATTACCTACATGACACGCACGCATGTCATGACTTATCATTTATGTTCGTCATACACTCTTGTCATACTAGGCCAATCTTGGTACATACCAGGTCGTAGTCGGCGGCTTCATGACCAACATGACACGCATGTTATAACATTCATGGCATCACCTTTTATTTATATTCGTCATAAACTATCGTCATAGTATGCCACTTTTGGTACATACCAAGTTTTGGTAACAAGTCGTACTTGTTGTCATACCATGCCACTTTCGGTAGATACCAAGTTAAGGAAACGGCCATGAGAGCACTACGACCGAGGCGACTGTTTCACGACCTACATGATACGCATGTCATGAGATTCATGTTAGAACCTATCTCTTATGTTCGTCTTATGTTCGTCTTATTCGTCTTATGTTATGCTATTCCAATTTTGGCATATACCAAGTTAAGGAAACGACCATGAAAGTGCCAGGACCAGGGCACGTCAGTGGCGAATTTCGCCAAGAAAGGCTTTGTATTTAAAACTGCTCAGCCTAGGCGATACTATTCGCTTTGAAAGCAAAAAAAAAAGTGACCTCCTATAAACGAGGAGCGCGTTTCGTAGGGCTTTTTAAACAATTCTGCGGGTTACTTCGCCTGGTTTCCGTTACATTGTTGACGTCAATTTGACATGAACAAATTGGAACGAAAACAGATTAGAATAGTTTCAGGTTATAGGGCCCCTTATTCACAAAAATGTACAGGGTGTTAATGCATCAGCGCACAGTTACTTACGCTGAATGTATTGTTACGCAGAAGACCAGTACGTTATCGTAGTCGTACGATGCAAAAAAATAAAGCATCTGGCTTCTTACGGCTGTTAGATGACGGCAGCACGATTTCAAGACAAAAGAGTTCAGCAACGAAGGCATGCAATTCGTAGGCTGCCACCAAATGGCAGTCCATTTTGTGTATAAAATATATGGTATTACCTGATTGGCGGTTTCGTAGAGCGCAGCTCTTAGGCGCCTGTTCCTGCGGCGAGCGTCGGCGTCGGCCTTGGCCTAACCAAGTGAACGAGCACAACAACGTGGGGGGAAGGAGCAAACGCGAAGCGGCATATGAAATAAGACGCCAGCCCAAAACGGGGGACACCAATGAGTGCGGCTCCTCCACTGACGTGCGCGCGGGAAAGTGGCTTCATGCGGACACACCTGAATGCTAGTTTCGTGCTATTGTCTTTTTGCGTTGGCTCGCGTTTGCGCTTGTTTGGTTTCGTTGGTTTGGTCTCGTTCGCGCTTGTTTTCATTGTCATGGTTTGCAATTGTTTTGTATTCTGGTTGTATGCACGATGCGAACTGTGTAATACTTCCTGGAAGCTACATGGGAACCTTCTTCAAATCTTGTATAACAGACGACGCGCTTAACCCGTAGATCAGATTTTTTACAATTGCTGACTCTCCAATACGTTCCTCTCACCTTCTTTGCCTCAATATATCGTGAAACGAACGCACGTATAGAGTTGCGCTCAAATTTCGCATTATGGGGTATTGTAATCGTTGGTTTATTTTATTGTTTACTGCCACCATTGCTTTGTTCAATTATTATCTGAAGAAGAAAAGTTGAGGACATTTATGGTTGGCCATGAAAAATCTCGCCAGTTCATTGTAAAAGGGTCTCTAACAACAAGTAATGTTACTCAGGGCAAAGAAAAAAAAGTCTATAGTCTATATGCGGCGAGTCTATATATGGCTCCTCCTCATGCTTTTTACGTTTAAATCACAGAAATGCAATCAAGAGATTGTATGGTAAGCGTTTCTGATGTGCGGGACGGTAATATAAGCCTTAAAATTGTCCCAAAGAGTAATTTAGCCGATAAACTCAAATTTCGATAAACGTACTGCAATTCAGAAGGATCACAGTGCGTATGTGTATTGTTTCTTTCAAACTCCTTGACATTCCTTTTTGAGAGCACAGCAGCAAAATTAAGGAGTTTTACTCACAAGAGAACTTCAATTTGATCTCCAATTATGCTTCCTTCTTCATACGTTTCGATGTGTTGTGTTGTATTTCCTACGCTGTTCGTTAGGGAGGAATTCGGTTGCCTGTAGAGTATTAGCGAATCATGTTAGGTACCAGATTAGCTGAATTTGTTTCCACCTTTTTTTATGACATTGTTGAAATTGTTTTTGAGGAATATAAATGAGAAATTGTTGTTATCGTGTCACTCGCCGAACATATCAACCCCTTGTAACGTTAGCGTTGGTTATAGTGAACGTTGTGACCTACAAAAACGCACTGGGTGTTATTGCATGAGCGCGCAGTTAGTTACGCTCAATATATTTTTACGCAGAAGGCTTGTACATTATCGAAGGCCTTCAGCGCAAAAAGCATGCAGCAGTGAGACTACGGCAATACGATTCAACGGAAAGCCAGTTAACAGCCAAAGCATCCAATGCAAAAGATACCTCCAAGTGTCCGTCCATTTTAAATATCAGATATCTCGAGTGACTTGATTAGCATTCCTTTTTTCATTTATTTGGACTAGCTGCATTGTATTTCATTGTTGAAATATGTGAAAAACGAAAAAGTCGAGAACTGCTATCGCGGTGAGTCGAGAATATCACCATTTCTTTGTACAATCGTCTGCAGCAAAGAAAAAGTTATCTTCAGAAACTTTAGTTGAAAGGAATGCATGACTGCGCATACTTATTTACACTCACAGCGTGGTTGGCCAGAGCAGGTATCTTGCAACGACTACTTTTGATACGGGAACTTGACTCCTCTTGGGAGTCAGTTGACGAGAGTTCCCTCAGGATTTTTTGTTTAGATCACTGGAATGTAATCGAGAGATCGCTTTCCAGGTGCTTCTGATGTGCGCGCTTGTATTAGGAAGCTCAAATTGCTATTTTCCTGATAAACTCAAGCGTAGCTTTTTACACCTAAATAATCTCACTCCAAGCCAGAAATAATAGAGTTCGTATGTGTATAACAAACTTGTTGCTTGCTAACTACTTTGTGCTCCTTTTTCACGCCAAATTACCCTTGGTGAGCAGGAAATCTACTAATTGGCTAACTCGTTCTATCGGCAAAAGCTTCCGTTTCCACCCATTTCCAAGATTTGCCGTTGTATTTGCGACACTATGCATAAAGAAAGGAATTCGATTATCGATACAGAGCATTAAATAACATATAACTTTTAGGTACCAGATAGGTTAATTTTATTTAGACACCTACCTTTTCTTTATCTTAGATCTGAAAGTACTTTAATAGAAGTTTAAGGTTTTAATATTCCTATCGTGAGAATTAACGATCTGTCCAACACTTTGCAACATCGGCATCGGTGAAAGGGAACGTTCTGATCCAGAAAAACTAAATCTGTGAATGCACTAGCGTACAGATACTTACCCTCAATATATTGTGACGCAGGAGACAATACGTCATCACACCACTTAATAAGAAAATGTGGCATCTTGCGGCTGTGAGATGATGGCAGCACAATTTCACAACGAAATAGTTTAACAATAAAAGCACGCAATTCAAAGGCTGTCTTCAAGTGTCAGTCCGTTTTAAATATGAAATATCTCCATTGACATTATTAGTGTTTTTTTATTATTTTGACTGCCTGCATTGATTGTATCGTTAAAATATTACCTGAAGAATGTTAATAGCAGAGAACTTTTAGGTTGAAAGTGGAGTAAAAAATCTGGCAATTTCTTTGTCAACGCGTGTTCGACGAAAAAAAATTCTTCTCCAGAAAGACAGTCTAGAGGATGCATAACTGCGTATTTAGTTCCCTGGAGATTTTTTTCAGTGAGGTTACCGACGGGATGTGCGTTGCGAAGACTGAAATATAATCAAGAGATCGCATAGCAAGTGCTTCTGATGCGCGAGGTCATATTAGAAGCCTTACGGTTTTTTTCAAAGTGCTATTTTGTTGAGAATAGCAAGCGTGGTTTAGCATTCGAATAATTTTAGTGCACACAAGAAATATCCCGCTACGCATGTGTATAATAAATTTGTTCTTTGTCAACTGCTTTCCGCTCCCTTTTCAGACTGGGACACCGAAGGTGAGCAGCGGATGTACTGATTAGCGAACTTAAATTGTATCTGCCATGCTTCCGCTTCATTCGGTTTCCAGGTGTTTCGTTCTACTTGATACTCGATGTGTTAGCGAATAAATCGCATATTTATTTAGAGCACTATTACACCGTATAGTGCTCCAAATGTATCAGATTAGCTAAATTTATTGTACAACCTTTCTTTTCTTGCATTCAAATTATTCTTAAAGAATTTTTGATGTTTATTGTTATCTTGTCAACCACGAATATAGCCAAAGTGTGGCAAAATGCCATCGTTGAAGACACCGTTCTGATACCCGAAAACTAACTCTGATGTTGCACGCGTAGTTACTTTACTCGAGAGCAATGCATAAGTGTGCATACTAGTTGCACTCACAGCGTGGTTGCCCAGAGCACGTTTGTTAGTGACGCATTTTGATACGGAAACTTGACTCCTCCGGGGGGTCAGTTGACGACAGTTCCCTGAGGATTTTTGTTTAGATCACTGAAATGTAATCGAGAGATCGTTTACCAGGTGCTTCTGACGTGCGCTGTTGGATTCCGAGCCTCAGGATTGTCTGAAAGTGATATTTTTTCTAATAAACTCAAGCGTCGCTTTATCGCTTAAATAATCTCACTCCAAGCAAGAAATAATACAGTCCGTATGTGTATAACTTTGTCGCTTCTCAACTGCTTCGCTCTTCTTTTTCAGAGCGGCATGGTCACTGTAAGCACAAATGTACTAATCGGCTGACTTAAATCCCACCCGCAAAAGCTTCCGTTTCCATCAGTTTCCAAATGTTCAGTTTTACTTATTAAGCTATGCGTAAAGAAAGGAATTCGGTTATCGGTGCAGAGCAGTGGTATATGATATATCTTCTAGGTACCGGTTTGGCTAATTGTATTTGGACACCTTTCTTTTATTACAGATTTTGAAGCACTTCAATAATAGTTTACTTATATTTTTATCGTGTCCATTACCAATGTTGGCAACGTTTTGCAACATCGCCGTCAGTGAACGAGCGCGTTTTGATCCGGAAAAAAATTACTCTGTGTTAATACATAAGGGCACAGTTGCTTACGCTCAATATATTATTTACGCAGAAGACCCTACGTCTTGAAAGCCCTTTAATGCGATAATCTGGCATCTTGCGGTTGCGAGATGACGGCAGTACTACTTCACAACAAAACAGTTTAACAACGATAGCATGCCATTCCAGGTGCTTGTAATGTGCGGGGTGGTATTAGAAGCCTCACGTTTGCGAGAAAGCGATATTTAGCCGATAAAATGAAGCGCCAATATAGTATTGCATTATATGTGGTCCAGTCAGAAATATCTCAGTACGTATGTGAATGAATTGCTTGTTTCTTATCAACTTCTTATCAACATTTTCAGACTGCCGCGCCGCAGGTAAGCAGCAGATGTGCTGATTAGCCAACTGATTCCATTTGCAGTGCTTCCGTTTCCATACGCTTACAAGTGTGTCGTTGTACTTGCTGCAATAGGAGTTAAGCAGGATTGGCGTTATATGATTAGAGCATTATTACTTCATATCACTATTAAGTAGCAGATTAGCTAATCTATAAGGGCAACATTCTTTTATACCATTTCTGAAAGTACTTTTAAAAAATTGCGATTGTGTTACGTAGTTATCGTGTCAAACACCAACCTTGCCAACGAAATCGCCACCTGGGGAAGACAAATATTTGATCCAGAAAAATTTAGTCGCTGTTAATGCATAAGCACACGGTTGCTTAAGCTTAACATATTGTTACGCAGATCATCTGTACTTCATCGATTCTTTCAATGCGAAAATCTTGGTTCTTGCTGCTGTGAGGGCAGGACAGCACCGTTTTACAAGGCAGTTTTACAATGACAGCATGCAATTCGAAAGGTACCTGCAAGGGTCAGTTTATTATGCATGGGTTGTTCAATAAAGACTAAGACTGGTGCTCTGACATCTTCATTCATGGAAATATTCATTGGTAATATTATTCCTTGCTATTTGCTCCCCGTTCAGTGAAATGCACACGTCCCATCATGTCTACCAAGCCTAGATAACATAATCTACTTGAATATCGCCTCCAACGTGTGAACCACCCTGGTTCCATGTTTTGTTCATGTTGAAGCAATGTCCTTTTTTCACCGTTCTTCAAAGCATCGCAATAACATCCTTGCCCGTTCTACAGTCCAGGTGCGGCACACTGCAGTATGTACCTCACACTGAAAAGGGGCATGGCTTTGGCTTGGAACCAGGGTTAGTTCGCACATTGGAGGCCATTCTTCAGTAGCTGCCAAAAGATGGCTTCGGTCATGTTATCTAGGCTTGGTAGGAACCTTCGGATGTGTGCGTTTCACTTGACAGGGAGCATATACCAGGACATAAAAGTGCCAATGAATATTTTTCAGAATTCAAGATTTGAGAGCACCACTCTCAGCCTTTATTGAACCCTCGTAAATAAAATTCATTAACATTTATTCATTCATTAAACTTCATTAGCCTATTTTATTATTTTGACTACTTGCATTGTATTGCTGAAATAGCTGAGGAATCGCAAAAGTCGTTAACTTTTATCACGGTGAATCAACAATCTGCCTAGTTCCTTCTAGTAGACTCTTCAATAAAGATGTGCCACTCCACACACACAAAAAAAAAGAAATTTCTCTAGAGGAATACATACTGCACATTTAGTTATAGTGAAAGTATGGTTACCGAGAGCACGTGTTTGGTAACTAAGTCTTTTGATACAGAAAGTTGACTCCTATTGGCAGTCAGTTCACAAAAGTTGCTGGGGATGTTTATGTTCTATGGTTATATCACTGAAACGCAATCGAGAGATCGTATTCCAGGTGCTTCTCATGTGTGGGGTGGTATTAGAAGCGTCACGTTTGCCAGAAAGCGATATTTAGCCGATAAAATCAAGCATCAATATATTATAGCAGTAAATGTGGTCCAGTAAAAAATGTCTCAATACGTATGTGAATGGAATTGCTTGTTTCTTATAAACTTCTTTGCGTTCCGTTTTCAGACGGTCGCACCGCAGGTAAGCAGCTGATGTGCTGATTAGCCAAATGATTCCATCTGCAGTGCTTCCGTTTCCACACGTTTACAAGTGTTGCGCTGTACAGCCGACCGATTCTTTAACATATTAAAGTGCAAATTTGAGCAAAATGGTAACAGCGCGAACAAAACGATGACGAAGGGAAAAGACACAGGACGAGCGCTGACTCAACTAAGTTTACGGCGAATTCCTGCGAATTCCAAATGAATTCCTGCTGCGAAAGTGCGATCAGAGCTGACTAATGCACCACGTGCCCTTTCCCTCAATGTGGGCTGTTTTCCACGACTAATCTGGAGGGTAAATCAGTATGCATAAACAAAATTGTCTCCTTGAGCAGAGGCTTACGCTTACATTGTCGGCAATGGGCAGACACATGCGCATAATCATCTCCGTCCTAGGACAATTTATTCTCCACAAATCTTACATTGATGCACCGTCCCGCTCGGCCTTCGTGCAGTCGCCCGCACTTGAGTGCGAAAGAGTACCCCACATTGGTAGTGCAGCATCATCATCATCATTATCATCGCCATCAGCCTGATTACGCCCACTGCAGGGCAAAAGCCTGTCTTACACTTCTCCAACTCCGCATACCTAACTTTCTGCGGTCCCCTGCTACGCTTCCCTTCCCTTAGAATCCCATCCGTAACCCTTAATGATCATCGGTTATCTTTCCTCCTCATTACATGTCCTGCCCATGCCCATTTCGTTTTCTTGATTTCAACTAAGATGTCATTAACTCGCGTTTGTTCCCTCACCCAATCTGCTCTTTTCTTATCCCTTAACGTTACACCTATCATTCTTCTTTCCGTAGCTCGTTGCGTCGTCCTCAATTTAAGTAAACCCCTTTTCGTAAGCCTCCAGGTTTCTGCCCCTTAAGTGAGTACTAATAAGCCACAGCTGTTATACACTTTTCTCTTGAGGGATAATGGGAACCTGCTGTTCATGATCTGAGAATGCCTGCCAAAGGCACCCCAGCCCATTCTTATTCTTCTGATTATTGTTCTGATCCTAAGTAGATGTATTCTCTTACCACTTCCAGTGCCTTGCTACCTATCGTAAACTGTTGTTCTCTTCCGAGACTGTTATACATTACTTTAGTTTTCTGCAGAATAATTTTTAGACCCACCCTTCTGCTTCGGCTCTCCGCGCCAGTGAGCACGCATTGCAATTGGTCCCCTGACTTACTAAGCAAGACAACATCATCAGCGAATCGCCAGTTATTAAGGTATTCTCCATTAACTTTTACCCCAATTCTACCCAATCCAGGTCTCTGAATACTTCCTGTAAACAACGCTGTGAAAAGCATTGGAGAGATCGTATCTCCCTGCCAGACAACTTTCTTTATTGGAATTTTGTTGCTTTCTTTATGGAGAACTACGGTGGCTGTGGAGCCGCTATAGATATCCTTCAATATTTTTACATACGCTTCGTCTACACCCTGATTCCGTAATGCCTCCATGACTGCTGAGGTTTCGAACTGAATCAAACGCTTTCTCGTAATCAATGAAAGCTATATATAAGGGTTGGTTATATTCCGCACATTTCTCTATCAGCTGACTGATAGTGTGAATATGGTCTATTGTTGGGTAGCGTTTACGGAATCCTGCCTGGTCATTTGGTTGACAGAAGTCTAAGGTGTTCCTGATTCATTTAGATTGAAGATTTTTTTTTTAAATTTTGCTGCTCTAGTGTGTATACGCAGAAAATTAATGACCAAAGCGTGCAAAGCTGCAATGCACCTGAATCATGGGTACAACAAAGATCAGCGCCAGGGGGGATTATCAACTTCTCGATCTAGTTGCAAACGTGGCTCAATATTCCGCTGCGTTAATCGCGACAGGTGCGCTGTCATGTATGTGGGAAGAGCCTAGCAGACGAAACTTGCTGCTTCGCGGTCTCAGAAGGCACTGACCGGCCGGCCAGTGACGCTCGCGCGGTGTTGCAGAAGAATGGGCCGACTGTACACGCTACGCAATGCTTTAGGGAGGAATTCAGTTATAGGCGTTAATACATCATATAACTTTTAAAGTAACTTTCTTAAAGCTCATTTGCAAAATTTTACGGGTATTGTTATTGCGTGAATCACCACTGTTCCCAGCGTTTTGCAAACTCGCCATCGGTGAAAGACAACATTCCGATCCACAAAACTTACTCTCTATTGATGCATCACCACGCTATTGCTTACGCTCAATATATTGTTACTCAGAAACCCTCCAAGTTATAAAATACCTTATTAAAAATATTTATTGATTAAAAAAGTAATTATTATTATATTTCGTTTTACGCTACGTGGTCGAGAGATGCTCAAATTGGCGGACTATATGCAGGGGCGTAGTAAAAGAACCAGAGCTTCGGTTCCGTGTCTTTTGATGCCTGGTGAGATAGTTGATACCGTCATATGAAAAGCTTAGAAATTCACTGTGCAAGTTGAGTGGCTGATGTGTTGTTTTTTTGACAGTGGTTTCACGGTGTTGAACCCGGCCGCGGACGCCGCATTATTTGAATTTGAATTTATTTACTTACTTGCTGAAAATCAATCTTCTCAAAAATATGCAGTCTCCGCCAGCAGAGGTATTCATCGCATAGCTTGCAGGCTTCATCATTCGCCCCTTACCGCACGTTGTGACCACTTCTCGCCATTCGGAAGTGTTTTTGTTTTTGTTGTTACATCTAAGCTTGTTTATATTTACTTTTTAAACACACATTTGCTTTTTCAAAGTGTTTATGCTCTTATATATGTTATAGGCGGTGCATGAAGACACTCAAGAAAGTTGTTCTTCTGCCAGGTAATGGTTGAGGCGCGAGCTTCGTGCAGTGAACAAGCTGTGCATCCTTCCGTGCTTTATGAATTCCGGGCACCACTGTTTCTTGAATATTCCATTCACATCAAATGGAGAATGCCATCTGCAATTTTTAGAGCACGCGTTTTGTTCAGATTAAAATATTGCTGGCGCCCATAGACCGTATGCTCAACGCGGCATCTCAAGTGAATTTGTTTCGCGCTGCTTCTTGGCTCGAACTAGGAACGCGTAATAAGCGTTGGATCGTAACATCGGGAAGAGAAGTTCCACTGGATTCGCAGTAGCACGGGGTTGGGGAATAGGGCGGCTCTCGAACAGACAAGTTGACGAAGGACGCGTATGGCACGGACTGGGGGGAGAGAGAGGGCTGGTGGTACTACACTGGTTTAGCGGGGGGGGGGGGGGAGTGACCGCCACTGCCGTTGCAACGCCCCCCCCCCTGAATCCCCCAATGAATCTCACAGGCACCAAGTTATGCCTGTGACTTCGTAAGTCGTTCACATAAGAATATGTGCCATCGTATCCGACACTTCCGAAATGTCGGTTACGATGGCGCAGGTACCCACACGTTTTGAAATCCGTATGTTCCAATACCAAACTACGTCGCTAAACTGCCTCGTATTCCTTTTTCAGAATCTCGATGAGCCGGCAGGTAAGAAGCAGGTTCCGTACTTTGGGGTCTTGATTCGGTGTGTCATCTGTTTCGCGCTCCCCATATTAAACATTGTTTAATAAATAAACACTAGAACAATATATCTATTCACTGCACTCATCGGCTTAGCCAACATTAGGTTTTGAAACAAATGAAAGAACGTATAGCGCCTGAATCTTCTCAACTTTATTTTTACATGTAGCAAATTTTTCGTCATAGAATTGCAGTGGAGCCCAAATGTTCGCTTGGCAGTCCCATATTGCAGGCCATTTCAGTGAAGGTATATATGTACTTACACTGTGATGGGCAAACCCGCTTGTTCATTTTTGTAAAACTGGGCCCTACACATGCAAAATGTTGACAGTGAAAAAATTGTAAATAATTTGCAGTTACAGTGGCTGAGCATTCACTGTAGTTGTAGCGACATGTTTCTCTTGTATGGTGCCTTGTGTGCAGATATGCTGCAGTAGATACAAGCCATAAGAAATGATTCCTTAATATTCGACAGCCTCAGCTTGCTCTTCCCGAAAGAAGTGGAGCCCCTTCAAGACTGACGACCTCAATCGCGTGGCCTTGACATTTTTCAAAAGAAACAGCGCGAAACAGACTACGGACTTAGATTGAGATATTTAGCGGTGACTTGAGTGTTTTACGGCAATGACGAAATTGTACACGCACGAGAAAAGTGTTTATATTTTCGCTGTACCATCATAATTTTTCGTGTCTTCTTTCTTGTCCGTGCAGCCTAAGCAAAGAGCAAGGACGGCCCTGCCACTGGTAAGAGCATTTACTAATAAAAAAAACTAATTGTTTGAGTATTGTTTTTCAGCTGCGGTGAATGTGCTGCTAATATGGAAGTCAACACCGCACTTAGCGCGAGCCGGCGTATGTCGCAATTCGCTCTGTAAGCGTGTTCGGATTCAGAATTGGCTGCGTAAGCATGATCAGAGTCTGCGCACGTGGCCACTGCCGCGCGCTATGCGTCATCATTTGACGTTCGCCGCAAGCGCGTGTTTATCGAGGAAGCCGACTATATAACCGCTTGCCAGAGAATAGGCGTGCGTATTCAACGTAGAAGACAGTGACACTACCGATACAGAGAGCTGTGTTTATGGCTGTACAGAAATCGCCAGTGCCCAACAATGATCCTGCATAACATATGGTATATATCATTGATAAGCAATTCGCATAACTACACAGGACACAGACATAGCATAACCATAAGCTAACCAAAGCATATCCATAAGTTAAACCGTAAGCACGACCATAGGCTAAATCATAAAGCGTAACCATAAGCTCACACGCACTCTTCCGCATAGGTTTCACTGCCCCCACCGAGGTGAGACGCTCTTCGTAAAACTGTGCCTTGCGTCTTGATAGGCGAGTGGGACGGGGCCGTGAAATACATTCCCTCGGGAATTCCCCCGCTCTCGACAGACCGGGTCGGTGGTGGCGAGTTCACTAACAAAGCCTGGTTCGCCGACCTCGTCTCAGCATTCCGGCGACGAAAAGTTGCTGACTCGGCGCATTGTCCTCCTCACACAGTCGGTCACCGCAGCAGACATCGTGGCCCCAAGAGGCTGCGGAACGACGCCTAGTCGTTCCGCAAGAGGCTGCGGAACGACGCCTAGAACGACGCCTAGAAGCACCGCCCGTTCCTAGAAAACCCCAACCCTGCTGCTGCACCTGGCTGAGAAAACATTGCATGTCGGCACCTCGTCAGGCTGTTCCTAACACCGTCCACACTAACGCGCCGACGGTGCTGCCACTTATGGCCCGATCTCGTGTCGAATGAGCTAACAGTATTCCTGTATGGTCTAAATTTAGAATTGACGTCATATAGTACTTATACCGGATTTCTTCAGAGCAGGGTTAGTGCAAGATTCAGTTCTTAACGATGTAAAAATTACGAAAACAGTGATAAACCCATGAGAGAAACCGCCACCGGGCAATATCGCTTGAGCTAGACTTTAGCTCAAAAAAATTGTTAGAAGCAATACACATATTTGCTATTTGTGTCGATGTAGGCAATAACGCTTTATCGTATTGTCCATGCACGAGATCATACCCGGACATTTTCTGTGCGCATGCGTATATAAATGGGAGATTTTTGCAGACTAGAAAAATGTTGATACTGCCAAATCACAAGGCTTCTGCGTCATTAAGAACACAGGAAGGTTTTGTGGGTTTGGCCGGTCGCGTGGCTGACGTATCAGTCGATGTGAGGAAGACAGCACACGAGAAGACCGGCCAGGCACTGATTTGGAACGGTCGTTTGTATCAGAGGACAATCGCTTACCGACAGCCGCCATTAGCGCAGGGAACGCAGAACTAGCCACAGCGTGTTTGCCCTCAAAGCAGTCAGGGGCTGTTGCACCTCAGGGCGATCCCTCCGTTAGCAACCAGTTTGTTGCATTTGTAGGCGATCCCACTGCAAGTGACCTGTCTCTCGAAGCTTACTGTCTCTCGAAGCTCGAAGATTACTTATTGGGTAGCGTAGCGTTGTCGGCGGGCTGCAGGCATCCGGTAGATCATGGCGACCGAGCAAGGGCGAGACGACGTTTTGCTAATGCGAAACTTGCACTGTTTATTCAAAGGTAATTGAAAGAAAATAAGAAGAGAATGAATTATCAAGTATGAAGTACATGGTATGACGTATATTTCGGAGCCCCTTAAATAGGCTCTCTGCAATTGTGTGGGCGGCATCTTGCTTTCGTCGATGACACGTGACAGGCACAGGCAGGAGGCCCCTCCTCCTGCAATACCAGGCACGGGAAGGAGGAGTCGATCCTGTTTTCGACGAATCCGGCGAGTAGGTAGAGTGAATGACCTCTCCGGCGCTCGTGGGCTCCGGCCAAGAGAAGCTGAGGGAGACGAGGTAGCACCCATGGTGCCACAGCAAGAGAAGGTGAGGGGGACGAGGTATGGCCCTTGGCGTCCGGCCATACCTAACAGACTCTCCGGCGGGGGAAGAAGATCCCGACGTGTAGGGGCCAGCAGCCGCTGTACGAGGGATCGGCGTTTCGGTTCAGGGTTCTCCGTAGAGGACACGAACCCTTCGTTCGTAGCAGGTAGATTCCGGGGAGTGGTCATCCGTCCTCGTGGCGCTCTTGTGACATTTCTCCCTAGTCCGGTCTGGTGAAGTTGGTTTTGCAAGCAGGTCTTGCCATTTTTCGTCTCTTGCGTGGGCAAGCAATCACCACAGAACAGCGCCGGACCCACAACCACAAAGTAGCGAGCACAAGGCCACTCTCCCTCAAGACACACCCGGCTTTTAACAAAAAAAAAAAAAAAAAAAAAAAAAAAACCCGCTACCCCATTCCCATTTCCTACGCGCGTCCTCCCCTTAGCAGTAAAATCAGCCATTTCTTGAAAGCGTTAGGACGTGGTTATTAAAATCAGCTAACAATCGGCTTCACTTCGGAAACATATGAATGCATGAAACAAATAAAAAAAAAGCCACGGAAACCCGGATGAGCATGAGGCTTTCGATACTCTAGGGGCAACGACTTAAACCGTCGGCATTGCCGTTAAGCTGACTCCTCTTGTAGCGATATAGCAAGCTAGCTTCTGCACCGCCCAACTACACGAACCGCAAGTTTCCAACATATCGCAGTGGCGTACTTATCGCACGTATTGGTGCCACTGAACACTCTGGCCATCTTCACAAGTACGTAATCACAAGCGCGCTAGCCTTGTGGTCACTATTCAGAACGCGTACTTGCGTTGTAGGCAAACTTTTCATTACGCCTACTCACGTTTCTTCTTTTAGTCCCTACAGGACACGTAGCTTAAACGAGCAACTAAACTTGCGCAACTTACGCACTCCGCAGAGCCCCAAACCAATCGCGTCTGCTAATAACTCGTTCTACGCACGCTCACTAAAGAAGTCAGAATACGGCTGTCCTCAACACACACGAGCAACCCAGTCATAATTCTGCTTCTTTCCGTCCACACAGGACAGACGCTAAAGGAACTAAAAAGGCTTCTCGGTGCAAATCATGCACCCACCGAAAAATTACGCGGTTAACCTTAGACAATAAAAAACGCCTAAAAAGAAGGTTAACTAAAACGCACACGCATTACCATAGGCCTCTCAACGATAACCTTGACACTCAGGTTAATTACACACAAAAATTGAAAGCCCATCTGCTTATTAATGAACACCTCGCGATACATGTTTACAAAAAACCGCGTCTTTGAAATCTCGAGCTGATCTAACCAAAGACAGAGCTCATACCTTACATATTGAAAGAAACTCTAGTCTCAAATCGCAAAAATTTCCAAATGCTCAAAAATAAAACAAAACACTTCCTTTCTACGGAAGCTCTCTTGGTCTCCCGTTTCAAACGTTTTTGACTGACTAATACTTTGAGCCGTACTCGAGGGGATCGCGGACCGAAAGCTACTCTGGCTACGGAGGAACAACAAAAGGGCTGACTCACTATCAGCTCCCCCAAGACGTTAGAGTCCCCTGCCAATTTGCGTCCTCGCGCCTCGCTTTCAGCATGTCCTCGATTGACCGCGTCGCTACTTCCCCACCTGGTTTCGTCTTGCCACCTTGCGCTTCCTTGTACTGCACGCTGAGCTTTGAAAAGAACGACGGAATGACGAGGAATTTAACTGCCCCGTGCCCTTTTTCCGCGTCCGTGCAGAACATGCTTCTCGGTCCCCTTTTGACCGGTGGCTCGAACGTGTTTGATGCGTCGACATTGTCCATGACGATCGCAGCTTTCTTTTCGCCGCGCCGTGCCTTTTCGCGCCCGTCGCCGTCTTTGGCTTCGCTAATTTAGCCCCCGCATTCCGATCCTTACGGCGCTTCTTTCTGCGGCGCTTTCTCTTTGAATTATCCTTCCTGTTGCCTTCTGGCTTCTCGTGCTGGCCGTTACACATCTCATCGGCCCGGATCGGTCTCTTGCCGTCACAGTCTGAGTGATTATCATTTAAATCGACTCTATCTTTGCCTCGACTGGCGGACAGCTCAACCGACTGTGGCACAATGCAACAGGCTTTACCCGAGCTATGCAACTCGCACGCTTGCGAACTGCCCTCTACTGCATTGCCCAGCTCACGCTGTGCATCGACACACAGCCCGTTGGTCTCGAACGCTGTCTCACACGCATAGTCCGAATGATTCCTAATTAAATCATCCGACCGAGCAAGGGCGAGACGACGTTTTGCTAATGCGAAACTTGCACTGTTTATTCAAAGGTAATCGAAAGAAAATAAGAAGAGAATGAATTATCAAGTATGAAGTACATGGTATGAAGTATATTTCGGAGCCCCTTAAATAGGCTCTCTACAAGCGTGTGGGCGGGATCTTGCTTTCGTCGATGACACGTGACAGGCACAGGGAGAAGGCCCCTCCTCCTGCAATACCAGGCACGGGAAGGAGAAGTCGATCCTCTTTTCGACGAATCCGGCGAGTAGGTCGGGTGACTGACCACTCCGGCGCTCGTGGGCTCCGGCCAAGAGAAGGTAAGGGGGACGAGGTAGCACCCATGGTGCCACAGGAAGAGAACGTGAGGGGGACGAGGTATGGCCCTTGGCGTCCGGCCATACCTAACAGGGCCAACACAAAGACCTCCAAAACTTTGCTAGAGGCAGCCCTGAGCCATTCGTTGTTTCGCAATCATATCGGTGCTGAGATGTGGGGCAGAGACTTGGAGACTGACAAAGAAGCTTGATAACTAGTTAAGGGCCGCACAAAGAGCGATGGAACGAAGAATGCTCGGCATAACTTTAGGAGACCGAAAGATAGCGGTTTCGATCAGAGAGTAAATGGGTATAGACGATATTCTAGTAGAATTATAATAGAATAATAGAATATCAGGTCATGTTGTGCTCAGATTAGATAACCGTTGGACCATTAGGGTGACATAATTGGTACCAAGAGAAGGAAAGCGCAGTGCAGCACGGCAGAAGACTATGCGGTGCGACGAAATGGGGAAATTTGCGTGTGCTACTTGGAATCGCTTGGCGCAGGACACGGGTAATTGGAAATCGCAGGGAGAGGCTTTTGTCCTGCAGTGAACATAAAATATGATGATGATGATGATGATGATGAAGCATGCTGCAGCGAGTGCATGATTACATTGCTCAAGATTTTGCCCAGAAACATTGCAAGAGCGCGCAAACTCAAAGCCCGCAAGGCGAAATGCAGGACGATTATTCCTATAGGACGCCAGAGGGTGCACGTGTGGTGAGAGTGAACAAAATACTGATACTTGAGAAGATACAAGTGCCAGATTGAAACAAGGGAAGTTTGATGCAAAAAGTGATGAACTTGGCCCGAAGAACAGTTCCTAAGCTCTGGCCCACGCAGCAGCTCTTCGTCCATCGCTTTTGAGCACTGAAAGATTTCAAGCGAGCCGACAGAAGTGTGCATCATACAGCCATAAGCCAGTGTGTACTGCTGTGTCCTTATGGAGGAGCAGCGTTTAACCCACCACAGCCAAGTGCACTCGTTATAGAGGGTGTCCCTGATAACGTCAGCCTACAGGCGTTTAAAAATCTTGTACAACATGGGGGCTATCAGACTTGTTCGATCGTCAGTCCTCTCTTTCCACCAAGGTAGGTTTCGTATACTAATGACATGAGAAAATAAAATATGCTGTTGTTGCTGTCTTTTTTCTTCTTTTTTTTAACCAAGTTGCCTCGTATCTGAACGCTATTACTTCCCCAAGATTATCCCGTGAATGCAGTCATCTTCAGCGCGCAATTTCATGAGCAATTGTTTTTCTTCGCGCGAAATGAGAGAAGTGTCAAGTGAGTATGTACCAGGGCGTCACGACAACGTGATTTCAAGAAACTAAACGTGTCCATTGCCTGACACGGTAACCGTCTAAACTTTGCGCAGAAATTGACAGCCGCGCGGGCAAATCAGCTCCCAATACCCGGGAACAAACGCTAAGGTGACATTCACACCCGCGACTGACATAGGGTCCACAAGCGACTGCGACTAGCGACCAAAGAACTACTCAAAGCGACCGATGTTCACACCGGCAAACGCGAACTGCCCACCGCCGCACCGATATACGAGTATATCCTGATTGCTGCCTTTCACGTCGGCTCGCGCAGTCACGGACTGACAAAAGTGGTGTCAGTCGTGTTCTAGAACACTGTGCCGCAGTAACTTTGTGACTCCTATCACTTCAGCCGCAAAGTCAAGGAATCGGTCAGCTAGCATCTAATGAACTGTGTCCGTTTCCGGCAAATCGACCTCGAGAGACTGGCGTGACCGCCGGTGTGAATGTGTAGCCATGGTCGGCTTAACATTTCCGGGCGGTTTCAAAGGATACGTAGTTTCACCTACGATTACGTGAACCAATTATTACTCGGCAGTATCAGCACCTACAAGTTATTAGTCTCTATAAGGTGGTTGTATATATCTCCGGACCTGTTATTCTAAGCCACATCAGCGAACTGACCCGCATAGCGTGTTCCTACTGCTGCGAGTATTACGTATATGTATTCACTAATTCGTGTAATGTCCTCTAAGACACCCTGCTTGGTCAAAATGTGCATTTCACACGAGTTTCCACAACTCTTGAATTGTTGCATATCGTCATACCTTGAGCCTAGTCTCCCGCATTTCACCGAGTGCTGAAAAAAAAAAAAACTTTGCCTGCATGCAGTTTGCTTAGTCGAAGCTCTAAGTTTATCTAGATTCTAATCCCCCCCCCCCCAGCGCTCCCCGCCAACGGGCTAAGAATCAGATCTATGGATTCGCTTCAATAGCACCAAGTTTGCGATTTACTCGCATTGCTTCCATTGAGAAAAGCGCCCAGCGTCAATTATATCCATGGGTTCATTAATTTTGATGACGCTGGTTAACACAGCGAACTCTTCGTGCTTTTAGCTTTCGGCGACTATGGTAACACGTTCTACAGCATACACCTCATTCTTAACACCTGATTGTTACTATCGTTGTTGTAGAAATGAGTTTATTGCGCAGATAGCGCAATTCTATTTCTTAAGCTAGATTATTCAGGAGTGGAAGTTCGGGATGGCAGAAATCACTATGAGCAACGGAATAAATATTGAAAATGCATGAATTAAAGTTCCAACTGATTATCGTTGAAATACTGAAAGCCACAAGTTGTGGCTGCAGAACAAGCAAGGCGCACCCACTTCAAGGAATTTTGGTGATGTCGCCATTTCAGTGCTCTTCATGCGAGAAAATAAAATGAGTTGGAATAATTTTGGTGCTTCAGTGCAAGATAATCCATTTTTACGCCAAGCAGAGGAGGGACCCATGAAAACTTGATGGCCCGTATCCCTAAACCGGTGCCATCATCACAATTTCTTTTTTTGTCAACATACCTCGGGCAATTGCCATCTACAACTTGTAATTGCAGTATTTACAATAATGAAACTTGTAAAAAATTTCATTACGAAATTTCGGTAATTCGTAGCATGCGGATTTTATTTCGTGAAAGTTATGTTTGCTTCTTCTGTACTCTTCAGGGCTTAAAATATGGCTATTTACAACAAGCGTTCGGCCTAGAAAAAAGAGCGCTGTATATTGTGAAGACTGTTAGCTGCCATATGGTATGTAGTGTGATGTGTGCACACTATATAGATCCGGGAACTCTTGGAATACGCTGCAAAAGGAATACTTACTTGCAACCAAAAACATTCACTCCATACTTACTGTTGATAAATTCCCGGCACGTTGCAAAGAATACTCTAAACTGCACACTCAATAGGTATCTGACGTTTGTATTACACAGTATGCTCAGGCTATGCTGGCTTTTTCTAAGAGTCAGCCGACTAATATTTACGGTTGTCAGCAGGTTGTAGATCATTCTTCCTCCGTCTTTATTTTCAAGGTTTGTGCGGCTTGGTGCATGGACAGCTTGCGCCATTGTCCTTGCCATCGCTCTGGCTGTCACCCTCAGGACACCGGCACCACGACCCGGTAAGTACGCGCAATTACGCAACGTCGTAAGTTGCATAAGTAACGCAGGACTGCTGCTGATAACGGCGCTATAAATAAACCGAACACTCTGCTGCGCGTGTTGAACGCTGATAATTTTTTATTTGCTCACATCGGGTTGCCCCACTGTTCTCCATATGCGTCATCATACTGAACTTATGATGCATATTGTCTTGCGACAACCGGCCGACATGCCAGCAGAGTGAGGGCGAGACGTGAAGAATGAAGGCCGGTATTCAGTGATTGCCCACACAAAAGCAACTTGAACGAGGGCGTTGCTCTAAAGATTGCATGCGATTGCTGACTTCGTTGACTTTCCCTTGCGCCACTAAACAACACACAATCATTCATTAAAGGTCTAATATTGTAATCGTGTCAATCACCGATCATGGCACGGTTTCGCGAAATCACCTTCGGCGATTTTGTTCTGTTAAATGTTTTTGTTTCCCTTCTTTGTTGGCATTCTTGTTTAATGCATAAGGCCACATTTACATACGCTCGATATACTGTCAAGCAGACCTGTATGTTATCAAAGCCCTTGAATTGAAAGATCTGGCTTTTTGCAATTTTTGAGATAACGGCAGCACGAAAACAGTTTCACAACGGAGGCATTCCATTCATAGGCTGCCTCAAACTTTCATTCCATTTTAAATATCAAATACCTCGAACTACCTCATTAGACATCTTGTAAATTATTTCGAATACCTGCTATGTATTACGTTGTTGGAATATTATCTGATGAATTTGAAAAGTCGACAAGGGCGATCGTGGTCACTCAAGGATCTGACCAGTCCCTCGTAAAAGTATGTTCAATAAAAAAAAATTCTTCTACGCAAAAACTTACTCCATAGGGATGCATGAATCTGCATTCAGTTGAACACCAAAGCTGGTTCCCGACAGCACGTCTCTGGTAATGACGCCGCTTGGCCGTCAGTTGAAAAAAGCTGTCTGATATCTTTATGTTTATATGACTGAAATGTAATCGAGAGATCGAATACCAAGTGCTTATGACGTGAGGGCTCGAACTGAAGCCTCACGAAATTCTCAACTTGATATCTTTCTGATAAACTAAAGCGTCGTTTTACCATTTAAATAATTTTAGCCCAAGTAAGAAATATCACAGTGTGGATGTGTATGATAAGGTTGCTTCTTCTCAACTGCCTTGAGCAGCTGATGTACCGATTAGCTTACTTAAAATTCCACCTGCAATGTTTCCCTGGCCATCCGTTTGCAACTGTTTCGTTGTAGTTGCAACGCTATGCGTTAGGGAGGAATTTCGTTTTCTATATTGAGCACTAATAGATCATATACCTATCAAGTGCCAGTTTAGCTGCTTTTATTGGAGCATCAGTCTTTTATTACGGTATTTAAAAGTACTTTTACAAAATTTTTAATTAAAGTCATAATTTATCGTGTCAGTCACTGACCTTGCCAACGTTTTGCAAGATGACCATCGGTGAAAGAACCTCTTGATCCAAACAATGTACTCTGTATCGCCACCTACTGATCTTACACCTCCTGACGAGCGACGGTTTAACTTCGAGTAATTGTACCTCCCATGCCATACCTAGCTCGCTGAGATTACACTACTGCTCCAACTGCTCTAAGGCTCCTAGCGACAAGCATGCCGCTGAGATATGCCTCTCTGAATACAACCGGGCAGGCTAAATTTAGCTCCGACTGCAAGATCCGTGGCGGGACGACGGCGCCTTCTCCACACTTGGCGCATGCATGATCGAGTAATCATTTCCTTCCTCCACAAAACGATAATAAAGTGCATTACGTTGGTTCGCACTACTGGAATCGCACATGCATAACGTAAGATCCAGCTGGTGGCTGTTCTACGTTGTGTTCTCTGTATTTGGAGCGGGGCTGCCGCGATCAGTAGTGGACGCGACATGGGATCCCTCCGTCTTTCAGGCCGAGCTTCTTCCCGCCACTTCTGCTTCCTTCTCAAGCAATTTCATGTTGAACGCGGGTGCAGCAAATTCGAGAAAGCTTAAATTTTATGCAAACAAATCGCGCACTTCTAGGCTCTAACTCCTCTTTCCCACATGCTTAATATACGCATTTATATTCACTATACCGAGGTGAGCTCACTCAAATGCGACCACTACCATTTTATTCAATAAACGTACTGCCGCACAACGCCTGTCCGAACGCCGAACTAAGACCGAGCCCAATCTGCCTCCCATTGCGCCAAACAGCGCTATCTGTGCACTCGACATGTGCATGATCGAGTACTGACTTCCTTTCTCTACACAGCGGTGATAAAAGAGGGCGCGGGGGGTTTGTAAAGATGCTAAAATATCGCACTAAAACAGCTTTCCTTTATGCGATTGATTTTTTGGCATCCCGTTTGAAGCTTGTCGGTGACAGTCACCCAGCCTGCCGGATGCAATCAATTATGCTATAATTGTTTATCTAGTATTTAGCATACATCTCCTTAATCACTTTTGTTTCCTGTAATATCTACTGTGTAACTCTACCTGTGACTGTAAGAGATCCGGTCGGATCAATCTCTCCCCAGCTTTTTTTCTTTCACCAATACTCTAAACGTCTCTTGCTTATCTCGACTGCTCACCGGTTGATATTTCCGTCCACTTCAAAGCCATGCACTTCGGGAAGGTGTAGGTTACCAACTGTTCTCATTGGGTGAATTCCTTAGCATTCTTTTAGGATGTTCTGAGTTGTCCCCCAATTTTTCCTGCAGCATACACATGCCTCGTCTTCTTCCGATTATTAGCTCAATTATGTTTTCATAAGCAGAGTTGGCGTCAAATAGCGAGGCACTCTCCTTGAAATTATTTCAGACTTTTCCTTATTTTTCTTCTCATTCTTGTAAATCTCCATGGTCAATTTTGTTTCCATTCTTTGCGTCTCTCTTTCTTTCTCGCACTTTCTTTCTGATGGTTCCTAATTCTCTGTTTACAGTTTCAATTAACCTGCACCTGACTGCAAAAATTCTTCATCCCCCATTGTGCATCACCGTATTTCAAGTACTGATACTCTTACACTTTAGCCGCCCATTTGTTTTCATCCGTTTTCTGTAGTCTTTCTTCAAAACTAATTTTGCTCTGTGCTTCTGTGCCTTCAAAAGCGACCCAGCCCTTGTCACCCTGCATTGCCTCATTCGTGCTTTCACCCTGGGCTACCAAAGCCAGCCCGCCTACTCATCTTTGGTTAACTTCAACTTCCGACAAGATATCCCACTTTAAACATGCAATTGCATTTGCGAATGTTTGCGTTAGCACCATTACTAATTTCCAGATTCCACGCACCACCTCGAGCTTATCGCTACTTCTAAGTGCTTTGTGTTTCATTAGTGCTGTATTCCGCTTCTACTTTATTTCCACATTATATTGGTGGGTCCTTGAGTAAGTCTTTCCTTGGTTTATGCATACGCCGAAGTACATATATTGTTTGACTATGGCGATGACTTTCTGCTGAATTGACACCGCGTAATTACTCGCCTTAATTAAAGCTCGTAAACTCCGATTTCTGTTTGCTAAACTTCAAGACTAGATTTGTCGCTGCGTTACCACCGATATCCGCAAGTGTTTGTAAATCTCTTGCATATTCCGCTATTAGAACTACGTCCTCTGCTATATCAGTCCAGGGAGCTCCTGTTGCACCATTTGTGCAAAATGCATGAATGATAAATCAAACCATAATTCGCTGTTTTCCCGCCGTCCTTCTATGTCATTGACACGATGCGTTGCATCGTACCATTGCAGAGCCTAGTTGTTCTTGTTTGAGTCAAAGCTCTAACAGATTGCAATTTATGCCGTAAATGTTTCGATTTGGTGTAACTTTGTTTGAAATCTTCTTTGCTTATTTAAGCCCTGCAGCAATACATTCATTCAATGATCTTTTTTGGTTATGTAAGAATTGATTTAGAAACCACTATCCCATAAAATGTCGCGTCTGATTCATTCTTGTTCTCCAGTTTATTTGTACATGTAACCATTTTTTATCGTACACCAGTGTGGTGGAGGGCCAATGGCCTGCTGTGCAAGCTCTTCATTTCAACTAAATTCAAGGTGTTGCATTTATCGAGCAATGTTTCCCAAACGTACATTTTTAAGGCGTTGCTATTAGTTATGTCAATGTGGGAAAAATGTTTGTGTGTAAAGTGTGGGGAGATGGCCACGTGGAAACGATATGCGTATGTATGCAGTGCAAATGACGGTTGTTCTCCGCACCACCGCCAGTTACACTTCGCTCCTCGAACGGGCATGAAATATATCGATTCAGCTGCCGAACAAAACCTTGCAATGCTGATAACGCGGTTTTAAACCAGGAATACCAGATCTCAAAGAAGTAGGACGTTGTGTTAAAACATTTTTTATCGCATTTATCTGTAAACCGTCTAAACCTCTAAACTGTCCCATGACTTCTTTTAGAACATCAATTTTTAAAACGACAGTGGCCTTATGCACGATTTCAATTGAACGAAATTTAACTGCAGCACCGAGGGAATACCGAGACAATAATGAAAATTTCGGTGGGCACAGATGGCCAAACGCTTTCATCACAAGCGGCTGCTTTCAAATGCACCTTACAAAATAACGCGTGTAATTTCAGTTTACCGGAAAATTTTCTGGAAGAACGATGCGGTTCTTGATCTAAAACGTTGACCTTTATTACGCGCTTGGAGCACTCATTAGGCTATTTATGGATTCGTTTGTTTGAAATCCTGTGCTTCCAGAACCAACAAGCAGCCGCTGGATATGGAATTCACGGGAGTGTGAATAAGGCATCTTCAGGCGCAATTTTCCCAGCAATGTGTTATCGCATTTGCTTATTTGAGTTGTGGAAATGCTTATGCAGGAATATTTGGGCTGGCCTGCATTATCGACGTGCATCTTCTGCGGGCTTTCTTTGCTGGTCCAGAAATTAGTTATCTACGTCAAATGTGGTAAGTGTATGAGCCGTGGCTCTCAAGATCTGAACAACTAACCTAACAAACACACACAACGTTTGTTTTTTCAAGACGTTGCTTCGATGAACAATATAACTGCGGCAAACTCGCAAACGTTGCCACAACCACGAAAGAAGTGATGAAACAGTGATGAGGGATGAAAGAGTGAAAGAAGTGATGAGGCCGTAGCCTCGATATCAACGAAATGTCGCTGTTTTCGTGAGTTAGCGCATGCAACAATGTCTGAAGGGAAACAGACACACAAGGAAAACAAAACCCGTAGGAAAACAAGCGAGAAAAGGGGGGGGGGAGGGGGGTCTAACTTTCGACTGATTGTTCTGAGACACCTGGGACAGCTTTTATAAAATGTAAAGAAAAAAGAACAACAAATAGATACAGGTGCACCTGAGCCATCCTGCGTGGAGGCCTAGTGGACAGGAGGGCGCGAAACTGGGCGCGCCCAACGCGGAGGCCGAAGCGGCTTCTGCCCGGGTAATCGTCTCATCTTCAGCAGTAGCTGTATGTACCGTCTGTCTGTCAACGACTGACGTGAGAAAAAAAGGCCATAGTAGTAGGCATTTCTGCGCCGCAAGTTAAGAAGTGCGCGTTCACCACTACGAAAACTAGCTTACATAACTATTGTACGGCCACAAATTGAGTACGCCTCTTGTATATGGTCTCCTCGTCAAAATTACCTCATCGAACTCCTGGAGAGCATCCAGAATAGCGCGAGCCGCTTCATTTCAAAAAATTATAGTGATATTGCCCTTCCATTATTACTTCATAGATTCGCTCACACAGTTGGCCTAACTGGAAAAAGCATCCTCGACGTCACAACGGCTGAACAATCAGTTCAGCTACACCAGAATTTATGGCAACACACACGTTTTTAATTTTTCAGCTTTGCCCCGTGCGGTCCGTTTATGGAATGCTCTACCAGATAACGTCGCTTGCCAATCTAAACACAGTGCATTTCACAATCTGCTAACCGATCAATACACCGTTTAACCCGTCTAAACACGTCTTGCCTTTTTTTTAAATTTTCCTGCATTTTTTCTACAAGTTAAAGACTTTCAGTGGCCCCAATTTTTTTTTACAATACTTACTACTGTATAACATGCAAAAACATTTAGAATGTTATTATGCTATTATGTTATTGTTTACCGTTTATTGTTATTGCTCTACATATTGTATTTGCTACTGTATTAATTTTCCATGTTGTGTGCATACTCCTTTCATTATACTGATGTTTATATTTTTCCGATTCCATACTAATGTTACCGTATTTCCCCCCTTACACTATGCCTTCTAGAAGGCCTGTAAGTTATATGTAAATAAAATAAAATATCCTGGTTATCTTTTGCAATGTAGGAAGGGCCTCGTGAGTGTGACTCCAATTTAAATGAAATAGTTTTGAATGATCTTTGCAGGGCGAACCTAGAGCTGTCATGCGTCTCTCTCTGTAGATTGCACGACATAGGCAGCCCACGCAAACCTAGGCCAAACATTGCTCATTTTCAGGGCTACAATGATAAACAAGTAGTTCTTAAGAAAGTGCGTAAACCAAAACGTGCAAAAATATCTATTCAGCACAATTACTCTCTGGATACGCTGCATAACTACTTAATATAACTATTAAGTACCAGATTAGCTATAATATTATAGCACCATTGTTTTATAACATTTCTGAAAGTACTTTTAAACAATTGTGAATGTGGTATGTGGTTATCGTGTCAAACACCGACCTTGCCAACGTTGTGCGAAATCGCCATCTGGGAAAGCCACATGTTTGATACAGATAAATTTACTGTGTTAATGCATAAGCACACAGTTAATTAGGTTTAATAAATTGTTACGTAGAAGATCTGTACTTTATTGATTCTTTCAAGGCGAAATTCTTGCTTCTTGCTACTGTGAGGTCAGGAGAGCACAATTTTACAAGGAATGCCTCCAAGGGTCAGTTTATTATACGTGGGTTGTTCAATAAATACTAAGTCTGGTGCTGTGACATCTTAATTCGTGAAAATTGTTCATTAGCAATTTCATCCCTTGCTATATGCCCGCCGTTAAGTGAAATGCACACGTCCCATCGTTTCTACAAAGCCTAGATAACATGAGGGAAGACTTCTTTTGACACCTACTTGAATATCGCTTCCAACGTGCGAACTACCCTGGTTCCATGTTTTGTTCATGTTAAAAGCAATTTCCCTTTTTTCACCGTTCGTCAAAGCATCGCCATTACATCCTGGCCCGTTTTACAGTCTATATGCGGCACACTGCAGCATGTACCTCACAAAAAG
The DNA here is from genome assembly GCF_023375885.2 of Dermacentor andersoni. Classification (NCBI taxonomy): domain Eukaryota; kingdom Metazoa; phylum Arthropoda; class Arachnida; order Ixodida; family Ixodidae; genus Dermacentor; species Dermacentor andersoni. The sequence continues at coordinate 97,726,085 of NC_092822.1, read as the reverse complement.
GGGCATGGCTTTGGCATGGAACCAGGGGTCGCTCGCACATTGGAGGAGATATTTAAGTAGGTGTCAAAAATGGCTTCGGTCATGTTATCTAGGCTTGGCAGAAACGTTGGGACGTGTGCATTTCACTTGAGAGGAAGTATAAAGCAAGATATTAAAGTGCCGATGAATAATTTTGAGGAATTAAGATTTGAAAGCACCAGCCTCGGCCTTTATTGAACTCTTGTAAATATCAATTATCTCGAATTACTGCATTTGCGTATTTTATTATTTTGATTACTTGCATTGCATTGCTGAGATAGCTGAGTAATCGCAAAAGTCGTTCACTTTTATCGCGGTGTGTAAAGAATCTGGCTTGTTTCTTGTAATAGACATTTCAATAAAGATATGCCATCCACACAAAGAAAAAAACTTTCTCTAGAGGAATATATACTGCACTTTCAGTTATAGTGAAAGTGTGGTTACGGAGAGCCCGTGTTTGGTAACTACGTCTGTTGATATAGAAACTTGACTATCCTTGGCACTCAGTTGATGAAAGTTGCGTGGGGATTTTTATGTTTACATCACTGAAACGCAATCGGGAGATCGTCTTCCAGGAGCTTCTCATGTGCGGGATGATATCAGAAGCCTCACGTTTGCCAGAAAGTGATATTTAGCCGATGAAATCAAGCGTTAATATATTATTGCAGTAAAAGTGGTCCGGTCAGAAATATATCAGTGCGTATGTGAATGAACTGCTTGCTTCTTATCAATTTCTTTGCGTTCCTTTTTTCAGACGGTGGCACCAAAAGTAAGCAGATGTGCTGATTGGCCAACTTATTCCATCTGCAGTGCTTCCGTTTCCATCTGTCCCCAAGTGTTGCGCTGTACAGCCGGCCGATTCCTTAGCATATTAAAGTGTAAAGTTGACCGAGTTGGTACCCATTCATAATGGTAACAGCGCGAGCCAAACGACGACGGAGGGAAAGGACACAGGACGAGCGCTGACTCACAGCTAACTTTACTGAAACACACGCACGAAGGAATATAAGCGAAACAGGCGATCACATGGCTCAGCGAGGAACGCACATCCAGGCTACGTGGATACATGGCATCTGTTACCGTATCGAGCTACCTAGGTAAATTAATTCCTGCTGCGAAAGAGCGATCAGAGGCTGGCTAGTGCACCACGTGCCCTTTCCCTCAATGTGGACTGCTTCCACGACTAAACAGGTGGGTAAATCAGCAAACAAAATTATCTCTGAGCAGAGGCTTACACTGACAATGTCGGCAATGGGCAGGCACATGCGCATAATCATTCTCGTCCAAGGACAATTTATGCTCCATAAGTCTTACGTTGATGCACCGGCCAGTTCGGCCTACGTGCACTCGCCCACACTTGAGCGGGAAAGATTACACCACATTGATAGTGCAGCCTACATACCTATTAACATGGTTCACTTTGCACCTTACATTAGAATTACCTTATGCTCCACTTGCTCGCCTTTCAACCGACAGACAAATAGAAGTCAATTTTCCAGGAACGCCTCACCCGCGTTCACGAAGTGAAACGTCACTAAGTTTTTTTTAGAGTGTGCTGGCTCTAATGCGCATGCGCAGAAAAGTAATCACCCACATGTGGAAAGTTGCAATGCACATGTATCATGGGGACAAAGAGCTGCGCCAGGGGGCATTATCAACTTTTCGATCTAGTTTCATTCGTGGCGCAAGCTTCCGCGGAGTTAATCACCACAGGGGCGCTGTCAGGCGCGTGGGAATAGCCTAGAAGAGGAAACGTGCGCTTCGCGCCGTCAGAAGGCACTGACCAGCCAGCCAGTGACGCTCGCGCGGTACTGCTAAAGAATCGGTCGACTGTACATGCTACGCAGTACTTTAGGGAGGAATCCGGTTATATGCGTTAATGCGTCATATAAGATTTAAATTACATTTTTGAAAGTATATTTACAAAATTGTACGGGTGTTGTGATTGGGTCAATCACCGATGCTGCCGCCGTTTTCCAAAGTCGCCAATCGGTGAAAGACAACGTTCCAATCCACAAAAACTTGCTCTGTGTTAATGCATCAGCGCGCAATTACTTGCGCTCAATATATTGTTACGCAGAAAACCTGCACGTTATGAAAGACTTTCATTAGTTTATTTCGTTTTACGCCACGTAGTTGAGAGATGCTCAAATTGGCGGACAACATGAATGGGCGTAGTAAAAAAAAAAAGGGGGGGGGGAGCTTCGGCCCCGTCTCTTTCGCTGCGCTTCCACAAAAAGTCGTCCCCTGGTATTGATCATTGACCGGGTTTGTATTAAGGAGCACTTAATGGGTGAAGTGCCCGCATGTTCGAAAGTGTGTGATCTACAAAAAGGGCTAGAACAACATTGCGGAAGCTTTGTTTGATGCCTCTTGAGATGGCTTATATCTTTACATGAAAAGCTTAGAAATGCAGTGTGCAAGCTGAGTGGCTAATGGCTTGTTTGTTGACAGTGGTTTTACGGTGCTGAATCCAGCCGCAGTTATCGCATTCGCATGACGGTGAAACTTTGTAGGTAAAAGTAGTGGCAGATCAGTCAATGTCGTTGTAGCGAACGTTTTAAAAAAGTTGTTCCGCTTTTCAAACCGTTGACAGCAGGGACATCTTTTATTCGATTACTCATCACAAGAAAGACCCATGTTTCTCTGGACTTCGGTGTAGATATGCTGCAGTAGATACAAACCATAAGAAATGATTCCTTTATATTCGGCAGCGTCAGCTTGCTCTGCCAGAAAGTAGAGCCCCTTCAAGACAGATGACTTCAACTGTGTGGTCTCCACATCTTTGAAACTACGATTTGACTACGATTTAGACATTTAGCGACGATTTAAGCGTTTTACGGTAATGACAAAATTGTATACGCACGAGGAAAGTGACTATAATTTGCTGCACCATGACGTTTGTTTCGTGTCTTCTTCCTTCTTGTCCGTGCAGCTCAACCACCAACCCGAGAAGCCCAGCCTCAGGTAAGAGCATTTACTCATAAAAAACTAATTGTTTGAATTTTATTCTGTTGCGGTGAATGCGCTGCTAATATTTTCTGAGGAGGCGCACTTTTTTTGAATTCGGGTCAGTCAGATGGCTTTCTTGGTTTAAAGCTTGAGAGGTTTTGTTTGGACTAATGTCTGTAAATTCTAATTCGCGCTTATATAATTATTCATCTGGGCTGGGTATATTTCAATAATTTTGAATATAATTGTAACGCCCTCTTTGTGCCGGCTCAAAAAATTTCACCGTTGTGTACTATAACTTAAGAGCATGTTAACCTTTTTAAGTATTCTCGTTTTTGGCGCATTCTTGCTTCACATTGTTGGAAAACAGACAAATGTCAATATTAGTCTGGCTGTCTAAACTTGTCTTTATTTACTTACTTGCTCAACAGTAATCGTCTGACAAATATCCTCAGTCTGCGCCAGCACGGGTTTTCATCACATAACATGCAGGCTTCATCATTTGCTTCTTACCGCACGTGGTAACCACTTCTCGCCACTTCGAAATTTTTATTGTTGTTGTTTCTTCCAATGTTCCTTTTTGTATGCTTAAATGTGCATGTCAAGAAACCACATTCACCTTGTTAAAGTGTTTATGCTCTGATATATCTTATAGGCTGTGAAGAAGACACTCAAGAAAGTTGTTCAGCTGCCAGCTAAGGGTTGAGGAACTAGGTCGTGCAGTAAACAAGCGGTACATCCTTCCGTGTCTTTATGAATTCCGGGCACCACTGTTCCTTGAATATTGCATTTACATCAAATGGAGAATGTCAACTGCAAGTTTTACATCACGTGTTTTGTTCAGATTAAGATATTGCTGGTGACCATAGACCATATGCTCCACGCGGCACCTCGCAATGGATTTCTTTCGCGCTGCTCCTTGGCTCGAACTACGATCGCGTAGTGAACGTTGGATCGTAACATTGGGAAAGGTAGTTCCACTGGACTCATAGTAGCAAAGTTGTTGGGGAATAGGGTGGCTCTCGGACAGACAAGTTGACGAAGGATGCGTATGACATGGACTGGGGGGACTGGTAGGGCTACACTGGTGTAGGGGGGGGGGGCACCGACCGCCATTGTCAGAGCCCTCCCCCCCTGAATCCCCCACTCAATGTGATAGGCACCAAGTTATTGCTGTGACTTCGTAAGTCGTCCAAATAAGGACATGTGACATCGTATCTGACACTTACGAAGTGTTTATTACTAGATGCTAACTAAAGATGGCCTGTAAATCCGCAGGTAATAATTTACCTGCAATGTTTTGCAAATGTCTCTGAGTGTTTTTGGTACGCTATTCGTGGCAGAGAACTCGTGTACCGTTGCAGTCCACTTCATCTTTGTCTGAGCCACAAGTGTTGAAATAGGCTTATGCCAATAAAAAACTACTTCCCTAAACTGCCTCGTGTTCCTTTTTCAGAATCTCGAGGAACCCGCCCGTAAGAAGCTGGTTGCATAATTTGGGGTCTTCTTTTTGCAATAAATGTTTTGATTTGGTGTATCGTTATTTGTTTCGGGCTCCGCATATTAACCATTTTCGTTTAATAATTAAACACTGGAACAAATCAGTTCACTGCACTCGTCGGATTAGCCAACATTCGGTTTTGTAACAAATGACAACATATAGCGCCTGAATCTTGCTCTCCAATTAATTTTTACATGTTGCAAATTTTTCGACATTGAATTGCAGTGGAGCCCAAATTTCGCTTTGCAGTCCCTTATTTCAGGCCAATTCAGGGGAGATGTGTGTGTACTCTCTGTGTGATGGCCAAATCCGCTTGTTCGCCTTTGTAAAACTGGGCCCTACACCGGCAACTTCTTGACGGTGAATAAAATTGAAAATATTTTGTAGGTAAAAGTAGTGGCAGATCAGTCAATGTCGTTGTAGCGAACGTTTTAAAAAAGTTGTTCCGCTTTTCAAACCGTTGACAGCAGGGACATCTTTTATTCGATTACTCATCACAAGAAAGACCCATGTTTCTCTGGACTTCGGTGTAGATATGCTGCAGTAGGTACAAACCATAAGAAATGATTCCTTTATATTCGGCAGCGTCAGCTTGCTCTGCCAGAAAGTAGAGCCCCTTCAAGACAGATGACTTCAACTGTGTGGTCTCCACATCTTTGAAACTACGATTTGACTACGATTTAGACATTTAGCGACGATTTAAGCGTTTTACGGTAATGACAAAATTGTATACGCACGAGGAAAGTGACTATAATTTGCTGCACCATGACGTTTGTTTCGTGTCTTCTTCCTTCTTGTCCGTGCAGCTCAACCACCAACCCGAGAAGCCCAGCCTCAGGTAAGAGCATTTACTCATAAAAAACTAATTGTTTGAATTTTATTCTGTTGCGGTGAATGCGCTGCTAATATTTTCTGAGGAGGCGCACTTTTTTTGAATTCGGGTCAGTCAGATGGCTTTCTTGGTTTAAAGCTTGAGAGGTTTTGTTTGGACTAATGTCTGTAAATTCTAATTCGCGCTTATATAATTATTCATCTGGGCTGGGTATATTTCAATAATTTTGAATATAATTGTAACGCCCTCTTTGTGCCGGCTCAAAAAATTTCACCGTTGTGTACTATAACTTAAGAGCATGTTAACCTTTTTAAGTATTCTCGTTTTTGGCGCATTCTTGCTTCACATTGTTGGAAAACAGACAAATGTCAATATTAGTCTGGCTGTCTAAACTTGTCTTTATTTACTTACTTGCTCAACAGTAATCGTCTGACAAATATCCTCAGTCTGCGCCAGCACGGGTTTTCATCACATAACATGCAGGCTTCATCATTTGCTTCTTACCGCACGTGGTAACCACTTCTCGCCACTTCGAAATTTTTATTGTTGTTGTTTCTTCCAATGTTCCTTTTTGTATGCTTAAATGTGCATGTCAAGAAACCACATTCACCTTGTTAAAGTGTTTATGCTCTGATATATCTTATAGGCTGTGAAGAAGACACTCAAGAAAGTTGTTCAGCTGCCAGCTAAGGGTTGAGGAACTAGGTCGTGCAGTAAACAAGCGGTACATCCTTCCGTGTCTTTATGAATTCCGGGCACCACTGTTCCTTGAATATTGCATTTACATCAAATGGAGAATGTCAACTGCAAGTTTTACATCACGTGTTTTGTTCAGATTAAGATATTGCTGGTGACCATAGACCATATGCTCCACGCGGCACCTCGCAATGGATTTCTTTCGCGCTGCTCCTTGGCTCGAACTACGATCGCGTAGTGAACGTTGGATCGTAACATTGGGAAAGGTAGTTCCACTGGACTCATAGTAGCAAAGTTGTTGGGGAATAGGGTGGCTCTCGGACAGACAAGTTGACGAAGGATGCGTATGACATGGACTGGGGGGACTGGTAGGGCTACACTGGTGTAGGGGGGGGGGGGGCACCGACCGCCATTGTCAGAGCCCTCCCCCCCCTGAATCCCCCACTCAATGTGATAGGCACCAAGTTATTGCTGTGACTTCGTAAGTCGTCCAAATAAGGACATGTGACATCGTATCTGACACTTACGAAGTGTTTATTACTAGATGCTAACTAAAGATGGCCTGTAAATCCGCAGGTAATAATTTACCTGCAATGTTTTGCAAATGTCTCTGAGTGTTTTTGGTACGCTATTCGTGGCAGAGAACTCGTGTACCGTTGCAGTCCACTTCATCTTTGTCTGAGCCACAAGTGTTGAAATAGGCTTATGCCAATAAAAAACTACTTCCCTAAACTGCCTCGTGTTCCTTTTTCAGAATCTCGAGGAACCCGCCCGTAAGAAGCTGGTTGCATAATTTGGGGTCTTCTTTTTGCAATAAATGTTTTGATTTGGTGTATCGTTATTTGTTTCGGGCTCCGCATATTAACCATTTTCGTTTAATAATTAAACACTGGAACAAATCAGTTCACTGCACTCGTCGGATTAGCCAACATTCGGTTTTGTAACAAATGACAACATATAGCGCCTGAATCTTGCTCTCCAATTAATTTTTACATGTTGCAAATTTTTCGACATTGAATTGCAGTGGAGCCCAAATTTCGCTTTGCAGTCCCTTATTTCAGGCCAATTCAGGGGAGATGTGTGTGTACTCTCTGTGTGATGGCCAAATCCGCTTGTTCGCCTTTGTAAAACTGGGCCCTACACCGGCAACTTCTTGACGGTGAATAAAATTGAAAATATTTTGTAGGTAAAAGTAGTGGCAGATCAGTCAATGTCGTTGTAGCGAACGTTTTAAAAAAGTTGTTCCGCTTTTCAAACCGTTGACAGCAGGGACATCTTTTATTCGATTACTCATCACAAGAAAGACCCATGTTTCTCTGGACTTCGGTGTAGATATGCTGCAGTAGGTACAAACCATAAGAAATGATTCCTTTATATTCGGCAGCGTCAGCTTGCTCTGCCAGAAAGTAGAGCCCCTTCAAGACAGATGACTTCAACTGTGTGGTCTCCACATCTTTGAAACTACGATTTGACTACGATTTAGACATTTAGCGACGATTTAAGCGTTTTACGGTAATGACAAAATTGTATACGCACGAGGAAAGTGACTATAATTTGCTGCACCATGACGTTTGTTTCGTGTCTTCTTCCTTCTTGTCCGTGCAGCTCAACCACCAACCCGAGAAGCCCAGCCTCAGGTAAGAGCATTTACTCATAAAAAACTAATTGTTTGAATTTTATTCTGTTGCGGTGAATGCGCTGCTAATATTTTCTGAGGAGGCGCACTTTTTTTGAATTCGGGTCAGTCAGATGGCTTTCTTGGTTTAAAGCTTGAGAGGTTTTGTTTGGACTAATGTCTGTAAATTCTAATTCGCGCTTATATAATTATTCATCTGGGCTGGGTATATTTCAATAATTTTGAATATAATTGTAACGCCCTCTTTGTGCCGGCTCAAAAAATTTCGTCAGAAAATAAACCTGCAATATTTAGGCGATCGCCCATTGAAATATATTTAAAGTTACTTGAAAGGTAACCGAACTATTGTGCGTAATGGGCTTCAGATGTTTTAACTTGCAAAGCGAGGCTATTTATCACAATGCAAGGCGGAGCGAAGTCTGTCAGCCAAGCAGTTCGTTGTTTTCATGCATGTAAAAGTTCAGATTGCTACCTTTTTCCGCGTAATAAGGCGCAACCGTGGTGAATTACGGTGCTTGTCGTTGCGCTGCTGACTTTGAGATTACGAGTTGAATTTCGGCAATGGTGGCCACATATACAAAAGGGGGAGGTACACGACAAGCTTATGTACTCAATACATCGACGTCGATTAACCCCAAAGGATAAAAGTAATCTGGATTCCCTCACTATGGCATGCTTCGGTATCATATCGTGGTTTCGGTATGTAAATAAACTTCATAATTTACATTTCATAGGCTCAGATCAACTACCACGCCGAAAAAGAAAACTGCACTTCCGAATACGGCTGTTCAGCCGACGCCCAAGGTGACTTGTCTAAGCCTCAGCCTAGAGCGAGTGAGATGTAAACGTAATAGCGGCTTGATAAAGACTGGCATCAGGATCACTCGACAATGAGCCATTACCAGCAACGTGTAAAGCATGGACGTCCACTCAGGTAAAAGAAATAGCCCTTCTCAGCCGTTCCTGTTTTCTGGCTCAAATTGGTCAGTTTAATACACTGCAGAAATTTGGAGCATCAACTATTTGCATCCCTGGAAACTGTTACGAAGCCCTCCACTGGTGGGCTTCAATTTTTTTTTTGTGGGTTATAATTTTCTGGTGGTTACTGTTAATGCGCGTTCACAGTGGGAAGTTTTCTGTCGCGTTGGTAGGCGGGATTACATTAGTCGCAAAAGGTGCGCATTCACACAGGAACGCACCAGCAACTCTCCCAAATTTTTTAGAAAGTTCATGAATTTGAATCCGTTCTACAATTTTAGGAATATAAAGCTTACAATAAGGAAAACCAAATATCAAAATCAAAATCAAAGGGGCATGGAAAAAATGTAATGCTATTTTCGCACCCTTCTTGTGGCAGCCCAAAATGCTTCATATATATATACCAAAGCTTATATACCAAGTGGAACATATGCAGTGACCCAAGTTGGTGGTAAAGATGTTCACTGCCGCTCCAAATGTCAGTGTGATTTAAAAAGAGTAAGTTGCTTGTCAGTCTCCGCGGCGCCAGCGTTGCTGCGGTGCGTGTGCAATAGCATGTGTGTGTGCCGCAGAAGGTGCGGGCTTCGGTCAAAGTTCCCAAAAATGTGGACATGCTCAGGCACTCAGGGGCACTTCCATGAAGTCGGCGTGTAGCGCTTGTGTAAACATACGTTCGGAGAACGCGGATTTGATTCCCCCCATCTACCGGAGAGATCTTAATAATTGTCTGTGCCATTGAAGAGCGGCACATGCTCAGTGGTATTTAGTTACCTAACTTGGTATCAAGTAGGTTCATTGAGTAGTGGTACAACTCGGTGACCTTGGGTTGGCACTACATAGGTTCATTAAAAAGGCACCCGTACTGAGTGGAACATAAACAGTGACCCAAATGGGTGTCAGAGAGGTTCATTGAAGAGGGGCACATACCAAGTGGAATATATACAGTGACTTAAGTTGGCGTGCAACTTTCCTTGAAAAGGGCCACATATCAAGTGCAACATGTGCAGTGGCCCGAGTTGGCACACAGAGGCTCATTGAAGAGAGACACATACCAAGCGATACATACGCCGTGACACAAGTTAGCGTCACATACGCAGTGACATAAGTTTGCGTCAAGGAGGTTTATTGAAGAGGGCCACATACCGAGTGGAACATAGGCAGTGACCAAAGTTGACGTAAAAGCGCTTTATTGAGGAGTTGCGCATACGGAGTGCAATGTGCGCATAGAACATATGCAAGGACGCAACACAGTATCGAGGAGGTTCACTTAACAGGTGCACATACCAAGTGCAACATATGGAGTGACCCTAGCTGGCGACTGAGGTTCATTGAAGAGAGGCACATATACCAAGTGGAACATATGCAGTGGCCCAAGTTGCTGGTAAAGATGTTCACTGCAGAGGGATACATGTCAAGTGGAACATGCGCAGTAACTCAAGTTGGTGTCAAAAGGTTCGTTGAAGAGGGGCACATACCAAGTGTAACATACGCAGTTACCCAAGTAGGTGTCAAAGAGGTTCATTGAAGAAGAGCACATATCAATTTGAATATACTCAGTGACCCAAGTTGGCGTTGTCGAAGCTAATGGGAGGAAGACCCAACTCCAGTAGCGTTGGGTATTGAACTGCTTTTATTTATTTTTACATCAGGCAAATTTTTTGTTCGGACTAATGTCTGTAAATTTTAACTCGAGCTTATATTATTTATTCATCGGGGTTGGGTATATTTCAATAATTCTGAATTGTAACGGCCTCTTTGTGTTGCCTCAAAAAAGTTGATACCTGCAATATTTAGGCGATTGCCCATCCAAATATATTTAAATTTACTCGAGATGAAACACAGGCAGGGCGCTGACTTCCTCCTCCTTGACTGGCGCTGCACGTGGAGCGAGTTGAGGCGTAGGCCCGGGCCTGAGGCAAGCGCCTATGAGTCGCCCAGTGAACGTGCTTAGATGTGGCCGCCCGGAGTGGGGAAGCAGTCGAGGCTAGATCGAGAGAAGGGGTTGCGGACGGATGAGCGGCGACATAGGCAGGTTTGAGTCCGTCAGACGCCTTCGCAACCGTTAATGTCCAGTGTGAACGTCTTAGGCCAACGATGCAATACGCGGAATGGTCCATGGAAGTCCGTGGTGAGGGGTGGACGCACGTGGTCACGCCGACCGAAGTCATGGCTGCCAGAATCTATATCCTAGAAGGAATTATAGGAGCAAGGTCATGAAACGTAGTCTGCAACTCCTGGATGTAGGTGGAAGCATCATCAATGCAATGTAGCAACGGCGGCGCGAAGAATTCTCCAGGAAGACGCAGGGGACCGCCGTAGAGGAGTTCAACCGAAGAGCAATCTAGGTCATCCTTTAGTGCTGATCAGATGCCCAGAAGGACGACGTGGAGGAGGACGAGCCAACATTCCCTTCGCTGATAAGTGGTGAGGGAAGCCTTGAGTTATCGATGAGATCGTTCTACCATGCCATTCACGGAAGGATGGTAGGTGGTCGTTTGGATGCATCAAACGCCCAGGATGTTGGCAAGCGCAGTGAATAGAGCCGATTGAAACTCGTGGCCTCGGTTGCTGGTGACGACACAAGGGCATAGGAAACGTGACAGCCAACTGATCAAGAAATCTATAGAAAATGTCAAAACTGACAATAGAAAACTGACAAACAAGACAAACCCTTATGTCAGAAATGTGGAGATGAACTCACTGTAAATCACATTTTACTCTCGTGCACACAACTCGAACGGCTAAGGAAAAAATTTTACTGAATTTTACAATGAACGCATTCCCTTCCATCTTTTAGGAGATAAACCACTTGTTGGAACATCATCTGTTTTTAGTTTTTTGAAAGACGCAGCGATCCTAAACGAAATATAATATATCACTGAACTTCTAATTCTAAAAATTCTTACCCAGGTTTTCCACGCATCTTATGATGCACCTCACCCACTTTCTCAGTCCTGAGAAGAAGGCTGAGGTCTTCATTTGATTTGTTGGGCTCCTCAGAGTCCTTGTCCGGACAAGGACCTTCGCTGAGGAAACCCAATTTTTGAAATATATTATACGATGTGTTTGGCGCATGATAGCCTGAGTTGCTTATGCGCCATAAAGCCCAATACAATACAATATAGAAAATGTCTCTGCTTAGTGTCCGTAATGGGAAACGCCTCTGGCCATTGGGCGAAGCAATCCGCACATGTGAGCAGGTAATAGGCCCCACGTGATGGCTAGATGGGGCCGACGATGCCGAAGTGGTCGTTCGAGAACCTCGCATCTGGAGGCTTAAACAACGAATCAGACTTCACGGAATGGCGGTGAACTTTAAACGCTGTCATTTAAGGCAGGTTCGCGCCCAGTTAAGGACGTCTGCATTGATGTTAGGCCAAAGGAAGCGAGATGTGACCAGCTTATGGAGCGCACGAATTCCAGGGTGACTCATGTGCAGTTGATCAAAAATTGTGTGGCAGAAAGCCAAAGGCAAGAAGGGTCGTGGAACACCAGTGGATGTTTCACACGTTATCAACCACGAAGATCACGGAAGCGGTCACTCAGTGAAGGAAAGGGACGTGGATGAGGAACGAAGGCGATGCAGCTCAGGCTCGTTACGCTGGGCGGTTGCAAGCTTCTCCATGTCTACTGGTGGTTGGGCTACCAGGGCATCGATGCAGGAGAGTGCATCAGTGGCGGCATTTTCCTGCCCATGAACATGAAGGAGATCCCTTCTGAACTCGAGATAAAACGCAGTTGGCGGATCTCCCGTGCAGTTTGTTGTGATTCCGATGGGAGGCAAACGTCAGGGGCTTATGGTCTGTAACGACGGGAAAGTCCCGGCCCTCCAGAATGTGGTGAAAATATTTAATGGCGACATACACCGGCAGGAGATCTCGATTGAATATGCTGTATTTAGCTTCACGTGGCTTAAGTTTTTCCGAGAAAAAGCCAAGAGGCTGCCAACCAGATACGTGTTGCTCGAGAACTGCGCCGACTGCCATGATCGATGCACCAGTGAGGAGACGAATTGGGTCATGAGGAACGGTATGTTTGAGCATGGTGGCGTCTGCCAGCGCCTTCTTGCAGTGGCGAAGGCAGATGCAGCTTCTTCAGTGCTTTTAAATGGCGCAGCCGGATCTTTTGTGATAGCCGGTAAGTCAGTCAAAAGCTTTAGGAAATTCGCACACTTCGGAAGAAGGCGGCGATGAAAGCTCAGTAGGCCCAGTAATTCTTTCTTTTAGTGATGTCAGGGATGAAAAGTCTTGAATTGCCTTCAGTTTGCTGGCGAGAGGATGGACACCTTGTGGGGTGACAAGGTTGCCTAAGAACTACATGATATCGACGCCGAGGAGGCACTTGTTCGGAATAATTACGAGACTGTAATAATCAAGTCGTTGTAAAAGGGCGTGCAGGTAAGCTTCATGATCAGGGCCGGATGAAATTGGGACAAAATATCCTCAACGTAGGCAAAAACTAAGTCGAGATCTCGCGTGATCTCATTGATAGTGCGCTGTGCAGCGTTGTGAAGTCCAAAAGGCATCTTCGCATACTCGAAGAGGCCGAAATGGGTGGTAATGGCCATCCTCGGAACGTCAGCGAGTTCCACAGGAATTTGATGATAAACTTTCACTAAGTCAAATTTAGAGAAGACCATGCTGCCAGCCAAATTTCACGTGGTCTTGTATGTAAGGAAGGGGATTGCAGTTTGGTAAGGTGTGGGCGTTAAGAGCGCGGGTCGTGGAACACCAGTGGATGTTTCACACGTTATCAACCACGAAGATCACGGAAGCGGTCACTCAGTGAAGGAAAGGGACGTGGATGAGGAACGAAGGCGATGCAGCTCAGGCTCGTTACGCTGGGCGGTTGCAAGCTTCTCCATGTCTACTGGTGGTTGGGCTACCAGGGCATCGATGCAGGAGAGTGCATCAGTGGCGGCATTTTCCTGCCCATGAACATGAAGGAGATCCCTTCTGAACTCGAGATAAAACGCAGTTGGCGGTCACTGGTCACTGGCCACTGGTCTCCAGTCGCCAGGATCTTTTCTTTGGCACCATGTGGAGTGGTGATGCCCAGTTGCTTGAGAAAGGTCGCACAATTCCGATCTCCAACGTGTGTTCAAACTCGCAGCGAGCGATGGCGAGGCGGTCTCCAGACAGTATGCGGGACCGAGTAAAAATCAGTGCTGTCGACGGGGTGAGTGATCGAGTGCTTCACCAGTGGCTCTTTGGTATGCGGCTTTGTAAGAATGGGGAAATCAGCGAGGGGTTTTGCGTACGGAGAAGCGGGTGCGAGAGCTCGAAGCCTTGTCGGCGTGGTGGTGCAGAGTACATCGCTGAAGAGGCGTGTGCTAAGATCGAGGACGCGATGAGCATGTCTACCACAGGGTTGAAGAGACTGAGGAAGTCAGCGCCGAGAACAGCTTGCGAGACATCATCAAGAATGAAAATACAGCGAAACGTGCGGCGCAGTCCAAGATTAAGTGTAAGAGACCGTTGGCCGTACGTGTGGATGGCGGAGTTGTTTATCGCGCCGAGAGGGCAGGTCTGTTCGTTGCGACAGCGATTTGCACAAGAGGCCGGTAAAACGCCAACCTGGGCTGCTGTGTCGCCAACCAAATGAGTGGCACTGGTCTTTTCAGCAACGTAGAATGTCCTTTGACCTCTATCACTTGCCGCCATCAGTGGCCGGTTGCAGCATTTCCCGACCAGGAACACGGACAGGTGCAGAGGTACCGAATACGCGGTGGTACCAGCACCGGAGCATCATCATCATCCGGAGCATCATCGGATGTTTGAATCTCTGGAGAGCACGGGGGTGCCGGAGAGCGACTGCGGGACCGGAGCCTCGACGAAGATCTGAGTCAGAAGGGCGCGAGTTTATCGACGCAAGGGCGTCCAGTGGAATATATCAAGTGCAACATACGCACTGACCCAAGTTGGCGCCAAAGAAGTTATTGGTGAGGGGCGAATACCCAGTGACACATGTGCAGTAGCCAAAGTTGACGCCGAGGCCCATTGGATGGCGGCGCATCCCCCGGGGCACATGGACAATGACAATCATCAATGAGGCTCTTTGAAGAGGAACGCATGAGAAGGCGAAAATGCACTGTAAGGAAAGTTGGCCTGAAGCGAGCTAGCTGATGAGTTGCGCATGCGCAGTGTCACATTCCCAGTCTTTGAAGATAAATTTACAAATTAATACCTTTTTACCAAGATTAGACATCGCATTTCTGTAAACTCCAACCATTAGACCATCAAAAGCGGACAAATTTGATATTTGAATTTATATTTTACATGAATTTTTTCACATGTTTTGCAAAAATTCTACTCAAATAATAGTGATTCATTCAGGAACTATGCGTGAAGTCTCAATATTGTTCGCTTCAGATATATCATTAGGTGACCCGCCGTGGTTGCTCAGTGGCTATGGTGTTGGGCTGCTGAGCACGAGGTCGCGGGATCAAATCCAGGCCACGGCGGCCGCATTTCGATGGGGGCGAAATGCGAAAACACCCGTGTACTTAGATTTAGGTGCACCTTAAAGAACCCCAGGTGGTCGAAATTTCCGGAGTCCTCCACTACGGCGTGCCTCATAATCAGAAAGTGGTTTTGGCACGTAAAACCCCCTAATTTAATTTTTTTATATCATTAGGTGCAATTTAAAGAACTGTGCTATCGGTTTTCACTGCCGAGTTAAGTCATAGTTCTGTTTATTGAAAATTTGAAATTTTCGTCAATCTAAATAAAAAATTCGGAAGCATTACTAGGTTTCCAAATCGTTCTTTTAAATTCAATAAAACCTGAACAAATTTCATGCTTCCTCTAAAGCTTCCTCTTATAATCTAAAGGGTGTATCAGGGCTCACACAGACACAGACACAGACAGACAGACAGACAGACACAGACAGACAGATAGACAGACAGACAGACTGACGGACAGACACAGACGGACAGACTGACGGACAGGCACAGACGGACCGACACAGACAGACAGACACAGACAGACAGACACAGACACAGACAGACAGACACAGACAGATAGACAGAATTTTGCTCCACAACTGAAATTTTGCGCTTTGTTACTAATATTATACGGTACATAAGGGAAGTAGATTCACAAGGTAATGTGTAACATCGTAGCAACTAGACGCATGGCTGTGTTGCTAGCTTGCGAAACTAGCGGCCATTATATGCGGAAGTAATAAAAAACGCAGTATTCGCACAATTATCATGCGTGTAATCGTGCCACGACAACCTTGTGGCGAACCCCTAAGTTTTTTACTGTTTTCGCGAAAAAGAAAAAAAAATACTCGTGTGAAGCCACGCACGACCCTGTCACTGCACTGTAACTCGTGGTGCAATACATTAACCAATCACACATGATGCATTTTACAGGATAATATAGTTGTATTGCGCACAAGCAGTGAAGCAGTTACAATAACTGCGATACGTTAACTTCACTTGACAGGAATGCTGGCATTTTTATAAACAGTGCAAGAATAGCACGAAGGTCGGTTGCAAAGCAGAAGCAACAGCAAAATAAGAAGCACCATGGATGTACCGGAGCAGGAACTGCATCTTTCGCTCGGTGCTGGTGTAGTAGAAATGTTCCGTCCGTTTCACCTGAAATTGTGGCATTGGAAGGCGATATATAAGAAATTGACTGCAGTCAACGCGTTTCATTACCTAACTATCGGCCCAAATCGTCCTGAGCCAAGCACCGCTGTGTACAATTGAATGCGCGCCGCCGACTGGCCATCCACACTAACGCGCCGATGGTGCTGCCACCTATAGGCCGATCTCGCGTGCAATCAGCTAGCAGTATTCCTTCTTGGTCTACGTATAAAATTGACATCGTATACTGCTTATAGCGGACTTCTTCAGAGCAAGATTAGTACAATAATCAGTTCATAATTTGAAATTGATTTGCAGAACTATGAATGTCAACCTTATGTATACATATCGATGTGTATAGGCTATCAATCACGAGTAATACGTGGAGTCCAACTTAATGTAAAAATTACGAAAACAGCGATAAACGAATGTGAGGAACCGCCTCCAGGCAATGTCGCTTGAGTCAGACGTTTGCTCAAAAAAAAAAAAAAAAAACGATACACTTCATTGCTATTTCTCTCTATCGCTGACAGAAAATGAACTGTGCCGAATTTTTCGACTTGTAGCTGGCAGCACACAGTGTGGTCTAGTAAAAGCTACGCACTTGCTGTGCCGGTAAGTTTGTGCTTCGGGACCAGTGTTTGCCGTACGGCGAGAATATTACAGCCGGTGTCGCTGAGTCCAGTACCTCGGTTCTATCGCTCAAGGAAATGTTGGGTAAAAGGCGCATCTGCTGCTTCAGTTGTCCTTACAGTGGGAGCAGCACCCCAAAAGATGACGCGCAACTCACTTGGCTTCTGCGAAACCATATAGTCAAGCGTGTATTGTTGCCAGAGGACGCTGGTATTCCATGCTGTCCATTTTCTCTAGAGAGTAAATGTGGCTGAAGCGGGCTCATTATACATGGAAGATCTTGACAAATTCAAGAAAGGATAATTGTGGTTTGTTTACTCCTTAAATGACGAAAATCTGTGTAATAAACATGCGAACGTCCACAGGTCTGTAGGAGTAGGAAATATATCGAAGTAGCTCCACGCAACATTGAAAATTAAAAGTTGAGACTCACAAATGCATTGTGTTCGCTTTGCAGGCGCACCGACTCCTGAAAGGGGTTAGTAATCGAATGTATTATGCCTTTTATGATTTGCCTTGCGAAAGTTTTTCCTGCCTTGTACTGCGATGCACGTGTTGTACTGTGTTTGAAATATCTGTAAAAGTCGTGAAACTTTGTTTAGCGTCCTCGCAGGCAGCGGAGATTCACACACAAAAAAAAAACATAATGGAGCTGTGGTGTGTGTAGCAGTGTACAAAAAAGTCGCATAGCGAAACAAAATAACACACATGTTCGGCATATTGTTAGGTGAAAGGCATCGACCTCTTTTTTCAGGCTTTTATGTATTTTTCAGGCTCGTCTACTCCGCACCGTTTGACATTTCCTTCCACGTTGAACCATGCGCTTCGGGAAGGTGCACGTTACCAATGGTTCTCACTGGGTGAATCCCTTCGCCTTCTTTTAGGTTGTGCTTACTTGTCCGCCGATTTTCGCTGCGGCATACACGTGCCTCATATTCATCCCATTATTTGTTCAAGTATGTTTTCGTCAGATACCAAGGCTCTCGACTACTTAGAATTATGGCACAGACTTTTCCTTCTTATTTTTCTTCTCATTGTTCTAAATCTCCAAGGTCAATTTTGGCTCCATTCTTTGCATCGAATTCACTCTCTCTCTTTCTCACACTTTACTCATGATGGCTCCTAGTTCTCTATCTACAGTTTCAATTAACCTGTACCTGCTTGCCAACAACCTTCTTCGCCCATTCTGCGTCATCCCTTCTCAGGTATTGATATTGCGCACTTTATCCGCCCATTTTTTTTCATCCGTGCTCCTCGGTCTCTCTTCAAAACTAATTTTCCTCTGTGCTTCCCTGACTTCAAAAGAGGCCCAACCCATGTCACCCTGCACTGCCTCATTCGTGCTTTCACCGTGGGCTAGCAAAGCCAGCCGGCCTAGCCATCTTTGGTTAGCTTCGAATTCCGACAAGATATCCGATTTCAAACATAGAATTGCATTTGCGACCGTTAGCGTTTGCACCATTACTCATTTCCAGATTCCACGCACCACCTCGCACTTACCGCTACTTCTATGTGCTCTGTGTTTCATTAGTGCTGTATTCCGCTTCCATTTTCATTTTCGCATTATATTGGTGGTTGCTTGAGTCAGTCTTTAATTCGTTCATGCATACGCCGAAGTGCATATATTGGTTGACTATGGCTATCACTTTCTGCTGAATCGCCACTGCGTAATTACTCCTCCCCTAATTAAAGCTCGTAAATCCCGATTCTTCTGTGCTAAACTCGAGGCCTAGATTTGTCGCTGTGTTACCACCGATATGCCCAAGTTTCTGTAAATCTCTTGTAAATTCAGTCCAGAGAGCTTCTGTTGCACTACTTGTGCAATTTGCATGAAGAATAAATTAAACCCTAATTCGCTGTTTTCCCGTCGTGTTTTCTACGCCCTTGACACAATGCGTTAACAACTAGGGTGACAAGGCATCCTTGCTGTACTGCAGTACCATAGCAGAACCTAGTTGCTCTTGTCGAAGTCAAAGCTCTCGCACACCGCAATTTATGCCATGAAATTTTCGAGTTGGTGTAACTTAGTTTGTTTAAAACTTTGTTCCTTTATTCGAGCCCTATAACAATACATTCATTCAATGATCGCTTTGGGTTATGTAAGAAGTTTTTGAAACCACTATCACACAATATATAGCGTCTGCTTCTTGTTGTTTAGTTTATTAGCATACGTACCATTTTTTACTGAATACCATTGTGGTGGAGGGCCAATGGCCTGCTGGGCCAACACTTTATTGCAGCCAAGTTCAAATTATTGCACAATCTTTGTCAAACGTGCATTTTTTATCGCGTTGCTATTAGTTGCGTCAATTTTGGAAAAAAAGGAGTTTCTGTAAAGTGTGGAAGGATGGTCACGTGGAAAAGATATGCGTATGCATGCAGTACAAGTGACGGTTGTTCTCCGCACCACCGTCAGTTGCACTCCGCCCCTGGAACAGGCATTAAATGCGTCGAGTCAGCTCCCGAACAAAACCGTGCAATGCTGATAGTACGCTTTTAAACAATACCGGACCTCAAAGAGGTACGACGTTGCGTTAAAGCATTCTCTATCGCAATTACGTCTAAACACTCCCCTGGCTTCTTTTAGAACATCAATTTTTAGAACGACGGTGCCATTACACACGATTTCAATGCAACGAAATTTAACTGCCGAATGTACCTTCCAAATTAACGCGTGTGATTTGAGCTTACTGGAAAAGCTTCTGGAAGAACGATACGGTTCTTAAACTATGACCTTTATTACGCGCTTGGAACACACATCAGGCTATTTATGGATTCGTTTGTTTGAAATCCTGTGCTCCCAGAACTAACATGCAGCCGCTGGATGTGGGATTGACGGGCGTGCAAATAAGGCATTTTCTAGCATAATTTTCAAGGCCTTGTGTTATCGCATTTGCTTACTTTAGTTGTATAAATGCTTATGCAGGAAGATTTGGGCTGGCCCGCATTATCGACGTGCATCTTCTGAGGACTTTCCTTTTTGGTCCGGGAATTGGTTATCTACGTCAAAGGTGGTAAGTATGTGAGCCGTAGCTCTCAATATCTCAACAAGTAACCTAACAGGCTTTTCGTGGCTACTAAATTGTGCAAACGTGTTTGTTCTTTCAAGACGCTGCTTCGATTAACAATATAACTGCGGGAAACTCGCAAACGTTTCCAAGACCACGAAATAAGTGAGTGCCTGAGAGGAGGGGAAAAGGTAGTACAGAAGGAAGAGGGGTGCGTAGCTCGTGCACGCGCATATAGCTCCTTGCGGCATGCTATAACCCTGAACATAGAAATTATTCGTGGGGATGAGGGTGTAGCCTCGATCTCGATGAAATGTCGCTGTTTTCTTGAGTTAACTCATGCAAGAATGTGTGAAGCGAACCAGGCACACAAGGAAAACGAAACCCGTAGGAAAACAAGCGAGAAACGGCGGCGAGGGGGGGGGGGGTGCTACCCTTCGACTGATTGTTCTTGGACACCTGGGAACCCTTCTATAAAATGTAAAGAAAGTAGGAAACAAATAGATACAGCTGCACATGAGCCAGCCTGCGTGGTGGCCTAGTGTGCAGGAGGACGCGAAACTGGGCGCGCCGAAAGGGGAGGCAGAGGCGACTTCTTCCCGGGAAAGCGTCTCATCTTCAGCTGTAGCTGTATGTACCGTCTGTCTATCAACGACTGGCGTGAGAAAAAAGGACTATAGTAGGCATATCATGGTTATCTTTTGCAATCTAGGAAGGGCCTCATGAGTGTGACTTCGAATTAAAGGAAATAGTACTGAAAACCTACAGCTCTCATGCGTCTCTATCCGTAGATTGCACCACATAGGCAGCCCACGCAAACCTAGGCCAAGCATTGCTCTTTTTCAGAAATACAATGATAAACAAGTAGTGCTTAAGAAAGTGCGTAAACCAAAACGGGAAAAAATATCTATTCAGCACAATTACTCTGGATATGCTGCAGAAAAGCAAACTGCTATGAGTAAGCGATGTAAGTGAGAAGCAACATAAAAGGAATGTTTCACTTTGATAAACGACACTGCGAGTAAATGGTCGAATCTTCTTGGTAGTTCCAGCAGTGTCTGTCCTATACTTTGCTTTGGTAATCAATTTCAACTGCTTCACATAAATGCGTGTAGCATTGTCAGCAAATCTATCTAACTTGAAGCTGATCTTCTAGATTGTGAACGTCATGCTGTAACAGAGACCTGGCTACATGCGACATTGATGACGCTGTTGTGTTTCAGTCCTCATACCAGGTTTTTCGTCGTGACATACATAAGGACTGCGGCGTTGCTGTTGTTACAAAACATCGCATCCGGGCGCCTCTGTTAAATCAGATGGATAACCATAAAAGCGTTACATCGAAATTGTTCTTTCTAGGACGCGCGTTCTTTTCGACGCTTTGCTCTTGTGACCCCTAGATATCTCCCGCATCTATGCGATCACTTGGCAGCATTTTCATCTAAAAAACCTTTCATTTTTCTTCACCTTGATTTGCCTGTCGATTAGTGAAATCTCCCATTCTCAAATACAGATAAAAGTGCAGATGTAGATTTTCTACGGGATATAAGGTGGTCTTCTAACTCAGACCTGGCTTCAGGACGACATTGATGAGTGTTTTGCAGCTAAGCTGTTAGCCTCTCGGTAGTCCGCAGTTTTCTTGTCCGTCCGTGATCTAGAACTATCATCAGCAACGGCTCACACCCACACCGACGTAAGCAAGCAAAAATGCAATGGCTGTTACTCTTCGTAATGCAGACGTAACAAGCACTTAGCAAATTTCAGCGAACAGTGCATACATCCATTGGAATTACGCCTACAACGTGCATACATCCAATGAAATAACGCATACAACGTACAGAAGAGCATACGTTTCAATAAAAAAAAAAACTCGAAACAAGCATCCAAACCACCAATAAAGCATAGCATACGCTCATCAGCAGTTGTAGGGGCGGTTTTCCAACAGCTTCGCTTGACGTCCATTTTCGCAGGGTCTATATGGCGAGTCAGTTTTTGTCTCTTGTGCCAATGATTAGAGTGTTAAACACTACATTGACGTCATTGTTTGTTTCTCATTATAGTCCTGAAAATGAGAAATGTTTGGCCCAGGTTTGCGTGGGCTGCCCAAGTGGTGCAATCAACCGACAGAGAGGCATGACAGCTGTAGGTTTGGCTAACCAGACATGGCTAAGCAGCAGCATTCATGATTCAACTGTAAAGAATCTTCAGATCAAAGTAAAGAAATGTATTTACTGTCTTGATAATTTTGTACTGAATAAATTCAAGAAAACATGCCATTTTCCTTGGCCTTTCACAAAGATTTTTGTCGTGTCCCACAAAAAAATGTATTTTTCAAATCAATGTACTTAGTAATCCCCTGTTTCATACTAATCTGGATTTCCGCCTATTTAGAAAACAGGACCCAATCTGTTTCCACCACTTTTCCTGCTCGCGACATTTACCGGTTACTATTGGGGCACCCTAAGGTGGTGTGCAGGAACCACTCCTGTTCCTTCTTTGCAATTAAAATACCGGGATTCTGAACAAAGGGTGAATACAGATTCGTTTATTTGCAAGCGAATAGACTTTCTATAACGACGTTGCTTGGTTAGTGGATCAGGAACTTTTGAACGTTATCCTTAGCAACATACGGCCACGATGTGAAAAATGGGACGCAAGACCTGTTTAAATGCAGTTTGCCAGGAAGAGTAATAAGCGCATGTTTCCTTGCCATCCTCCTACTGATTCCCTTGTTGAAATTAGGTTAGGTTAGGTCCTTATTCTGCTGCCTTATTCCGAAAGCTTTGTATTCTTCGACATAAAGTGCCTCCCAAACTCAACATCATGCATACTCATCACTTTTTAGGGGTACAATGGAATATATTTGTACCATCTGGTGGTCTCACAGTCAACACGATGTTATTGCACTTGAAAAAGTTCAACGGAAAGCAATTGGGCGTATCTTTTATAAGTACCGTAAAACCGACTTACTGAAAAGAGCCATGTAAAGGCTTGGCGTCTAGGTATAGCCTTATTTTTCTCTTTAAATATAACAAATTCGCCTACCGCCCTGACTCGTCTTTCCGTCCATTATCATCATGGCTAACCAGACATCGTAACTGAGAGTCCTTAACTCCATATCAGGCAAGCTTATTTAACTTTCTCAAATTTTCATTTTCCCCCCGCACCTTTGGTGAATGTAACACTCAGCCATTGTTTTTGCTAAGCAGTAGTGATTGTTTAGAATATATTTTTGCCACATGTTTAGAGTTTGAATGTCACTTTTATTTGTTTTGAATGTCTAGTTTGTTTTGTTCGGCAACTGTATCGCTCATGCTTAGGTTTAAATGCCCTGCAGTATCATCTGAAAAAGTAAACAGATAAATAAATAAAACATGGTAGAATACGAGGTGACTGCTACTAATCTCAGTTCTACAGTCATTGAGCCCCGGTGGCGTCAAATTCGTACGCCGCAAGATGAGCTATTACATTAGCCTGCAAACGCACTTTGCCATTTTCTTGAGCTGCTATTGAACACCTTTTAGCTGTACAACAAAGTAATCCAGCCACATGCCCAAGTAGTTTAGCAATGATGACGTCCTAAAAGTGGAAGCAAGACCGGTGCTGCTACTATTCTGTAAATCGCTGTGACTATGCCGGCTTCGTGTGGAAAGCTTAGCTTTCTCTACTTCGTTTCATGAATTGTGTGCGAGGGTTTCCCCACCTGAAACAGCTATTGGTGTCGTAGCCGGTTTCGCCGGCTACCACGCCAATAGACAGGATGGCCAACGTTTAATTCCTACGCGGGCGGCCATGGCTGACCAGCAGCAGACAAAAGTCGACTTTTTCAGGAATTGCGTAAGCGTCAAAATTCAAAAGCTGGCCATCGCTTTCTTCTGCCTGTTTATTAAACTGCATTAGTAACCGTACACAGTAACAGTAGGAAGAAGCGCACTGATCCAAGCACCTTTCTAGATTGCTGTCAGCTGTTGGCCAATAGCAGCCGCGTATAGAAATCTGCTATATTACGAAATAAAGCGTCATGAAAAGAGTGAGCTCTACGCGCAGCCCACGACTGCAAGAACTTGGCTCAGATATTCGCAGCCGCGTATATAGCCTATTCGCGGACTGTGTTTTTTCACCGCTTCGCTGGATTTGAGATCCTCGTTATGTAATGAACGAGAAAAAAAAGGGGGTTAACCGAGTGGCCCGATTTTCATACGAAGCCGACAAAGACACCATGGACAACCCACGGTGGTTGTCAGGCGCCTCTTCAAGGTGTCCGGGCTGTCCGAGAGCGATGCCAATCAGAAGTCACAACATACCGGGATGCCAGCGCATACCACAGTGCCGCAGCGCCATATTTCCCTCTCGGTACTATAGTGAGAAATTCTATGGCAGCACTTATTGCACTGCCTATAACGTGTGCCCACTGACCCACCGCCACCAGATGACGAGGATGCCGACGCCTTCCTAGGATCAATAAGCGCGGAAGACTTCGCTCAGCAGAAATGAGCAAAGCCGGAGCTAAAAAGCCTCGAGTATTTGGAAGAAAACACCGACGTTGTACCTAGGGCATTTAGGAGAGGATTCTCCTCGTTTCCCCTCAAAAACGAAGTACTCGCGAAGAAGTTCTCACCATTCCGCCCCAACTGCCTTCTTATTGTTCCTTCAGCATTGCGTCTAGAAGTACTGCACGCCCTACATAACGGCCACCGCTGTTTTCGTACTGTTGTCTCCTTGCGTCTCCTCGCGCTTGCTTCGCTGATTTGTTCTCGTTCGTGCTTGTTTTGATTGCCATGGTTCGCGATCGTTTTGTACTCTGGTTGGATGCACGATGCGAATTCTTTAATACTTTCTGGAAGCTACATGTGAACCTCGACAAATCTTGTATAACAGACGGCGCACTTGACCCGTAGATCAGATCTTTTATGATTGGGGACTCTGCTACACGTTTCTCTCGCCTTCCTTGCCTCAATATATCGTAAAATGAAAGCACGATTGATTTGCGCTCGAATTTCGTATTACGGTGTATTGTAATCGTTGGTTAATTTTATTGTTGACTGCCTCCGTTGTATTGTTGCAATATTATCTGAAGAATTAGAAACCTTGAGAACATTTATAGTTTCCCAACAAAAATCCGGCCAGTTCATTGTAAAAGGATCTCTAACAACAAAGAATGTTACTCAGCGGTAAGAAAACAAAACAAGTCTATATGAACGCCACTCTGCGCATTCAGTTACACTCAGTATGGTTACTGACAGCACGTGACAAATAACGCCTTTTTATTGAGAAACTTGGCTCCTCCTTATGATTTTTACGTTTAAATCACAGAAATGCAATCGAGAGATAGTACATCAAGTGTTTCTGATGTGTGCTGGGCGGAAATAAAGGCCTCGAAATTGTCCCAAAGGGTAATTTAACCGATAACCTCAAGGTTAATTTTACAATTTCGAAAAACGTCTTGCAAGTCAAAAGGACCACATTGCGTATGTGTAGAAATTGTTTCTTCCCAACTCCTATAAATGTCTTTTTCAGACAACAGCAGGAAAGGTAAGAGAGGATTTACTCACTAGAGAACTTCAATTTGATCTCCAATTATGCTTATGTTTTCATCCGTTTCCATGTGTTGGGTTGTATTTCCTTCGCTGTGCGTTAGGGAGGAATTCGGTTGTCTGTAGAGTATTAGCGCATCATACTATTAAGCACAACACTATCTGAATTTATGTTTCCACCTTCTTTTATTACATTGTTGAAATTGTTTTTGAGGAATACAAATGAGAAATTATTGTTATCGTGTCAATCGCCGACCATACAAGCCTCTTGTAACGTTAGCGTTGGTCATGATCCGCAAAACCTTACTGGGTGTTGATGCATGAGCACGCAGTTAGTTACGCTCAATATATTGCTACACAGAAGCCCTGTACATTATCGAAGACCTTCAATGCAAAAAACATGCAGCAGTGAGATGACGGCAACACGATTTAACGGCAATACAGTTCACAATAAAAGCATCCAATGCAAAGGGTACCTCCAAGTGTCAGTCTATTCTAAATAGCAAATACTTAGAATGACTTGATTAGCATTCTTTTTATTGATGAAATTACTCAGCGGAAAGAAAAAGAACATAGTCTACATGGACGCCACGCTGCGCATTCACTTACACTCAGTTTGGTTACCGACTGCACCTGCCTAATAACGCCTTTCTGTAGAGAAAGTTGATTCCTCCTCGGGATTTTTAACTTTAAATCGCAGAAATTCAATCGAGAGATTGTACAGCAAGTGTTTCTGATGTGCGGGACGGCAATATAAGCCTCACGATTGTCCCAAAGGGTAATTTAGCCTATCACCTCAAGGTCAGTTTTACCATTTCGATAAACGTATTGCAACTCAGGAGGATCACAGTGCGAGTTTGTATAAACTGTTTATTCCGAACTCCTGTACATTTATTTTTCAGACCACTGGAATGAAGGTAAGAGCAGATTTCCTCACTACAGAATTTTAATTTGATCTCCAATTATATTTTTGATTTCATCTGCTTCCATGTGTTGTGTTGTATTTCCTACTATGTGCGTTAGGGAGGAATTCGGTTGTCTGTAGAGCATTAGTGCATCATGTTTTTAAGTACCAGATTAGCTGAATTTATTTTTCCACATTTTATTACACCGTTGAGATTGTTTTTCAGGAATATAAATGATAAATAATTCTTATCGTGTTAGTCGCCGATCATACCAGCCTCTTGTAACATTAGCCTTGGTTATAGTGAACGTTCACATCCACAATAACGTACTGGGTGTTAATGCATAAGCGCGCATTTAGTTACGCTCAATATATTGTTACGCAGAAGACGTGTACATTATCGAAGACCTTCAGTGCGAAAAGCATGCAGCAATGAGATGACGCCAATACGATTTCACGGGAAAACAGTTAACAATCAAAGCATCTAATGCAAAGGGTGCCTCCAGGTGTCAGTCGATTTTAAGTATCAGATACCTCGAATGACTTCATTAGCATTTCGTTTTCATTTATTTGGACAAGTTGCATTGCATTTCACTGTTGAAATATCTGAAGAATTTGAAAAGCCGAGAACTGTTATCGTGGTGAGTCGAGAATATGGCCATTTCTTTGTAGAAGCGTTGGCAGTAAAGAAAAACAGTTTTCTTCAGAAATCTTAACCGAAAGGAATGCATAAAGGCTAAACCCCATTAGCGCGATTTTGTGCGCGACAGCGACGAGCGACGGGTTCGCGCGACGGATCGGGCCGTCGCTTGAACAGATCGCTCGGTCTTGTCGCGCGATCGCTCGGTTTTGCAAATCTAGAATTCGTCGCTCGTCGCCCGGAAGTGCTATGAGCGACTAGCCAATAGCGCAAAGCCGGAACTGGATGTACATAACTCCAGTACTTCCGATTGTCGCACGGAACGAGCAAACGATCGAATTTTTATAGGTGCAAGGATAAGAACCTGCTGCAAGACTTTCAGAAATATTTTATGGTGCTTTTTACAGTAAAATACATCAACTTAAGTTAATAAAGCACGGGTCACGCTAGTTTCGGCGCCTATATTGCTGCCCTCATACCGGCAACACTGGGGAGACGTCGCTCGAAGTCATCGCTCGCATGGGGTGCAGCTTGTAGGCGACGAGCGAACGCGACAGCCATCTCCATCGCGTCGCTTGTCGCTGTCGCGTGCAAGATCGCTTGCATGGGGTTTATACTTAACTGTGCATATTTAGTTCCACTCATAGCGTGGTTGCCGAAAACAGATGTCTGTTAGCGACGCCTTTTGATGCGGGAACTAGACTCCTCCGGGGGTCAGTAGAAGGTAGTTGCCACGGAATTTCTGTTTAAATCACTGATATGTATTTAGAGAGATGGTGTTCCAGCATGTCTGATGTGCGCGGTTGTATTAGAATCCTCAAACTGGTATTTGCCTGATAAAATTAAGCATCGTTTTGGCACCTAAATAATCTCACTCCGAATAGTAGTTCGTATGTGTATACCAAACTTCTTGCTTGTTAACTTTTTGTGCTCCTTTTTCAGAGCGAGATTCTCCTCATAAGCAGCAGATCTACTAATTTGCTAACTAATTCTGTCGCATACGCTCCCGTTTCCATCCTTTTTCAAGATTTGCCTTTGTATTTGCGATGCTATGCCTAAAGAAAGGAAGTCGATTGACGATACAGAATACTAGTGTACCATATAACTTTTAAGTACCAGACATTGGCATCAGTGAAAGGGAACGTCCTGATCCAGAAAAATTACCTCTGTAAACGCATAAGCGTACAGATACTTACGCTCAATATATTGTCACGCAGAAGACACTGCATCATATTAACGTTTAATGTGAAAATCTGGCATCTTGCGGCTGTTAGATGACGGCAGCACAATTCTACAACAACACACTCATTACAAAGGGTGCCTTCAAGTGTCAGTCCTTCTTAAACATGAAATATATCGATTGTCATTATTGGCGTTTTATTATAATTTTGACTGCCTGCATTGTATCGTTGAAATATTATCTGAAGACTTTTAAAAGCAGATAACATTTAAGTTGAAAGTAGAGTAAAAACTCTGGCTATATCTTTGTAATAGTGTGTTGCATGAAAAATTTTTTTTCCAGGAAAAGTGATTGTAGAAAATGCATAACTACGTATTTATTGCCCCAGTGTGGGTACCGATAGAATATGTGTTGCAAAGACTGAAATATTATCGAGAGATCGCATACCAAGTGCTACTGATGTGCGGGGGCTTATTAGACGCCTCCCTATTTTTTCAAAGTGCTATTTCTCTCAGAAAATCAAGCGTCATTTAGCATTCGAATAATTTTAGTCCAGGCAAGAAATATCACACTACGTATGTGTATAATAAATTTGTTCTTTGTCAACTGCTTTCCGCTCCCTTTCCAGACTAGAACACCGAAGGTAAGCAGCGGATGAGAGAAGCGGAAGCATGGCAGATTTAAGTCGGCTAATCTACTGATTAGCGAACTTAAATTCTCTCTGCCATGCTTCCGCTTCCATGCGTTTCCTGGTGTTTCGTTCTACTTGCTGCTCTATGCGCTAGCGAATAATTCGAGCATCTATTTAGAGCACTGGTACATCATATATCTCCTACGTACCGGATAACCTAATTTTTTTGGAGAACCTTTCTTTTCTTACACATTCAACTTATTTTTGAAGAGCTTTTAAGATATATGCTTCTCTTGTCAACCACGAACATTGCCAAAGTGTGGCAAAACGCCATCCGTAAAGACAACGTTCTGATCCCCAAGAACTGTTTTACGCTTGTAGCGCCGCTCAGAAAGAGCAAAAAAGAAGGGAGGTAGGGGTAATCAAAGGGAACGGAAAACAGGGAAACAGGGAAACCTGTTTTCCGTTCCCTTTGATTACCCCTACCTTCCTCCTTTCTTGCTCTTTCTGAGCTGCGCTACAAGCCTAAAACAGACACGACATACCAACTCGCCCAAACTGCCACGCTTTTGACCCCAAGAACGGTTTATGCATACATAGTTACTTACGTACAATGTGTTGTTAAGCAGGAGACCATTGCTTCATTAAAGCATATTGATGCGAAAATCTGGCATCCTGCGGCTGTGAGATGACGGCAACAAAATTTCACAACAAAACAGTTTAACAACGAAACCATGCAATTCAAACGGTGCCTTCAAGTGTCAGTCAATTTTGAATATGAAATATCTCGATTGACATGATTGGCGTTTTCTAACTATTAGGCTGCCTGCTTTCTGTTGCTTTATCACTTTATCGCGAAGAGTAAAGAACCTGGCTACTCTTTGCAAACGGGTGTTCGATTAAAAAAAAATTTCTGCACAACAAATTAGCCTAGAGGAATGCTTACCTCCGTATTTAGCTACACTGAAAGTGTGGTTACAGGCAGGACGTCCCTGGCAACGACGGCTTTTAATGGCTTTTCATACAGACACTTCACAATAACATGAATAAATTCGCGTACTCATTTTGAGATGGCATACGAGGTGCTTCTGATGTGCGGCTGCATACTAGAATCCTCACGATTGTCCCAAAGTGAAATTTATCGGATATACTGAAGCGCCGTGTCAACATTCCCGCGAGCCCATTCTAAAGCAGAAATGTCACCGTACGTGTGAGTATAAATTGTTTCTTCTCAACTCCTTTGCCTTCCTTTTTGAGACCACCCTGGCAAAGGTGAGCACCAGATGTACCGATAAGCCAACTTAGTTCTTCGACAATGCTTCCGTTTCGATACATTTCAAGTGTGTCGTTGAACTCGCTACGATATGAGTTAAGGACGGTTGGCGTTGCGTAATTAGAATATTGATACATCATATAACTCTTAAGTACCAGATTAGCTGATTGTTAGAGTACCGGCGCGCTTCAATTACAAAAACGTACTTTGTGTTAATGCACTAGCGCGCATAATTTACGCTCAATACATTGTTAAGCAGATTACCATGCGGCATCAGAGCCTTTTAAGGCGAAAATTCGGCATCTTGCGGCTGTGATATAGCGGCAACACAATTTCACAACATAACAGTTCAAAAACAAAAACATGCAATTCAAGGGGTACCTCGAAGTGTCAGTTCATTTTAAATATTAAATACCTCGAATGACTTGATTAGCATTTTTTTTTTCATTTATTTTAACTACCTGCATTGTATTACATTGTCGAATTATCTGAAGAATTGGGAAAGTCGAGAAATGTTATCGCGGTGAATCGAGAATCAGGTCATTTCTTTGTAAGAGTGACTGCAGTAAAGGAATAGATTCATCTTTAACAATTTACTCGAGAGGAATGCACAAGTGTGCATACTTAGTTGCACTCACAGCGTGGTTGCCAGAGCACGTTTGTTAGCGACGCATTTTGATACGGGAACTTGACTCCTCCGGGGGGTCAGTTGACGACAGTTCCCTGAGGATCTTTCTTTAGATCACTGAAATGTAATCGAGAGATCGTTTACCAGGTGCTTCTGACGTGCGCTGCTGGATTCCGAGCCTCAGGATTGTCTGAAAGCGATATTTTCCTAATAAACTCAAATGTCGCTTTATCACTTAAATAATCTCACTCTAAGCAAGAAATAATACAGTCCGTATGTGTACTATAACTTTGTCGCTTCTCAACTGCTTCGCTCTCCTTTTTCAGAGCGGCATGGTCACTGTAAGCACAAATGTACTGATAAACTGACTTAAATTCCATCCGCAAAAGCTTCCGTTTCCATCAGTTTCCAAGTGTTCCGTTTTACTTGTTACCCTATGCGTAAAGAAAGGAATACGGTTATCGGTGCAGAGCACTAGTATAAGATATCTTCTAGGTACCGGTTTGGCTAATTGTATTTGGACACCTTTCTTTTATTACAGATTTTGAAGCACTTCAATAAAAGTTTACTTATATTTTTATCGGGTCCATTACCAATGTTGCCAACGTTTTGCAACATCGCCGTCAGTGAACGAGCGCGTTTTGATGCGGAAAAAAGTTACTCTGTGTTAATACATAAGGGCACAGTTGCTTACGCTCAATATATTATTTATGCAGAAGACCCTACGTCTTGAAAGCCCTTTAATGCGATAATCTGGAATCTTGCGGCTGCGAGATGACGGCAGTACTATTTCACAACAAAACAGTTTAACAACGATAGCATGCCATTCCAGGTGCTTCTAATGTGCGGGGTGGTATTAGAAGCCTCACGTTTGCGAGAAAGCGATATTTAGCCGATAAAATCAAGCGCCAATTTAGTATTGCATTAAATGTGGTCCAGTCAGAAATATCCCAGTACGTATGTGAATGAATTACTTGTTTCTTATCAACTCCTTATCAACTTTTTCAGACTGCCGCGCCGCAGGTAAGCAGCAGATTGCTGATTAGCCAACTGATTCCATCTGCAGTGCTTCCGTTTCCATACGCTTACGAGTTTGTCGTTGTACTTGCTGCGATAGGAGTTAAGCAGGATTGGCGTTATATGATTGGAGCATTATTACCTCATATGACTATTAAGTAGCAGATTAGCTAATTTATAAGGGCAACATCCTTTTATACCATTTCTGAAAGTACTTTTATAAAATTGCGAATGTGTTACGTCGTTATCGTGTCAAACACCAACCTTGCCACCGAAATCGCCACCTGGGGAAGACAAATAATCCATAAGCACACAGTTACTTAAGCTTAACATATTGTTACGCAGATCATCTGTACTTCATCGGTTCTTTCAATGCGAAAATCTTGCTTCTTGCCGCTGTGAGGTCAGGACAGCACCGTTTTACAAGGCAGTTTTACAATGACAGCATGCAACTCGAAAGGTACCTGCAAGGGTCAGCTTATTATGCATGGGTTCAATAAAGACTAAGACTGGTGCTCTGACATCGTCATTCATGGAAATATTCATTGGCAATATTATTCCGTGCTATTTGCTCCCCGTTAAGTGAAATGCACACGCCCCATCATGTCTACCTAGCCTAGATAACATAATCTACCTGAATATCGCCTCCAACCTGTGAACTATCCTGGTTACATGTTTTGTTCATGTTGAAGCAATGTCCTTCTTTTTCACCGTTCTTCAAAGCATCGCAATAACATCCTTGCCCGTTCTACAGCCCAGGTGCGGCACACTGCAGCATGTACCTCGCACTGAAAAGGGGCATGGCTTTGGCGTGGAACCAGGGTTAGTTCGCACATTGGAGGCCATTCTTCAGTAGCTGCCAAAAGATGGCTTCGGTCATGTTATCTAGGCTTGGTAGGAACCTTCGGATGTGTGCATTTCACTTGACAGGGAGCATATACCAGGACATAAAAGTGCCGATGAATATTTTTCAGAAATCAAGATTTGAGAGCACCACTCTCAGCCTTTATTGAACCCTCGTAAACAAAATTCATTAACATTCATTCATTCATTCATTAAACTTCATTAGCCTATATTATTAGTTTGACTACTTGCATTGTATTGCTGAAATAGCTGAGGAATTGCAAAAGTAGTTATCTTTTATCGCGGTGAATCAAGAATCTGCCTAGTTCCTTCTAATAGACTCTTCAATAAAGATGTGCCACTCCACAAAAAAAAAAGGAAATTTCTCTAGAGGAATGCATACTGCACATTTAGTTACAGTGAAAGTGTGGTTACCGAGAGCACGTGTTTGGTAACTAAGTCTTTTGATACAAAAAGTTGACTCCTCTTGGCAGTCAGTTCACAAAAGTTGCCTGGGGATGTTTGTTTTATGGTTATATCACTGAAACGTAATCGAGAGATCGTATTCCAGGTGCTTCTCATGTGTGGGGTGGTATTAGAAGCGTCACGTTTGCCAGAAAGCGATATTCAGCCGATAAAATCAAGCATCAATATATTATAGCAGTAAATGTGGTCCAGTAAAAAATGTCTCAGTACGTATGTGAATGGAATTGCTTGTTTCTTATAAACTTCTTTGCGTTCCTTTTTCAGACGGTCGCACCTCAGGTAAGCAGCTGATGTGCTGATTAGCCAACTGATTCCATCTGCAGTGCTTCCGTTTCCACACGTTTACAAGTGTTGTGCTGTACAGCCGACCGATTCTTTAACATATTAAAGTGCAAATTTGAGCGAAATCGTAACAGGGCGAACAAAACGATGACGAAGGGAAAAGACACAGGACGAGCGCTGACTCACAACTAAGTTTACGGCGAATTCCTGCGAATTCCAAATGAATTCCTGCTGCGAAAGTGCGATCAGAGCTGGCTTATGCACCACGTGCCCTTTCCCTCAATGTGGGCGGTTTCCACGACTAATTTGGAGGGTAAATCACTATGTATAAACTTAATTGTCTCCTTGAGCAGAGGCTTACACTTACATTGTCGGCAATGGGCAGACACATGCGCATAATCATCTCCGTCCTAGGACAATTTATGCTCCACAAATCTTACATTGATGCACCGTCCCGCTCGGCCTTCGTGCAGTCGCCCGCACTTGAGTGCGAAAGAGTACCCCACATTGGTAGTGCAGCTTCATCATCATCATTATCATCACCATCAGCCTGATTACGCCCACTCCAGGGCAAAAGCCTCTCCTACACTTCTCCAACTCCGCATACCTAACTTTCTGCCGTCCCCTGCTACGCTTGCCTTCCCTTAGAATCCCATCCGTAACCCTTAATGATCATGGGTTATCTTTCCTCCTCATTACATGTCCTGCCCATGCCCATTTCGTTTTCTTGATTTAAACTAAGATGTCATTAACTCGCGTTTGTTCCCTCACCCAATCTGCTCTTTTCTTATCCCTTAACGTTACACGTATCATTCTTCTTTCCATAGCTCGTTGCGTCGTCCTCAATTTAAGTAAAACCCTTTTCGTAAGCCTCCAGGTTTCTGCCCCTTAAGTGAGTACTAATAAGCCACAGCTGTTATACACTTTTCTCTTGAGGGATAATGGGAACCTGCTGTTCATGATCTGAAAATGCCTGCCAAAGGCACCCCAGCCCATTCTTATTCTTCTGATTATTGTTCTGATCCTAAGTAGATGTATTCCCTTACCACTTCCAGTGCCTTGCTACCTATCGTAAACTGTTGTTCTCTTCCGAGACTGTTATACATTACTTTAGTTTTCTGCAGATTAATTTTTAGACCCACCCTTCTGCTTCGCCTCTCCGGGCCAGTGAGCACGCATTGCAATTGGTCCCCTGACTTACTAAGCAAGGCAACATCATCAGCGAATCGCCAGTTATTAAGGTATTCTCCATTAACTTTTACCCCAATTCTACCCAAACCAGGTCTCTGAATACTTCCTGTAAACAACGCTGTGAAAAGCATTGGAGAGATCGTATCTCCCTGCCAGACGCCTTTCTTTATTGGAATTTTGTTGCTTCCTTTATGGAGAACTACGGTGGCTGTGGAGCCGCTATAGATATCCTTTATATTTTTACATACGCCTCGTCTACACCCTGATTCCGTAATGCCTCCATGACTGCTCAGGTTTCGAACTGAATCAAACGCTTTCTCGTAATCAATGAAAGCTATATATAAGGGTTGTTTATATTCCGCACATTTCTATATCAGCTGACTGATAGTGTGAATATGGTCTATTGTTGAGTAGCGTTTACGGAATCCTGCCTGGTCATTGGGTTCACAGAAGTCTAAGGTGTTCCTGATTCTTTTAGTTTGAAGATTTTTTTTTAGATTTTGCTGCTCTAGTGTGTATACGCAGAAAATTAATGACCAAAGCGTGCAAAGCTGCAATGCACCTGAATCATGGGTACAACAAAGAGCAGCGCCAGGGGGGATTATCAACTTCTCGATCTAGTTGCAAACGTGGCTCAATATTCCGCTGCGTTAATCGCGACAGGTGCGCTGTCATGTATGTGGGAAGAGCCTAGCAGACGAAACTTGCTGCTTCGCGGTCTCAGAAGGCACTGACCGGCCGGCCAGTGACGCTCGCGTGGTGTTGCAGAAGAATGGGCCGACTGTACACGCTACGCAATGCTTTAGGGAGGAATTCAGTTATAGGCGTTAATACATCATATAACTTTTAAAGTAACTTTCTTAAAGCTCATTTGCAAAATTTTACGGGTATTGTTATTGTGTGAATCACCATTGTTCCCAACGTTTTGCAATCTCGCCATCGGTGAAAGACATTCCGATCCACAAAAACTTACTCTCTATTGATGCATCACCACGCTATTGCTTACGCTCAATATATTGTTACGCAGAAACCGTCCAAGTTATAAAATACCTTATA
This sequence comes from Dermacentor andersoni, assembly GCF_023375885.2. NCBI lineage: Eukaryota > Metazoa > Arthropoda > Arachnida > Ixodida > Ixodidae > Dermacentor > Dermacentor andersoni. The sequence continues at coordinate 97,690,569 of NC_092822.1, read as the reverse complement.
AAAAATGTTTATTGATTAAAAAAGTAATTATTACTATATTTCGTTTTACGATACGTAGTCGAGAGATGCTCAAATTGGCGGACTATATGCAGGGGCGTAGTAAAAGAACCAGAGCTTCGGCTCCGTGTCTTTTGATGCCTGGTGAGATAGCTGATATTGTCATATGAAAAGCTTAGAAATTCACTGTGCAAATTGAGTGGCTGTGTGTTGTTTTGTTGACACTGGTTTCGCGGTGTTTAACCCGGCCGCGGACGCCGCATTCACATATTATTGCTGTTTCCCATATTGTTGGAAATCAGACAAATGCAAATATTAGTCTGGCTCTCTAAACTTGAATTTATTTACTTACTTGCTGAAAATCAATCTTCTCAAAAATATGCAGTTTCCGCCAGCAGAGGTATTCATCGCATAGCTTGCAGGCTTCATCATTCGCCCCTTACCGCACGTGGTGATCACTTCTCGCCATTCGGAAGTGTTTTTGTTTTTGTTGTTCCATCTAAGCTTGTTTATATTTAGTTTTTAAACACACATTTACTTTTTCAAAGTGTTTATGCTCTTATATATGTTATAGGCGGTGCATGAAGACACTCAAGAAAGTTGTTCAGCCGCCAGCTAATGGTTGAGGCGCGAGCTTCGTGCAGTGAACAAGCTGTACATCCTTCCGTGCCTTTATGAATTCCGGGCACCACTCTTTCTACAATATTCCATTCACATCAAATGGAGAATGCCATCTGCAATTTTTAGAGCACGCGTTTTGTTCAGATTAAAATATTGCTGGCGCCTATAGACCGTATGCTCAACGCGGCACCTCAAGTTAATTTGTTTCGCGCTGCTTCTTGGCTCGAACTAGGAACGCGTAATAAGCGTTGGATCGTAACATCGGGATGAGAAGTTCCACTGGATTCGCAGTAGCACGGGGTTGGGGAATAGGGCGGCTCTCGAACAGACAAGTTGACGAAGGACGCGTATGACACGGACTGGGGGGAGAGAGAGGGCTGGTGGTACTACACTGGTTTGGGGGGGGAGGGGGGGGGGGGGAAGTGACCGCCACTGCCGTTGCAACGCCCCCCGCCCCGCCCTGAATCCGTCAATGAATCTCACAGGCACCAATTTATGCCTGTGACTTCGTAAGTCGTTCACTTAAGAATATGTGCCATCGTATCCGACACTTCCGAAATGTCGGTTACGATGGCGCAGGTAGCCACACGTTTTAAAATCCGCATATTCCAATAAAAAACTACTTCGCTAAACTGCCTCGCATTCCTTTTTCAGAATCTCGATGAGCCAGCAGGTAAGAAGCAGGTTCCGTACTTTGGGGTCTTGTTTTTGCAATAAACGTTTTGATTTGGTGTATCGTCATCTGTTTCGCGCTCCGCATATTAAACATTTTCGTTTAATAATTAAACACTGGAACAATATATAAATTCACTGCACTCATCGGCTTAGCCAACATTAGGTTTTGAAACAAATGAAAGAACGTATAGCGCTTGAATCTTTTCAACATTATTTTTACATCTAGCAAATTTTTCGTCATAGAATTGCAGTGGAGCCCAAATGTTCGCTTGGTAGTCCCTTATTGCAGGCCATTTCAGTGAAGGTATATATGTACTTACACTGTGATCGGCAAACCCGCTTGTTCATCTTTGTAAAACTGGGCCCTACACCTGCAAAATTTTGACAGTGAAAAAATTGAAAATAATTTGCAGTTACAGAGGCTGAGCATTCACTGTCGTTGTAGCGACATTTTTCTCTTGAATGGTGCCTTGTGTGCAGATATGCTGCAGTAGAAACAAGCCATAAGAAATGATTCCTTAATATTCGACAGCCTCAGCTTGCTCTTCCCGAAAGAAGTGGAGCCCCTTCAAGACAGACGACCTCAATCACGTGGCCTTGACATATTTGAAAAGAAACAGCGCGAAACAGACTACGGACTTAGATTGAGATATTTTACGGTGACTTGAGCGTTTTACTGCAATGACGAAATTGTACACGCACGAGAAAAGTGTTTATATTTTCGCTGTACCATCATATTTTTTTCGTGTCTTCTTCCTTCTTGTCCGTGCAGCCTAAGCACAGAGCAAGGACGGCCCTTCCACTGGTAAGAGCATTTACTAATAAAAAAAAAAAACTAGTTGTTTGAGTATTGTTGTTCTGCTGCGGTGAATGTGCTGCTAATATGGAAGTCAGCACCGCACTTCGCGCGAGCCGGCGTGTGTCGGAATTGGCTCCGTAAGCGTGTTCGGAGTCAGAATTGACTGCGTAAGCATGATCAGAGTCTGCGCACGTGGCCACTGCCGCGCGCTATGCGTCATTTGACGTTCGCCGCAAGCGCGTGTTTATCGCGGAGGCCGACTATATAACCGCTTGCCAGAGAATAGGCGTGCGTATTCAATGTAGAAGAAGACAGTGACACTACCGATACGGAGAGCTGTGTTTATGGCTGTGCAGAAATCGCCAGACAATGTGCCCAACAATGATCCTGCATAACATATGGTATATATCATTGATAAGAAATTTGCATAACTACACAAGACACACACATAGCATAACCATAAGCTAACCAAAGCATATCCATAAGTTAAACCGTAAGCATGACCATAGGCTAAATCATAAAGCATAACCATAAGCTCACACGCACGCTTCCGCACAGGTTTCACTGCCCCCACCGAGGTGAGACGCTCTTCGTAAAACTGCCTTGCGTCTTGATAGGCGAGTGGGACGGGGCCGTGAAATACATTCCCTCGGGAATTCCCCCGCTCTCGATAGACCGGGCCGGTGGTGGCGAGTTCACTAACAAAGCCTGGTTCGCCGACCTCGTCTCGGCATTCCGGCGACGAAAAATCGCTGAGTCGGCGCATTGTCCTCCTCACACAGTCGGTCACCGCAGCAGACATCGTGGCCCCAAGAGGCTGCGGAACGACGCCTTGTCGTCCTTTCAAAGGAAGTCTCCACAGCAGACCTAGTGGCGCCGTTCGGCTGGAGATGGACGGTCGGTTCCTAGAAAACGCCAACCGTGCTGCTGCAGCTGGCTGAGAAAACATTTCATGTCGGCACCTCGTCAGGCCGTTCCTAACACCGTCCACACTAACGTGCCGACGGTGCTGCCACCTATGGCCCGATCTCGCGTCCAGTCAGCTAACAGTATTCCTGTTTGGTCTAAATTTAGAATTGACGTCGTATAGTATTATACCGGATTTCTTCAGAGCAGGGTAGTGCAAGATTCAGTTCATCATAACGTTGTAAAAATTACGAAAACAGTAATAAACGCATGGGAGAAACCGCCACCAGGCAGTATCGCTTGAGTTAGACTTTTCCTCAAAAAAATACACGTCTTTGCTATTTGTTTCGATGTAGGAAATACCGCTATATCGTATCGTCCATGCACGAGATCATACCTGGACATTTTCTGTGCGCATGCGTATATAAATGGGATATTTTTGCAGACCAGAATAAATGTTGATACTGCCAAATCACAAGGCTTCTGCGTCATTAAGAACACAGGAAGGTTTCGTGGGTTTGGGCGGACGCGTGGCTGACGTATCAGTCGATGTGAGGAAGACAGCACACGAGAAGACCGGCCAGGCACTGATTTGGAACGGACGTTTGTATCAGAGGACAATCGCTTTCCGACAGCCGCCATTAGCGCAAGGAACGCAGAACTAGCCACAGCGCGTTTGCCCTCAAAGCAGTCAGGGGCTGTTGCACCTCAGGGCGATCCCTCCGTTAGCAACCAGTTTGTTGCATTTGTAGGCGATCCCACTGCAAGTGACCTGTCTCTCGAAGCTCCGCCGACATTACTTATTGGGTAGCGTAGCGTTGTCGGCGGGCTGCAGGCATCCGGTAGATCATGGCGACCGAGCAAGGGCGAGACGACGTTTTGCTAATGCGAAACTTGCACTGTTTATTCAAAGGTAATTGAAAGAAAACAAGAAGAGAATGAATTATCAAGTATGAAGTAATGGTATGAAGTATATTTCGGAGCCCCTTAAATAGGCTCTCTACAATCGTGTGGGCGGGATCTTGCTTTCGTCGATGACACGTGACAGGCACAGGCAGAAGGCTCCTCCTCCTGCAATACCAGGCACGGGAAGAAGTCGATCCTGTTTTCGACGAATCCGGCGAGTAGGTAGAGTGAATGACCTCTCCGGCGCTCGTGGGCTCCGGCCAAGAGAAGGTGAGGGGGAGAGGTAGCACCCATGGTGCCACAGCAAGAGAAGGTGAGGGGGACGAGGTATGGCCCTTGGCGTCCGGCCATACCTAACAGACTCTCCGGCGGGGGAGGAAGATCCCGACGTGTAGGGGCCAGCAGCCGCTGTACGAGGGATCGGCGTTTCGGTTCAGGATTCTCCGTAGAGGTCACGAACCCTTCGTTCGTAGCAGGTACATTCCGGGGAGTGGTCATCCGTCCTCGTGGCGCTCTTGTGACATTTCTCCCTAGTCCGGTCTGGTGAAGTTGGTCTTGCAAGCAGGTCTTGCCATTTTTCGTCTCCTGCGTGGGCAAGCAATCATCACAGAACAGTGCTGGACCCACAACCACAAAGTAGCGAGCACAAGGCTACTCTCCCTCAAGACACACCCGGCTTGTAACAAAAAAGAAAACCCGCTACCCCATTCCCATTTTCTACGCGCGTCCTCCCCTTAGCAGTAAAATCGGCCATTTCTTGAAAGCGTTAGGACGTGGTTATTAAAATCAGCTAACAATCGGCTTCACTTCGGAAACCTATGAATGCATGAAACAAATTAAAAAAAATGCCACGGAAACCCGGATGAGCATGAGGCTTTCGATACTCTATGGGCAACGACTTAAACCGTCGGCATTGCCGTTAAGCTGACTCCTCTTGTAGCGATATTGCAAGCTAGCTTCTGTACCGCCCAACTACACGAACCGCAAGTTTCCAATCTATTGCAGTGGCGTACTTATCGCACGTATTGGTGCCACTGAACTGTCTGGCCATGTTCACAAGTACGTAATCACAAGCGCGCTAGCCTTGTGGTCACTATTCAGAACGCGTACTTGCGTTGTAGGCAGACTTTTCATTACGCGTACTCACGTTTCTTCCTTTAGTCCCTACAGGACACGTAGCTTAAACGAGCAACTAAACTTGCGCAACTTACGCACTCCGCAGAACCCTAAACCAATCGCGTCTGGTAATAACTCGTTCTACGCACGCTCACTAAAGAAGTCAGAATACGGCTGTCCTCAACACACACGAGCAACCCAGTCATAATTCTGCTTCCTTCCGTCCACACAGGACAGACGCTAAAGGAACTAAAAACGCTTCTCGGTGCAAATCATGCACCCACCGAAAAATTACGCGGTTAACCTTAGACAATAAAAAACGCATAAAAAGAAGGTTAACTAAAACACACACGCATTACCATAGGCCTCTCAACGATAACCTTGACACTCAGGTTACTTACACACAAAAATTGAAAGCCCATCTACTTACTAATGAACACCTCGCGATACATGTTTACAAAAAACCGCGTCTTTCAAATCTCGAGCTGATCTAACCAAAGAGAGAGCTCATACCTTACATATTGAAAGAAACTCTAGTCTCAAATCGCGAAAATTTCCAAATGCTCAAAAATAAAACAAAACACTTCCTTTCTACGGAAGCTCCCTTGGTCTCCCGTTTGAAATGTTTTTGACTGACTCATACTTGGAGCCGTACTCGAGGGGCTCGCGGACCGAAAGCTACTCTGGCTACGGAGGAACAACAAAAGGGCTGACTCACTATCAGCTCCCCCAAGACGTTAGAGTCCCCTGCCAATTTGCGTCCTCGCGCCTCGCTTTCAGCATGTCCTCGATTGACCGCGTCGCTACTTCCCCACCTGGTTTCGTCTTGCCACCTTGCGCTTCCTTGTACTGCACGCTGAGCTTTGAAAAGAACGACGGAACGACGAGGAATTTAACTGCCCCGTGCCCTTTTTCCGCGTCCGTGCAGAACATGCTTCTCGGTCACCTTTTGACCGGTGGCTCGAACGTGTTTGATGCGTCGACATCGTCCGTGACGACCGCACCTTTCTTTTCGCCGCGCCTTGCCTTTTCGCGCCTGTCGCCGTCTTTGGCTTCGCTACTTTAGCCCCCGCATTCCGATCCTTACGGCGCTTCTTTCTGCGGCGCTTTCTCTTTGAAGTCTCCTTCATGTCGCCTTCTGGCTTTGCTGCTTTAGCCACCGCCTTTCGATCCTTACGGCGCTTCCTTCTGCGGCGCTTTCTCTTTGAATTCTCCTTCCTGTTGCCTTCTGGCTTCTCGTGCTGGCCGTTACACATCTCATCGGCCCGGATCGGTCTCTTGCCGTCACAGTCTGAGTGATTATCATTTAAATGGACTCTATCTTTGCCTCGACTGGCGGACAGCTCAACCGACTGTGGCACAATGCAACGGGCTTTACTCGAGCTATGCAACTCGCACGCTTGCGAACTGCCCTCTACTGCATTGCCCAGCTCACGCTGTGCATCGACACACAGCCCGTCGGTCTCGAACGCTGTCTCACACGCACAGTCCGAATGATTCCTAATTAAATCATCCATCTCTAGGCTACCTAGACTGGCGGAGAGCCGCACCGATCTTTGAACCATGCAGTTGTTCTGTCGTGAGCTACGGAGCTTGCCATCCCGAGAACTACTCTCAACTGCATCGTCTAGCTGGCACCTCACTTCGGTACGCAGGTCTGACTCGACATAGGTGCTCGTGTCTGTCAAGTCCGCAGTATTCTGTATCTCGCTAACGACCTCGCTACCTTGAGATGCGACGCACACGCAAAGCACCTCGTCGCTCTCACTCTGGCCTTTAAAGGCCTCTGTTGCCACTAAGGCATCGTTAGCAGCTAGCCCTTTCCGTTCGAGTATGACTGGGCCGTTAATATCACAGGCAATACTTTTCTCGTCGGCTTTTGGCGAAAGTCTGCTAGATACATTCTCATTCTTTTGCTCTGTACTGCCAACAGAATTTTCAGACAGGCGTTGTCTTTGTTCTTTTAACTGCTGAAAATATTGTATGTTTTTTCAATGCCGCTACCGCTTTCTCGTGCTTTTGCTTACGTTCTTCTCTTGCCTCACGTACACCGCGCTCGCGTTCTTCTTTTTCCTCTTTCTCTAGACGCTTACGCTCTTCTTCTTCCTCTTTAATGCTCTCGAGGCATCCCGTCAGTTCCTCGTCGTCTGCCCCGGTCGCTCCGATCGCCTCAATGATCTCCGGCTTTCTCTTTGATTCGGCAATTTGGAGGCCCAACTCCTTGGCCAAACTCAATTCCGGCTTCTTTATTGCCTTCAAGTTCATGGGTGCCCTTAGTGCTGCTAAACCTTCACTCTATACAACCTTGACGTACTCAAACTTCCGTCAACGGTTTAAAAAAATCCCTGCTATGTATTTTCCAAAAATTACATAAAAGCCAAGTGATATCTCAGCGAAGAAAAGCCGTGCACTCACCATATGCAGTCATGATCCAGACACCTTCTTTCCGAAGGTTGTTGCTAGGCCGAAGAGGCTACGATCTCGTAGTTGTTGTCCAAGTTGGGGTCTCCAGGATTCCGTATCCCAATCGCTGCCAGCCAGTTTGTTGCACCTCAGGGTGATCCCTCCGTTAGCAACCAGTTTGTTGCATTTGTAGGCGATCCCACTGCAAGTGACCTGTCTCTCGAAGCTCCGCCGACATTACTTATTGGGTAGCGTAGCGTTGTCGGCGGGATGCAGGCATCCGGTAGATCATGGCGACCGAGCAAGGGCGAGACGACGTTTTGCTAATGCGAAACTTGCACTGTTTATTCAAAGGTAATTGAAAGAAAATAAGAAGAGAATGAATTATCAGGTATGAAGTACATGGTATGAAGTATATTTCGGAGCCCCTTAAATAGGCTCTCTACAATCGTGTGGGCGGGATCTTGCTTTCGTCGATGACACGTGACAGGCACAGGGACAAGGCCCGTCCTCCTGCAATACCAGACACGGGAAGGAGAAGTCGAGCCTCTTTTCGACGAATCCGGCGAGTAGGTCGGGTGAATGACCACTCCGGCGCTCGTGGGCTCCGGCCAAGAGGAGGTGAGGGGGACGAGGTAGGCACACACGATGCCACGACCATGAGAGGAGTGGAAGAAGTCGCTCGTGGGCTCCGGCTCAGGGGAGTAGAGTGAATGACCTCTCCGGCGCTCGTGGGCTCCGGCCAAGAGAAGGTGAGGGGGACGAGGTAGCACCCGTGGTGCCACAGCAAGAGAACGTGAGGGGGACGAGGTGTGGCCCTTGGCGTCCGGCTATACCTAACAGGGCCAACACAAAGACCTCCAAAACTTTGCTAGAGGCAGCCCTGAGCCATTGGTTGTTTCGCAATCATATCGGTGCTGAGATATGGGGCAGAGACTTGGAGACTGACAAAGAAGCTTGATAACTAGTTAAGGGCCGCACAAAGAGCGATGGAACGAAGAATGCTCGGCATAACTTTAGGAGACAGAAAGATAGCGGTTTCGATCAGAGAGCAAATCGGTATAGACGATATTCTAGTAGAATTATAATAGAATAATAGAATATCAGGTCATGTTGTGCTCAGATTAGATAACCGTTGGACCATTAGGGTGACATAATTGGTACCAAGAGAAGGAAAGCGCCGTACAGCACGGCCGAAGACTATGCGGTGCGACGAAATTGGGAAATTTGCGTGTGCTACTTGGAATCGCTTGGCGCAGGACAGGGGTAATTGGAAATCGCAGGGAGAGGCTTTCGTCCTGCAGTGGACATAAAATATGATGATGATGATGAAGCATGCTGCAGCGAGTGCATTACATTGCTCAAGATTTTGCCCAGAAACATTGCAAGAGCGCGCAAACTCAAAGCCTGCAAGGCGAAATGCAGGACGATTATTCATATAGGACGCCAGAGGGTGCACGTGTGGTGATAGTGAAGCAAATACAGATACTTGAGAAGATACAAGTGCCAGATTGAAACAAGGGAAGTTTGATGCAAAAAGTGATGAACTTGGCCCGAAGAACATTTCCTAAGCTCTGGCCCACGCAGCAGCTCTTCGTCCATCGCTTTTGAGCACTGAAAGATTTCAAGCGAGCCGACAGAAGTGTGCATCATACAGCCATAAGCCAGTGTGTACTGCTGTGTCCTTATGGAGGAGCAGCGTTTAACCCACCACAGCCAAGTGCACTCGTTATAGAGGGTGTCCCTGATAACGTCAGCCTACAGGCGTTTAAAAATCTTTTACAATATGGGGGCTATCAGACTTCTTCGATCGTCAGTCCTCTCTTTCCACCAAGGTAGGTTTCGTATACTAATGACATGAGAAAATAAAATATGCTGTTGTTGCTGTCTTTTTTCTTCTTTTTTTAACCAAGTTGCCTCGTATCTGAACGCTGTTACTTCCCCAAGATTATCCCATGAATGCAGTCATCTTCAGCGCGTAATTTCATGAGGAATTGTTTTTCTTCGCGCGAAATGAGAGAAGTGTCATGTGAGTATGTACCAGGGCGTCACGACAACGTGATTTGAAGAAACTAAACGTGTCTGTTGCCTGACACGGTAACCGTCTAAACTTTGCGCAGAAAGCGACAGCCGCGCGGGCAAATCAGCTCCCAATACGCGGGAACAAACGCTAAGGTGAAATTCACACCCGCGACTGAGATGGGGTCCACAAGCGACTGCGACTAGCGACCAAAGAACTACTCAAAGCGACCGATGTTCACACCGGCGAACGCGAACTGCCCATCGCCGCACTGATATACGAGTATATCCCGATTGCTGCCTTTCACGTCGGCTAGCGCAGTCACGGGCTGACAAAAGAAGTGTCAGTCGTGTTCTATAACACTGTGCCGCAGTAACGTTGTGACTCCTATCACTTCAGCCGCAAAGTCAAGGAATCGGTCAGCTAGCATCTAACGAACTGTGTCCGTTTCCGGCAAATCGACCTCGAGAGACTGGCGTGACCGCCGGTGTGAATGTGTAGCCATGGTCGGCTTAACACTTCCGGGCGGTTTCAAAGGTTACGTAGTTTCATCTACGATTGCGTAAACCAATTATTACTCGACAGTATCAGCACCTACAAGTTATTAGTCTCTATAAGGTGGGTGCATATATCTCCGGACCTGTTATTCTAAGCCACTGTTGGTGCTTTCGGGTACATCAGCGAACTGACCCGCATAGCGTGTTCCTACTGCTGCGAGAATTAAGTCTATCTATACACTAATTCGTGTAATGTTCTCTAAGACACCCTGCTTGGTCAAAATGTGCATTTCACACGAGTTTCCACAACTCTTGAATTGTTGCATATCGTCATACCTTGAGCCTAGTCTCGCGTATTTCAGCGAGTGCCAACCCGCCGTGGTTGCTCAGTGGCTATGGTGTTAGGCTGCTGAGCACGAGGTCGCGGGATCGAATCCCGGCCCCGGCGGCCGCATTTCGATGGGGGCGAAATGCTAAAACACCCGTGTACTTAGATTTAGGTGCACGTTAAAGAACCCCAGGTGGTCAAAATTTCCGGAGTCCCCCACTACGGCGTGCCTCATAACCAAAAAGTGGTTTTGGCACGTAAAACCCCATATATTATTATTATTATTCAGCGAGTGCTGAAAAAAAAAACTTTGCTTGCATAAAATTTGCTTAGTCGAAGCTCTATGTTTATCTAGATTCTAATCAATATTTACTACAGCTCCCCGCCAACGGGCTAAGAATCAGATCTATGAATTCGCTTCAATAGCACCAAGTTTGCGATTTACTCGCATTGCTTCCATTGAGAAAAGCGCCCTGCTTCAATTAGATCCATGGGTTCGTTAATTTTGATGACGCTGGTTAACACAGCGAACTCTTCTTGCTTTTAGCTTTCGGCGACTATGGTAACACGTTCCACAGCATACACCTGATTGTTAACACCTGATTGTTACTATCGTTGTTGTAAAAATGAATTTATTGGGCAGATAGCGCAATTCTATTTCTTAAGCGAGATTATTCAGGAGTGGAAGTTCGGGATGGCAGAAATCACTATGAGCAACGGAATAAATATTGAAAATGCATGAATTATGTTCCAACTGACTATCGTTGAAATACTGCAAGTCACAAGTTGTGGCTGCAGAACAAGCAAGGCGCACCCACTTCAAGGAATTTTGGTGATGTCGCCATTTCAGTGCTCTTCATGCGAGAAAATAAAATGGAGTTGGAATAATTTTGGTGCTTCAGTGCAAGATAATCCATTTTTACGCCAAGTAGAGGAGGGACCCACGAAAACTTGATTGCCCGTATCCCTAAACCGGTGCCATCATCCCAATTTCTTTTTTTGTCAACATACCTCGGGGAATTGCCGTCTACAACTTGTAATTGCGGTATGTACAATAATAAACCTTGTAAAAAAATAGTGCTATCTACAACAAGCGCTTCACATATGTTCGGCCTAGAGAAAAGAGCGCTGTATATTGTGAAGACTGTGAGCTACCATATGGTATGTAGTGTGATGTGTGCACACTATATATATCCGGGAACTCTTGGAATACGCTGCAAAAGGAATACTTTCTCGCAACCAAAAACATTGTCTCCATACTTACTGTTGCAAAATTCCCGGCACGTTGCAAAGCATACTCTAAACTGCACACTCAATAGGTCTCTGAAGTTTGTATGTATTCACAGTATGCTAAGGCTATGCTGGCTTTTTCTAAGTCAGCCGACTAATCTTTACGGTTGTCAGCAGGTTGTAGATCATTCTTCCTCCGTCTTTATTTTCAAGATTTGCGCGGCTTGGTGCATGAACAGCTTGCGCCATGGTCCTTGCCATCGCTCTGGTTGTCACCCTCAGGACGCCATGACCCGGTAAGTACGCACAATTACGCAACGGCATTAGTTGCATGAGTAACGCAGGACTGCTGCTGATAACGCCGCTATAAATAAACTGAACACTCTGCTGCGCGTCTTGAACGCTGATAATTTTTTTTCCTCACATCGGGTTGCCTCACTGTTCTCCAAATGCATCATCATACTGAACATATGATGCATATTGTCTTACGACAACCGGCCGACATGCCAGCAGAGTGAGTGCAAGACATGATGAATGAACGCCTGTATTCAGTGGTTGCCCACACCAAAGTAACTTGAAGGAGGGCGTTGCTCTAAAGATGGCAATTGCCGACTTTGTTGTCTTTCCCTTGCGCCATTGAACAACACACATTCATTCGGTAAAGGTCTAATATTGTAATCGTGTCAACCACCGATCATGGCACTGTTTTGCGAAATCACCTTCGGCGATTTTGTTTTGTTAAATGTTTTTGTTTCCCTTTGTTGGCATTTTTGTTTAATGCATAAGGCCACATTTACATACGCTCAATATACTGTCAAGCAGAAGACCTGTATGTTATCAAAGCCCTTCAATTGAAAGATCTGGCTTGTTGCATCTTTGAGATAATAGCAGCACGCTTTAACAGCAAAACAGTTTCACAACTTTTGAGGCATGCCATTCAAAGGCTGCCTAAAACTTTCATTCCATTTTAAATATCAAATACCTCGAACTACCTCATTAGACATTTTTTAAATTATTTCGAATATCGGCATTGTATAACGTTGTTGGAATATTATCTGATGAATTTGAAAAGTCGACAACGGCGATCGTGGTCACTCAAGGATGTGACCATTCCCTCGTAAAAGTATGTTCAATAAAAAAAATTCCTCTCCGCACAAACTTACTCCATAGGGATGCATGAATCTGCACTCAGTTGAACACCAAAGCTGGTTCCCGACAGCACGTCTCTGGTAATGACGCCGCTTGGCCGTAATTTGAAAAAAGCTGTCTGATATCTTTATGTTTATATGACTGAAATGTAATCGAGAGATTGAATACCAAGTTCTTATGACGTGTGGGCTCGAACTGCAAGCCTCACCAAATTCTCAACTTGATATCTTTCGGATAAACTCAAGCGTCGTTTTACCATTTCAATAATGTTAGCCCAAGTAAGAAATCTCACAGTGCCTTGAGGAGCTGATGTACCGATTAGCTTACTTAAAATTCCACATGCAATGTTTCCCTGCCCATCCGTTTGCAACTGTTTCGTTGTACTTGCAACGCTATGAGTTAGGGAGGAATTCCGCTTTCTATATTGAGCACTAATAGATCATATACCAATCAAGTGCCAGTTTAGCTGCTTTTATTGGAGCATCATTCTTTTATTAAAATATTTAAAAATACTTTTACAGAATTTTCCAGTTATAATTTATCGTGTCAGATCACTGACCTTGCCAATGTTTTGCATGATTGGCATCGGTGAAAGAACGTTTTGATCCAAAAAATGTACTCTGTATCGCCACCTACTGATCTTACACCTCCTGACGAGCGACGGTTTAACTTCGAGTAATTGTACCTTCCATGCCATATCTAGCTTGCTGAGATTACACTACTGCTCCAACTGCTGCTAGCGACAAACATGCCGCTGAGATATGCGTCTCTGAATACAACCAGGCAGGCTAAATTGCAATATGCGTGGCGGGACAACGGCGCCTTCTGCACACTTGGCGCATGCATGATCGAGTAATCATTTCCTTCCTCAACAAAACGATAATAAAGTAGATTACGTTGGTTCGCGCTGCTGGAAGCGCTCAAAAACGACGGATCCCTCCGTCTTTAAAGCCGAGCTTCTTCCCGCCACTTCTGGTTCCTTCTCAAGCAATTTCATGTTGAACGCGGGTGCAGCAAATCCGAGAAAGCTTAAATTTTATGCAAACAAATCGCGCACTTCTAGGCTCTATAACTCCTCTTTCCCACACGCTTAATATACGGATTTATATTCACTATACCGATGTGAGCTCACTCAAATGCGACCACTACCATTTTATTCGATAAACGTACTGCCGCACGACGCCTGTCCGAACGCCGAACTAAGACCGAGCCCAATCTGCCTCCCATTGCGCCAACCGCAGCGATACAACAGCGCTATCTGTGCACTCGACATGTGCATGATCGAGTACTGACTTCCTTTTTCTACACAGCGGGCGCGGGGGGTTTGTAAAGATGCTCAAATATCGCACTAAAACAGCTTTCCTTTATGCGATGATGATTTTTTGGCATCCCGTTTAAAGCTGGTCGGTGACAGTCACCCAGCCTGCATGTATGTTATATCTGTTTATCTAGTATTTAGCCTACATCTCCTTAATCACTTTTGTTTCCTGTAATATATACTGCGTACCTCTACCTGTGACTGTAAGAGATCCGGTCGGATCAATCTCTCCCCAGCTTTCTTTTTTTTTTCACCAATACTCTAAACGTCTCTCGCTTATCTCGACTGCTCACCTGTTGGTATTTCCGTCCACTTCAAAGCCATGCACTTCGGAAAGGTGTAGGTTACCAACTGTTCTAATTGGGTGAATTCCTTCGCATTCTATTAGGATGTGCTGAGTTGTCCCCCAATTTTTTCTGCAGCATACACATGCCTCGTAGCCTTCCGATTATTAGCTCAAGTATGTTTTCGTAAGCACAGTTGGCGTCAAATAGCGAGACACTCTCCTTGGAATTATTTCAGACTTTTCCTTATTTTTTTGTCTCATTCTTGTAAATCACCATGGTCATATTTGTTTCCATTCTTTACATCTTTCTTTCTCGCACTTTCTTTCTGGTGGTTTCTAGTTCTCTATTTACAGCTTCAATTACCCTGCACCTGACTGCAAAAATTCTTCTTCCCCCATTCTGCGTCGCCGCATTTCAAGTACTGATATTCGTGCACTTCCGCCGCCCATTTGTTTTCATCCGTTTTCTGTAGTCATTCCTCAAAACTAATTTGGCTCTTTGCTTCTCTGGCTTCAAAAGCGACCAACCCTTGTCACCCTACACTGCATTATTCGTGCTTTCACCGTGGGCTACCAAAGCCAGCCGGACAAGCCATCTTTGGTTAGCTTCAACGTCCGACAAGATATCCGATCTTAAGCACACAGCTGCATTTGCGAACGTTAGCGTTTGCACCATTACTCATTTCCAGATTCCGCGCACCACCTCGAGCTTATCGCTACTTCTAAGTGCTTTGTGTTTCATTAGTGCTGTATTCTGCTTCTACTTTATTTCCACATTATATTGGTGGGTGCTTGAGTAAGTCTTTCCTTCGTTTATGTATACGCCGAAGTACATATATTGTTTGACTATGGCTGTGACTTTCTGCTGAATTGACACCGCGTAATTACTCGTCTTATTTAAAGGTCGTAAATCCCGATTTCTCTGTGCTAAACTTCAAGACTAGATTTGTCACTGCGTTACCACCGATATTAGCAAGTGTCTGTAAATCTTTTATTTTACACTTAGAACTAAGTCCTCTGGTATATCAGTCCAGGGAGCTCCTGTTGCACCATTTTTGCAAAATGCATGAATGACAAATCAAACCCTAATTCGCTGTTTTCTCGCCGTCTTTCTATGCCCTTGACACGATGCGTTAACAACGGAGTCAGGGCATCCTTGCTGTGCTGTAGTACCATTGCAGAGCCTAGTTGCTCTTGTTTAAATCAAAGCTCTAACAGATTGCAAGTTACGCCGTAAAAGGTTCGATCTGGTGTAACTTAGTTTGTTTAAAATCTTGTTTGTATATTCGAGCCCTGCAGCAATATATTCATTCAATGATCTCTTTGGGCGATGTAAGAATACTTTTTGAAACCACTGTCAGACAAAATAAAGCGTCTCCAGTTTATTTGTGCACATGCCATTTTTTTTATCGTGTACCACTGTGGTGAAGGGCCAATGGCCTGCTGTGCAAACACTTGATTGCAACTAAATTCAAAAGTGTTGCATTTATTGGGCAATCTTTCCCAAACGTACATTTTTAACGCTTTGCTATTAGTTGTGTCAATGTGCGAAAAACTGCTTGTGTGTAAAGTGTGGGAAGATGGTCAGGTGGAAAAGATATGCGTATGTATTCAATGCAAGCGACGGTTGTTCTGCGCACCACCGTAAGTTGCATTCGCTCCTCGAACAGGCATGAAATGTGTCGAGTCAGCTCCCGAACAAAACCTTGCAATGTTGATAACGTGGTTTTAAACCATGAATAACGGAGCTCAAAGAGGTACGACGTTGCGCTAAAGCATGTTCTATCGCATATTTACCTCTGGGCCGCTATTTTGTAGTGATGCCTTATGCCTTATTCTATGCTATTCTTATCGTCCACCACACACGGCCGCCTGATCCCGTTGATAATGAGGGCAGACCGTCGCTCTGACCAGTGGCCAAGCGCGATAAGCCTGAAAAAGCGTAGAATCGGAAAAGGCATCGCTACAAAATGCCGGCCGGCCCTGAACTGTCCTCTGACTTCTTTTAGAATATCAATTTGTAGAACGACGGTTTCCTTATACCCGATTTTAATACAACTAAATTTAGCTGCCGCAACGAGGGAATACCGAGACTATAAATGAAAGTTACGGCGGGCGCAGATGGCCAAACGGTTTCATCACAAGCGGCTGCTTACGAACGCAACTATCACATTAACGCGTGTGATTTGAGCTTACCGGATAACCTTCTGGAAGTACGATACGGTTCTTGAACTAAAACTTGACCTTTATTACGTGCTTGGAACACACATCAGACTATTTATGGATTCGTTTGTTTGAAATCATGTGCTCCCAGAACCAAAATGCAGCCGCTGGATGTGGGATTGACGGGCGTGCAAATCGGGCATTTTCTAGCACAATTTTCTCAAGAACTGTTTTATCGCATTTCCTTATTTTAGTTGTACAAATCCTTATGCAGGAATATTTGGGCTGGCCCGCATTATCGACGTGCATCCTCTGAGGACTTTTCCTTTTTGGTACGGGAATTGGTTATCTACGCCAAAGGTGGTAAGTATATGAGCCGTGACTCTCATCATCTCAACAAGTAACCTGTACACGCTTTTGTGGCTACTAAATCGTGCAACAATGTTTGTGTTTTCAAGACGCCGCTTTGATGAACACTATAACTGCGGGAAACTCGCAAAAGTTTCCACAACCACGATAGAAGTGAGTGCCTCAGAGGAGGTGAAAAGGTAGGACAGAAGGAAGAGGGGGGGCGTCGCTCGCGCATGCTTATCGAGCTCCTTGCGGCTTTCTATAACCCCGAACATAGACATTTTTCGTGGTGATGAGGCCGTAGCCTCGACAGCTACGAAATGTCGCTGTATTCTTGAGTTAGCGCATGCACGAATGTGTGAATTGTGTGAACCAGGCACAGAAGGAAAACGAAGCCCATAGGGAAACAAACGAGAAGCAGGGGGGGGAGGGGGGGGGGGGGGCTAGCTTTTGACTGATTGTTCTGCGACACCTGGGACAGCTGTTATTAAAAGTAAACAAAAAACAACAACAAATAGAGATACAGCTGCATAGTCGCACCAGAGCCGGACCGCGTTGAGGCCTAGTGTGCATGAATGAGTAAAGGCAAGGCGCAGACGACCACGGCTCAAGAACACCAACGACAGGACTAGCAAGCTGAGACGGCGATCAGGTTGAGGCACAAAATTGCAGGATCGGTGCGAAAGCTTTGTTGAAAGAAAGGGCCCAATGTAGAAGAAATATGCTCAATTAAAACTGTTGCTTGGGGTAGTTGGTTCATGCTTGAATTCACGCATGAACCAACTAGACCAAGCAAGAGTTTTACTAGTGTGCAGGCGGACGGAGAACTGTGCGCGCCGACAGGGGTTCCAGAGGATACTTCTTCCAGGGAAAGAGTCTCGTCTTAAGCAGTACCAGTACGGACCGTCTGTCTGTCTCATGAGTGTGACTCGATTTAAAGGAAATACTTTTGAATGACCTTCTCACTGCAAACCTACATGTGTCGTCTATCATGCGTCTTCGTCGGTAGATTGCACCACTATGGCAGTCCGCGCAAACCTACGTCAAACAGTGCTCATTTTCAGGACTACAATGAGAAACAAGTGTGTGATGCCCAAATGGGGGCAAAGCCGTTGGTTTCGAAAACACACACAATCTTTCAATGAAACTAAAAAGAGGCTTAAAATAAATAGAAGGAAATAGAAAGCTTAAAATAAACACTCAGACATCACGGCAGTAAGAAACGCACTTGAGGCTAGTATGACGTTAACTAGTGCGCGTCTCCGGGCTTGCCACGACGGCAGGGACGCAAAACAGTCTCGACGCGGAGACGCGGCGACAAGTTGATGAAAGCAGTTGCGCCGGTCTCGCCAAAGGTCGGGGTATAGGATGGTTGACCGGGTGACCAGAGCTTTTGAATGACCTTCTCACTGCAAACCTACATGTGTCACGCGTCTCTGTCGGTAGATTGCACCACTAAGGCAGTCCGCGCAAACCTACGTCAAACAGTGCTCATTTTCAGGACTACAATGGGAAACAAGTGTGGGATGCCCAATTGGGGACAACGCCGCTGGTTTCGGGCAGCTGGGCGTAGAACTCGGGGACGTAGCCCAACTGCTCTCGTCCTACCCACGAGCACAGAAGCTCGAATGCCGGCCTCGGGCAGCAGGCGGCACGACAGACGGGGGCGGCGTTCTGGCCGGGCAGCTGGGCCTAGAACTCGGGCCCGTAGCCGGACTGCTCTCGTCCTGCCCACGGGCACAGAAGCTCGCCGGCCTTGAGCAGCTGGCGAGATGCTCGGGTAGACTGGCGACGCGTAGGAATGGGTTGGCAGGAGACCCCGCTCGTGTGAAGTCCTGGTGGCTCGGGTCCGGAACCCGACGGCCCGTCTTCACCTCCCGGCTCGGTGGCCGACCTCCTCCTGGCGTCGCTTCCTGGAACTCTCCCGACATCTCCCCCTTCTGCCAGCGCGCCTCGCCTTTTCTTCCGCTCTGGCCGATTAGTCACTTTCCGATCGGCTGCCTGGCGCCCCGTAGTCTTTCCTAATTGGCTGGCATTTTACTCTTGTTTTCTTTTCTTGCGCCGCGCGTTCACGTGCCGGACGCTCTTCGGCATCGTCGTTTTCCTGCAGCACGGCATTCACCTTGGCGCGTGCACTCCTTGTCGTCTGCTTCCGTCCGTCCCGACCACCGCACCAAGTCGCGCACCACACACATCCCAACATGCTTTAAAAAGTTCGTAAGCCAAAAAAGGACAAAAACATATATTCAGCACAATTCCTCTCGGTATAGGCTGCAGAAAAGGAAACTGTTATGAGTAAATGATGTAAGTGAGAAGCAACATAAACGGCACTGCGAATGGACGGTGACTCTTCGTGGAAGTTGCAGCAGGGACTGCCGATAAAGTTGTGTGGCATAGCCATGGCGTGCACGCAATAATGCCAGACCAGTGAAGCATCAGCGTAGTCAGTAGAACAAAATGAACGTTTATTCAAAGGTGCAGAGCGTATTTATAAGTAGCCGAGTGGCAGGAAGATAGGAAGGAGCACGTGTTAATAGTGATAGTCCTAACTCTGAAGGATCGCCAGATGAGGCGATAAAAGGTGCGCGCACTTCGAAAACACGTGAAGTTGCAACATTCCTTCCTCCTCAGAAATGAAAGCGTCGCACCGGCTTGCGTTCTCTCGTTGAGCGTCGGAGTTTGTTGGGCGACACCTGTATGCAACAAGGCCACCGGAATATCTGGTGCCGTAAAGCCTGCAGAACGGGTGCCATTTGGAATGCGCCGAGCAGTTATGCCTTCATCCGGATTCACCGTTTCTGGATGCTGTAGTTGTGTTGCTTGGTCTGGCTCACTGCCATGTGTGGTGGTTGTAGTTACTGTCGGTTTGTCCCCTGGTACTTCTTGTGCGGGCGGACCTGGTCTTCGTGCCGCTGGACGACTCCGTCTGATGTTTCCACGGTCACCATTCTCGCTCCCGACGTCGCCTTCACATGGCCGGGCGTCCACTTGCTCCCCGAACCGTAATTGCGGGCATACACATCACTTCCAGGCAGCGGCAGCCAGTCATCTTGATCCTCTTTTCGTCCTGCAAGTGCTGGAGGAAAGCATGTGTCCAAGCGTGAGCGTATTTGATATCCCAGAAGTAGCGCTGCTGGGGATTTACCCGATTTTCGCAGAGTGCTCCGGTAGTTAAAAAGCAACCGTACTAGGTTATCTTCGAGTTTTCCTTTAGTCATTTTTCGAAGACCATCTTTTATAGTTCGCACTGCCCTTTCCGCCGCACCATTAGACTGGGGATGGTATGGAGCGCATCGAAGGTGCGCAATGTTGTTTGCCACGAACAACGCGAAGTCTTGACTGGCAAATGGGGTCCCGTTGTCAGAATCGATCGTAAGCGGAATTCCAAAGCTGCTGAAAATGCGACGCAGACAGTTAATGGTAGTCTGCGTTGAGGCATGCGACAAAGGTATTGCTTCTAGCCCTTTGATGTGTGCGTCGACTACTACGAGTATCATTTTTCCGCAGATCGGACCCGCGTAGTAAATGTGAATACGGGACCAGCGTTCGCCTGTTTCAGGCCGGTTAACGACGGGAGCTGCAGTTGGCATCGGCAGATTTTGCACACAGTACTGGCACTGTGCAGACACGTCTTCAATATTTTTGTCGAGGCCTGGCCACCAGAACAGATTTCACTGCCGGTGAACCGTGGTGCGTTTCATGTAGAAGATGCAGCACTCTCTCCCTAGCTTATGACCCTATTACCCCAGTACACCGGTTCGTGTGCTACGGATAATTCGAGCTTACGGTCAAAAAACGGCAGTACGGCCCGGGCCATTCAGTTTGCGTTTCTGGGCCACCCATGTAATATGTACCATTTGACCTCGATCAGGACAGGGTCAAGAGCCGTTAATGCCTTCAGCTCACGCGTTGTTATGGTGCCATTGTTCAGCTGGTTTAGCGATAGCACATATTTGGGCGGCTCACCGTCATCGTCAGATTCCAGAGATCTCTGCGGAAGTCGGCTCAGAGCGTCACCGTTCAGCATCTGTCGTCCTGGTGCGTACTGTAGCCGGTAGCGGTAGGCCCCCCAGGTGGAGTGCCCAACGTTGTATCCGTGCGGCGGCCATTGTGGGCGTCTGCTTGTCCAATCTCAGCAGGCCCAACAATGGCTGGTGGTTAGTCACTAAGGTAAATTCCCGACCTAGAAGGTAGTCACAAAATTTCGTGTCGCTGAATACCAGTGCCAGTGCCTCTCGCTCGAGCTGCGAATAGTTGCGCTCCGCCTGCGTTAATGTTCGCGAGCGGAACCCGATGGGCCTGTGAACGTTACCGGTCGTGTGAAACAAGACAGCTCCCACACCGTACGGAGGCGCGTCACATTCAAGTTTAAGTTCCTTCGAAGGGTCGAAATGAACTAGAACCTTGGCTGTTTTAAGGCTTTGCTTGGCAAGATCAAATGCGAGCTCTTGCGGCTGTTGCCATTGCCAACGTGCGTTCTTTTCAAGCAGTCGATACAATGCGCCAAGTGTGGTTGACATGTTCGGCAGAAACCTCGAGTAAAAAGTAACCATACCCAAAAATGAACGTAGCTCGCTGACATTACAGGGGCTCGGTGCCTTCATGATAGCATCAAGGTTTTTCTCTGTCGGATGAAGCCCATCACGATCGATCCGATGGCCTAGATAAGTTACTGCTGGGGTGCGAAAGTTGCATTTATCTAACCTTAGCTTTACACCGTGCTCTCGGAAGCGCTCCAATACGTTTTTCAGCCTTTCGCCGCCGTCACTCGCTTTTTCCGAAATGAGCCTGTGCTCCTGGAAGGCCAGCCAATACCTCATCCATATTTCTTTGGCATATCGCGGGCGCAGAGGCTATATCGAAAGGACGTCGATTGTAGCAAAATAGGCCTTTTGGCGTATTATGCATGGGCGTCCTTCACGTGCCATGCTAGCTGATTCCACAACGACCCGCATGTGATCGTCCATGTGCATAGAATGATTTGTTACATTGAAGGATACATATACATACATACATACTGTACTGAAGGCAGTGGGCATGGTGCTGGTGTGCTGGTGCAAGAGAAGACGACGAGAAGTGCTTGCTTCCCCGTTACGATATAGCGCCGACCTGTTTACGCCTAGTGCTACAACCTATATCTAGTTACCCTTCTGCTAGGCGAACACCCCCATTGCATTTGGTGGAGGTGCGGGGTTTCTCTTCGACATCCTGGAACTCCGCAGCCGAACGCTACCACCAGCTGTTGCAATGGATGAACCGGGACCGTCCCAGGCTGCCGCTCCCGTGCCCCCCGCCATCGTCTGTTCTGGCGTCATCCGGCAGCGCGATCCGGCTATATTTAGCGGCACAGATGACCACGACGTGGAAGACTGGCTCGCCGAATATGACCGTGTAAGCGCCTATAATAAGTGGGACGACCGCGCCAAGCTCACAAATGTCATCTTTTACTTGACTGACGTGGCAAACCTATGGTTCCGCAATCATGAAGCCGATTTTACCACCTGGTCGGCTTTCACGGCAACTTTGGCGGAGGTCTTCGGCCGTCCCGCCGTTCGCCGGCTTCGCGCTGAGCAGCGCTTGCGTGGTCGAGTTCAACGCCAGGAAGAGACCTTCACTAGTTATATTGAAGACGTGCTCTCGCTATGCAAGCGCGTCAACTCATCTATGGACGAAGCTGACAAGATTAAGCACGTCATGAAAGGCATCGATGACCAAGCCTTCCAGATGGTCGTCGCGAAGAGTCCGCGGACGATTGCCGAGGTCGTACAGCTCTGTCAGCACTACGACGAGCTGCGCAAGCAGCGTGCATCAACGCGCGCTGCTCAGCAGGACACCACGGATCTATCTCCGTTGGATTTCGGCCGCGACGCTGCCGATATCTCTGCCTTAATGCCGGAGATAAAGCAGTTCATCCGTCAGGAAGTGGCACGCCAACTCTCTCTGGCGAACAGCACACCCGAGCCGTCGACAACCT
Organism: Dermacentor andersoni; assembly: GCF_023375885.2. Classification (NCBI taxonomy): domain Eukaryota; kingdom Metazoa; phylum Arthropoda; class Arachnida; order Ixodida; family Ixodidae; genus Dermacentor; species Dermacentor andersoni. The sequence continues at coordinate 97,667,830 of NC_092822.1, read as the reverse complement.
TGGCTCCCTCGCTTCGCCACGTCATTCAGACCCAAGTTGCCGCGGCGCTGCCATCTGCCCCTCCTCCGCAGCCTGCAGCTGGACCGCTCACTTACGCTGACGTTGTTGCCCGGCCTTACGCTCCTCCGGCTCCTGATGCCTACCGGGCCACTGGCACCTTCCATGTGCCGCCGCCACCTTCACGCCCGATGGTCGTCCCTTACTCGGCCGCTGGAGCCCCTGTCGTCAACCCGTGGCGTACATCTGACAACCGGCCAATATGCTATTTCTGCCATTTTCCGGGCCACGTAGCACGATTCTGCCGCCGTCGCAGCCCCCGTTTACCTGCCAGTGGGGGCGCCTCAAGCTACAGGCCTGCTCGACTTCCGCGTCAGGACCCATCTAGCCTTCCTCCGGACTCATCTTACAGTCGCCTCCCTTTCGATGCACGCCGGTCACCTTCCCCACGTCGCCGATCCATTTCCCCGATGGTTCGCCGACCCAGCCCGGCCCGACGCAAGACGCCACCTCAACATGCCACCGGCCCCTTGCAACCTTTACCATGCCCCGCGCGCGCGTTCGACCGCGTCGGCATTGACATATACGGTCCGCTTCCCAACACTCCAAGCGGCAACCGCTGGGTTATTGTTGCTATCGACCACCTCACGCGGTACGCTGAAACTTCAGCCCTAGCATCTGCCACAGCAAAAGACGTCGCCAGTTTTATCCTTCAAAATCTGATTTTACGCCATGGAGCACCTCGAGAATTACTGAGCGACCGCGGTCGCGTTTTCCTCTCTGACGTCCTTTCAGCATTGCTAAAGGAGTGTCGCATAATTCACCGCACTACCACAGCATATCATCCTCAAACTAATGGGATGACCGAACGTTTCAACCACACCCTTGGTGACATGATGGCCATGTATGCTTCATCTGACCACTCGAATTGGGATCGCATTCTACCTTTCGTCACCTACGCTTACAATACCGCCACGCAAAGCACCACTGGGTTCTCCCCTTTCTTTCTCCTTTACGGACACGAGCCTTCATGCACTATGGACACGATTCTACCTTACCGGCCAGATGCTTCGGAGTGTACGACTGTTTCTAGAGCGGCTGCTTACGCCGAAGAATGTCGCCAGCTCGCTCGTTCGTTCACATCCCAGGACCAGTGGCGCCAAAAGCTTCGCCACGATTCATCCACTACGGCTCCGTGCTTTGCGCCTGGCTCGCTGGTCTGGTTGTGGGTGCCCTCTACTCCTCCAGGCCTTTCCTCCAAGCTGCTCTCCAAGTACCACGGTCCTTATCGGGTACTGAAACAAACATCCGCGGTCAACTACCTCATCGAGCCACTGGAAACGCCTTCCGACCAGCGTCGTCGGGGCCAGGAAATTGTCCACGTCTCCCGGCTCAAGCAGTGCCATGACCCCCCTGTGTTCTCCTGTCCTTAAGTCGCCAGGATGGCTACTCTTTCGGTGGGGAGTGATTGTACTGAAGGCACTGGGCAGTGGGCATGGTGCTGGTGTGCTGGTGCAAGAGAAGACGACGAGAAGTGCTTGCTTCCCCGTTACGATATAGCGCCGACCTGTTTACGCCTAGTGCTACAACCTATATCTAGTTACCCTTCTGCTAGGCGAACACCCCCATTGCAATACATACATACATACATACATGCATACATACATACATGCATACATACATACATGCATACATACATACATGCATACATATATACACACACATACATACATACGTACGTACATACATACATACACACATACATACATACATACGTACGTACGTACGTACGTACATACATACATACATACATACATACATACATACATACATACATACATACATACATACATACATACATACATACATACATACATACATACATACATACATACATACATACATACATCTTTTTTTCAGCCTCTCACAACATATACATTTCGTGCCCGCAACAGCGCAAGTCGCTTGTGGGTGGGTCTCCGCAGACGGGAGATACTAGCTCAGTGCTCAAAAGCAGAAGTACAGCATGTACATATGGCAATCAGCTTCAAAAGAACACTACATATAAATATTTTACTGCATTAATAGCGAATAAAGAAAACAATCAGTTTGATTTTTCGCTTGAATGCTGTCCGGTCGTAATCTTCGTTGTTTACAAGACTACTTAACAAAACTCTAATAGGTAGCTCCCAAACACTTAATTACAGCAGGCCTACTAAAATGGGTCATTAGAGCTACAGTGCCGTACACACCTAGGTACAAGCCATTTCATTTTTTTGAATCTGAAAAAAAAAGCGCGTTTGCTCGAGGAACTGTGGCACGACGAAATTCACCTATCGGAGCGCGCCGAACGGAAACTAGAAGGCTTCCGCACCCGTGTAGTCGCGGTTCTCGAGGCTACGTTCTGCTGGCGTCAACCACGGCCAGGCAGGCAGCGTGTTGCGCCTCCTTGTTTCTCGAACCGCTTGATTTTATGTGAAATGAATTAGCGATTAGTTTACTTTTCAAATGATACCTGTAGGCTATACTTTGTAACAATCCATGAATATTGAAGTCCTCAAAATGATTAATGATTACCAGCTGCTCGGCGATGTTCGCAATATATTCAGCTACTCGTTCATTTATTGTCCATTTATTTAATGACGGATATAGCTGGCAAAGTAGAATGATTTTTCCTGGCAAGAACTCCTCACTTTATGTTGTCGGGTACATAAACCGGACAACACCAAACTTGCGAAATCACCATCACTACTATTTGTCATATTCTTCACCTAAATTCTTGTTTGTTGGCACTTTCATCCTACCCAAAAACAACACGAAAAACAAAGGCGATAATATTGAAAAGCCATTTGTAATCACTACCATTTTTAATGACTCAGACCTCTCTGTTGAGAATGATCACAGATGAATCACAGTTCTAATTACTTGTATTTGATATCAATCGAGGTAAGATTTGTAAACAGTGGAGAACGCTGAAATAATCACAAGTGACCAACAGTATGTCGACCATGTCTGCTATATTCCAGAAAGGAATTAATAAATCTTATTAATAGAAAAGACAATAATATAGACAAATGAAATTGACAGTGTCATACTTAAGAGTGATTCGAAATCATTGTTCACTCATGCCTACCATCTGCTAAATATAATATTTGAATTGCCATTTTTACATTTTTTTCATTTGATATGAATACCGATGTGCTGTTTAAAAGTACAAGCGCATCGAACGTGAAGTATCACTTGTTCACTTCAGTACTCGGTATGGCACTCGGTATTCATCATCAGCCTGGCTATGCCCACTGCAGGGCAAAGGACTCTCCAATATTTCACCAACTACCCCGGTCATGTGCTAATTGTGGCCATGTTGTCCCTGCAAACTTCTTAATATCATCCGGCCACCCAACTTTCTGCCGCCCCCTGCTACGCTTCCCTTCTCTTGGAATCCAGTCCGTAACCCTTAATGACCATCGGTTATCTTCCCTCCTCATTACACGTCTTGCCCATGCCCATTTCTTTTTCTTGGTTTCAACCAAGATGTCATTAACTCGCGTTTGTTGCCTCACCCAATCTGCTCTTTTCATATCCCGTAACGTTACACTCATCACTACACCATTAACGTTACACTCTTAACGTTACACCTATCAATACTCGGTATTATGGTAACCACAAATAATCTCGTCATCCCGTGTACGAATCAAGGCTACTACTGATACTAAACCAAGGGATATGTGATCACTAATGACTCGGTTCTACTATCTGCTAGCTATAACTAAATCAGTTAACTAATTAATAATCACCTAACTAATCTTTAACTATACTGTTGACTAATCAGTTAACAGTATAACTAATAACCGGGTGTATTCGCTCAGCAGCGGTAACGAAAGGTGTACACATTTAGTGACATCTGCATTGATATCATTGACGACATATATGAGTAAAGGCTCCCACTGTCAAAGAAAGTGATTCGAGATCAGTCCTGCCACTCCTAGTTAATATCATAACGCAGTCGCTGGTTGAATGACTTCATTTCATATTCATGTCGCAATGCTTTATATATGCAGACACTGCGTGATCAGTTAGCAATGATACCAGAAATGCTTATTTAGGTTCCGAATGACCCCAATGGAGGCGTGCACGAATCAAAACAATTGTTGTATCAGTAAATTAAATTATTATCACTTTTTGACTTCATTATACCAGTTTTCGCCAGGCCTCATTGTTTAATTATTCGTTTTAAGCCATTTCATTTTACATCCATGACATTACAGGTTTGTAATACCGTGAGAATGTTAGTAACTAAGGATTACTAGGGATTTGTATTATGTAACTACTTAGGTTATTTTTCAATAATTAGGCGTATTACTGACTGATTCTAATAAATTCAGTGAGGACATAATGTTTACTACCTAAATACCAAAAAAGCATTTTACCATGCGCCGATATTTGAGAAAAAATAGCGCGCGTGGCCAAGCTTAATGCTCCCATGTCTTTCCACACAGCCATTTCGACCGCGGCTTGGTGCAAAATCTGGTAGAGCAATATTTCCTTGTACGTCAAGGTACAAATGTGCACCATAGCTGCCCAGTCGAGTCCATGAGTTTTAACGTATCGACTAACGCTTTCCCTTCAATAGATCGAACGACGGGCGAATCTTCTGCCCCCTGCAGTGCTGCTTCGCCACATAGTGCCCAAACAAAAACGCCCCAGGAAAAACATTCAGCCAGTGGAACAAAACGAAACTGGACCTACAATAAATGGAGACATAGAGTGTATGCCACTGCATTTAAAAATTCAGCCCATGTATTTTAAATGGGTTTACAATAGTGTCCCAGGAAAGAAACAAAAATTAAATTACGGGGTTTTACGTGCCAAAACCACTTTCTGATTATGAGGCACGCCGTAGTGAGGGACTCCGGAAATTTAGACCACCTGAGGTTCTTTAACGTGCTCCTAAATCTAAGTACACGGGTGTTTTCGCATTTCTCCCCCATCGAAATGCGGCCGCCGTGGCCGGGATTCGATCCCGCGACCTCTTGCTCAGCAGCCCAATACCATAGCCACTGAGCAACCACGGCGGGTCCCAGGAAAGAAATCCAGCCAGTGAAATCACACTAGACGCCACATATAGCGTGAGACAGTACTCGGGATTAAGGGCCTAAACAGCAATTAGTGAAAAAATAGGCACTTCACCACAATCACTTTAAAAATAGAATTCTTCCCATAGAGGTACGCCGACCTCATAGACCCAGGGTCGGCTTCGCCGCAGTAGTAAATGTGCCGGATTCCTGGACTTGCTTGTCCTCGTTTTCCTGTGTCCCGCTGCACCCCACAGCCTCATGGAAAACCAATAAGCCCAAGCCCTTTTAGGAAATGCAGACTCTATTCCAATTAGCATCGTTTCTTCATCAGGGAAGTCGCGTTTTATGCGAAGCATATTACTAGAACTCAACCCAGCTCCTCAGGCGCGGCGGTGTCGCCTTCAATGACCTTTAGTGACCCCATGCCATACCACGTGACACGGTGACGTCACGACAGAGGAGAAACGGGGCTCCAACTCGCGCAGTCGCTCGCGGCGTCGCGGCGGTATATAAGCAGCTGCGCTTGTTTATAGGTGGCTTTGGCTCAACTCTTGCAAGATGGGCTGGGTGGGAATCGAACCAGGGTCTCCGGAGTGTGAGACGGAGACGCTACCACTGAGCCACGAGTACGACGCTTCAAAACGGTACAAAAGCGCCTCTAGTGAATGCGGTGTTGCCTTAGAAACTAGCTGTTTCTAAGGCTCGGGCGTGCGTCGCTTGCTCAGGCGCACATTTCGTTGCCGCGCCGAACGCTGCGTTGCTCGACGCTCACCGCGTCCAATGCGGGGCGCGTAGTCGCTGCGCCGTAGCCCATTGTCTTACACCCCTTGGCGGGTCGACGGGAACGCTGTCGCGTTCCCCTCTTGAAGGCGAAGCAGAGTAACGCATGGGTTGTTTCTTCGTCTAGCCGAACCAAATATAGCCAAGCAACAGCAGTTCACCAGGCTAAACAGTGGTTCAACAACTAAAATAAAGGCTAGTATGCTTCGCATCCTGGGCTTAACCTTAGCTAAGCCACAGCCATTTTTTTTTGGTACTACGCACGTTTATCAGGAGGTAAATATTTGTGCTTGCAGCCGTCTCATGACCACCATGGGCATAAACGTCATTGCCACGCATGCGGTCTCTATTTCAATGGCGGTGTTCATCTTAGGTTAAACGTTAATACATTTCTGACTATAGCGCTCATAACTTCTAACTTACATGTGTTGATCTTTGTAGTTAGAATTATCTTTCATTTATTAACTTATTATTATTTAGTATCTTTCTTCCCAATTCATTCTTGGCCTCTAGATGCAAGTCCTAATTTGGCACTATTTTAATGCAATTACTATTACCTGCCTACTTGGTCAGTAAGATGCAAGTCCTAATTTGCCACTATTTTGATGCAATTACCATTACTGGCCTACTTCAGGCGCTCTGTGTTTATCTGCCATGGTTCGCATGGTGTCCAGCAAGACAAGCAAGTTTAATGAACACTGCTGTCTGTAAATATTCGAAATCCTAGTAATGGCGACATGATTCTTGTTTTTTTCTGAACTACAAAGAATGGATTTACCCATATCAATAATTGGAGAGCTTGAACCTGCGTTCGCAATAAGCAATGTGGATACACTCGTTGCGAGCCTGTGTTGTTGCTAGGCTCTCCTGCTTTTTGCTGTTTCTTTTTTCGCTCCGTGGGTTTCCGCTCAGGATGTAATGCAATGCATTTAGCAGCGTGAGTGCAGTCATTCCAGGTGCCCGTAACATCTCGGAAAGCTATTAGCGTTATTTTTCTGCTTCTGTATTTGTGTGGCACCTAGCCGCCTGTGCTTCTGCGATCAGTGCAATCCTTACATATCCTCAAGCGCATATTATGTTTACAGCAGCCGAGGCCAAACCATCGACGGATGACACCGCGCGGTACGTGCCTTTTTATTTTGCTTGACTACGGCTATTTAACACTCGTTCAGAAATCAAATTCAAGCAGTTGTCGAACTGCACGCTGTGTATTGCCCTCGGTGCACCATTGGCACCTCGGTTGTCCGTTTTTTGGATGCAAGCACGTGGAACGTTCGTCGCGTTCAGCCAACACCACCTAGATAGCACAAGGCCTGTTCACTACGCTCCATGACGTCATGCTACTTGGCCCGAAATTTCTATTGCCAAGGCTAGCGTGACGAAAGCGGCGACGTCAAAGTCACTGTTGCTTACTCGGGAGCATCGCCATTAGATTCTATGGCAGTCGGGCCAGCTAGCATGACGTCATGGATAGGAGTGCACAGACCTTGTGCTATCTAGGTGGTGTTGGATCAGCCCGCTAAACGGGCCGGTGCTGCACGCTTATCGCTTAACTGGGAGGGGAGCACACGCGGTGTGGAGCGTTCGATAACGTCGGCGAACGGCGATTACACAGGCGCCGGCCAGCTACCGGAATGCACAGGTGCTAGGTGTGAAGTAGGTAATCCATGGTACTCTACAACGGCCACGATACGTATACTGTGATGAGAATTCGTTTAAACAACAACAAAACCAATGTTGCCGCCGCTATTAGCCCACTAAAGCAATTAGACCTCTAGTCCGCGTCGATCAACGGCAACGTCTTCACGAGCATGTTGGGAATGAAGAATAGAAAAAAAGTCGCTGCGCACGGCACCCTACCCTGGCACTACTCGCGTGAGGGGAGTGGGAGAAGGGTCAGAGCGCCTCAATTTCTTGACTGCACATATAATTGGGAAAGGGACACATTTTTAAACTGTACTACGCTCGGTTCTGACCTACATTTTCGGACAGAACGTACCCACCAGAACTGGACAGATTTATGGACCGCAATATCTTGAGAATTAGCACTATCGCCGGCATCAGCCTATGAAATAAACTGGAAACACAATACCAGATAGAAGAACGAGGGGAAGAAGAGGCTTAATTTGCTAAAAAGTACATTCTCCTAAAAATGAACGTGGTCGAGTGAGCGCTTAGTTGCATAAGTTTTGGCCGACAAACATGGACAGAGACGTTAGTATGTTACTGCGCTGAAACCGAGATCTTTGACCACCTTTCATATAAAGTGCCTGAGGAGAGCACGTGGAGAGAGAGAAGCAAGAAACTATACCAGGGGAGCAATGAACACAAAAGTGCAAGGTTCAGAGCAGAAAGGAATTTGGAGGGGTGACCAAATGTGTTCGTAGACAGTTACCGAAGCTTCGACCCCCGCAACATCCCTTATCCCCCCCCCCCCCCTGTTAATCGCTGCAAAATTTCAAGCAAGGCTAATGAAGTGTGCTTCATGCAGTCATAAGCTAGTGTGTATACCGTGTCGTTAAGGAGAAGCAGCGTTTAACCAATGACAGACAGATCAAGAGGTTGTGCGTTTTTCGGGTCATTGGATTGCTGGACTCATTATAGACGTTGTCCGACATAACTTAAGCCAAGGCGTTAAAAATATTTTACTATATGCAGCTATCAGACTTATTCGATCGTTAGTGCTCTTCAGCCGTAAAGATAGTTTTTGTGTACAAATACATAAGGCAAATAAAATATCCTAGATATTTCCTTTTTGTAAAAACATGGCTTGCAATGTCAAAGCTATTCATCTTCCTAAATTATCAGACCCAATCGTTTTCAGAGCGCAATTTCATGAGTAATTACTTCTCTGCGCAAGAAATGTCAAAAGTTCCACGAGAGTGAGCAACTATGCATCGCGACATGGGAAATGTTATTCAGAGCGACCAACCGCCGTCATTGCACGACACGGTAATCGTCCCACCTTCGCGTACCATGCATCACCGCGCGGACAACGCAGCTCGCGATAAGCAGGAACAAATGTGTCCCTCGCACCAGCGACCGACGTAGGTTCACGAGCGACTGTGACCCCGGCGAACAAGAACTGCTCATCGCCGCAGTGAAATACCAGGATGTGGCGACAGGTGCCGGTCCCGTCTGTTCGCACAGCCAATGAGATGCAAAGTGGGCGTCAGCCGGGCTTCTCGGCTCCCACAATGCGGATTAGTTTAGCGCATTTGCTACTCCAGTAGTTTAATCCCGAAGCGATCAAATTGGTCAGGAACCATTTTCCATATCTAGGTGACACTTTAAAAGTTCCATAGCTGAAATACTATGTGAACTTCTTTGATTAGGATTACTCAAATTGCAATGTTTCATCTGTGATTACGTACGCCAATTGTTACTCGACAGTCGCATCATATACAAGTTATTACTATGACCCGTTTTTCTAAGCTAGTGTAACCACTTTCAGCTGCCCGCAATTTCTCCTAATTGTTGCATATCGTCTAAGCTGTAGCCTTGCCTCGAGTATTTGAGGGAGCATCGAACAGCAGCAACACTTCTTCTTGGGCGCGTTGGTCGCTGCACATTGAGGCGATTGAAACACAAAGCACACAAAGACGAGGAACGTTCAAGAACAGCCTTGCCTGCAGAAACCATGGTTTCCGTACGGTCTACATGCGTGGCTAGAATGCAGTCAAAGTTCAGTACAGCTCCCCGCCAACGTGCTACAATCAGATTCTTGGAGTCGCTTCTTTAGGACCAAGTGTACGAGTTATTTGCATTACTTGTATTGAAAAGAGTTGGTAGCTGTCATTGCTTCTATATGGATTTTGGCAAACTGGGCAACATCTGCCAGTACACATTCCAGTCTGTTTTCTTTGTTGTAGTAGAAATAAGAATTTATTAGGCAGGTAACACAGTTCTATATCTTAAATTTAATTACTCGAAGAGGATGTCTTTACGTGCACGAGGAATAAAAATGCGTAAAGGAATAAATGACAACTGCACTAGTTAAGTTCTAAAAGATTACTTTATCACTAAAATATTGCAATTTACGAAGTTTAGCCCGGGAGTTCGCAAGGCGCACGCACTTTAAAGTTTTCAGTGGATGAAACCGTTCGCGAGTTCTTGAAGCAAAAAATAAATTCTGCGTCAGTGCAAGAGACAGGCCTTTTGCAAAAAAAAAATGGAAGTGGGGTAATAGTGCATTTAGACCCCATTCAAATTTCACGGCGCGCGTTTTTAAACCGCTATCATGCAAAATTTATTTTTAATCAGCATACATAGGGGTCTCACCGGCTATGTTTGCAATACGTACCGTCCAATAATTGGCAAAAAAATCTTGGTTACAAAATTCCGGTAACAAGTAGAATACGCAGTTTAATTTCTTACGGATGTAATGTGCACATCCTTGGTCCGGTTCCTGGTACAAATATCTTCCGCAGGCGATTTTCATGTCGGCCGCATAGAAAAAAAAAAACGCTCTATATTGTCGAGCCCGCGAGTTGCCGTACCACAGGTAGCGTGGTGTGCGTACGATGTAGATCAGGAAGCTCTTGCGAATTCACTTGAATAACATAATTTTCTTTAAGCGATACATTTTTTTCTATAAATTTACTGTTGAAAAGAAAATGCCACCACGTACCAGAAGATACGCTACGCTGCACATTCGAAAAGTATCTGACCTTATGATGGATTATGCAGTACGCTCAGGATGATAGTGACTGATAGTAGTCTTTGCTATGTGTCAGCCGACGAATCCTTAACAATGGCAGCAAGTTATAGAACATTCATTCTCCGTCTTTATTTTCAAGCCTCATTCAAAACGCGGCGTATATCGCCGCTTCAACTGTGGTGGGCATAATGCTCCTTGTGGCCCTCCTGACGCCGCGATCAGGTAAGTGCACACAATTAGCAATATCTAAATGGCATGAGGGGCCTTCCAATCTTAAGCACCGTACACATAGGGCTTGCAGCGAACGTTTCTTTCTTTTTTTTGGGGGGGGGAGGAGGGGGGCAGGATCAGGCGCACGTCGACAACTAACATCTATGATACCAGCAACTAATAATAATGACAACAGTGTTAGCAATGATGCGAACACTTCCCGGCGCTTTTTGAATGTTGATGATTTTTATCAATGCGGGCTGCCTGATTTTTTTTATCTTCGTTTTCTCAAAAACCTGTGATTAGGGTCACTTGTCAGCTGTCCGTTTTCGTAGCTTTCATCTGCCTTCAGCAAGATAATTCAAGTGAGAACTCTCGCGATAATGTTTTAGAATTGTGCCTGTCAAATGAACAGAATGTAGCAGTGCCACACTGACAGTTACCTTAATTGTCTCTAGTGGTTTCATGCCCTGCTTAGGATGCAAGCGTCATTGCCTGCCTTACGTTATAACGGCTCAAATGGGTTAGGAAATTTCCCCGCTACGCTTTGAAAGCTGATGCCTAAGCTAAACTATTACCAGTTTTTTCGATGTCGTTGATTGGACTATCTTGTTTGGTATGTGCGAGGTCGGCAAACAGATTAATTCGCTGAGGTTGTCCTCAATGGCATGCATGACTACATCTCTCAGAACAATTCCAAGCAAATGAAAATTTCAGTATTGGTTTTCTGCTGAACATACAACTGTTCTACAGCGTGAACAGCGTGCCCACAGATAAACCAGAAGTCCCGAGCCTAAGATTGTTTTTGTGAACAACTTAAGTGAGGTAAATAAAATATGCCCATTTACTTTCTTGTTTTCTTTTTGTAAAAACACGGCTTCCAATCTGGAAGCTATTAAATTGTTTTCCCTGCGGAATTTCACCCCGCCTTAGGTGGAGTGATTTCACGGCAGAATCAGTACAAACGACAGCGCCGCGGCTACGCGAACTGCTGCGGGTGGCGATGCAAGGTGAATTGATGACGTAAAACGACTCTAGGTGGGGGCGACAGCTACACTGACGACATTGAGTTCGCTATCGACTGTTATCGCTTTTTTATGGTCTTATCCATCGGCGTCGAACTATTATGAACCGTGAACAAGCGTACAACGGCGGCCGCCGGGTTTCGTGCGGCCGCACAAGGCTTATCTTGAAAGCGACCTGCGGTGGCGGCAGAGCGCTGTGTTCTCGCCGCGAAGTTCGTGTTAAAGCGAGAGCTAGCACGAAGGTAAATTCGCTCGATGATGTGGACTCTGTCTTGAAACCAATCGTCTTACTATACGAACGAACGGACGGACGGACACAAGCGTTGGAATGCTTGTGCATTTAAAAATTGGCCACTGTGAAGATTCTATCCCCTGCAACACCGCCGCGTCTACCGCTGCGAAGCCAAGGGCGCTAACCACTTCGCCACCATTGCGTTACGCCACCATAGATAGAAATAGGCGATAGACTGCAGACGAAAATGGACACTACACCGGAAGAAAAAATCTGTGGTTCAAATACTGGTCAAAGCAAATATGAAAAGTGAACGTTGGTTGTCATAAATAAGAAGGCCCCACCTAGAATATTTTCGAAACGCATAAATTAGGCAGGAAGTCTGGAACAAAGCAACAACATATCATGGAGGATCGAAAAAAACTGGAAGGGGACGTGGCATTAAATTACATTCGAAAAATAACAGCCGAGTCTTTCCACGGCAATGACGAGGTGGTGTGTGAGAAAAGCATGAAAGAGAGCCAGGTGGAAAAGAAGTTGGTGCTGAGAAAGTTTAGCTGGAAGAAAGCAGAAAATTCCTAAGCCCGTAGCCGCAGGGTTACACGATGTTCCCGTTAGACTGATTAAAGAACTATGACCGAAAACTAAGAAAACTTAAAAAAAGAAAGAAAGTTGAAAGCAGTAGAAAAACCTTTAAACGATGGACGGATACCAGACAGTTGGCGACAGAGTAGAATGGAACTAATTTATAAAGATAAGGGGGAAATGAATTTACTCATATACACCATTGACCATTACATCGTTTATGTACAGGTTAAAAGTGCAGGCCATGAGATTGGCATAAAATAATGGCATAGTGGAAGACCTTCAGTATAGCTTTCAGAATTTGTCGGCATGTCGATGATAACCCTATTTGTTCTTGCTCGGTGTATTGAAATATCCAGAGAAGAAAAAAAGACCGCTATATGTGGCTTTATTCGACATAACTGGAGCGCAGACGTAGACCGCAACATATTAGACTGTTTTAGTTTAGCTGCTTTATAGTACGCTCCGCTCTGAGCTGCCCTGTTAAGCCACAGTGGAGTGGCGGGCGATTTTCACGTTGTAGTTATACGTTTAACGTAGCGGAGCGGACCTTTCGTAGTTGCAGCGCCCCCTGGCCAAATTCAGGGTAATGAAGTAGCCAGAAATTTTGTTCCGGGGGGAGGGGGGCTCACTTTGCAGCGCGGCCTCCTCCTTATAGAAATTATTGAGGGATGAAATACATTAAACAATAATAACAGCCGCGTTGCCATTGCCAAAGATACTGCAAACGAATTCTTGCACGCTACGCATTGTCAAGACAAGTAAAATATGAATTTTTTATTCAAAGAATATACTCATAAGTCTCAAAAATTGTTCCCTTAATAAGATATCAATGCTTCTATGTTTTCTGTATATTTAAGAAGTAAAGCAAATATCACACGAACTTCAAAACTATATCAGTTTGAAACCAGCAAAGCAGTGCATGGCGCCGATATGAAAAATGCAAAGGTCATCAAATGAACAAGTTGAGGACAAATATTAAAAAAAAAAATTTGTTAGCCTCTCTCCCTTTCTCACATTTGCATCTCTCTCTCTTTCTCTGACACTCAAGAACCTTGGTTACATTTTTGTACGTATGCAACGACCAGGGAAAAATCTCACTGACGCTGTCCTTTGTTAGAACGTATTCCGCAGGAGCAGCTGCCACCGGTCGTGTATTGTGAGTAATTGCTCCGAAATTATAGTCGCAATAGAGAGCACATATAGAAAGCAGAAGTTCTGCAAAATATGCGAGGGTTAGTCAAATGAAAGTGAGCCAATCCAAATATATGACAAACGGGGTACTTTATTCAAAAAGTAGTCTCCATGAGCATTTACACATTTGTCCCGCTGACTAACGAGTTGCGTGATTCCCGTCTGATAAAACTCCTTGGGTTGCTGGTTCAAAAAAAGTCTGTAGCCGACTTTTTCCCGTCATCGTGTGACACGAATTTAATCCCTTAGGCTGTTCTTTTTTTTTTTTTCAAATGCTCCAAAATGTGGAAGTTGCAAGGTGACAAGGCTGGAATGTAGGGCGGATTTTGAAGCATTTCCCGCTTGAACTTTGCCAGTTTCCTATTAACCACATCAGCGACGTGGGGACGGGCATTGTTGTAGCGCAAGATGACCCCGTTCCTCAATTTTCCACGTCGTTTGTTCTTGATTGCGACAAGCAGCCGATCCAACGTTTCACATTATCGGAAACGAATAATAGCCTCTCCAGGTTTAGCAAATTCCATACAACAATGGCCCCTGACGATCGAAAGAGAAGTCAACAACACCTTTCCGGGAGAAATGACGACATTTTCTTTTCTTGGGGGCGATGAATTCAAATCTTTCCACTTTAAGCTTTGCTGTCGTGTTTCAGGCACGTAATAGTGGCACCATGATTCGTCCCCGGTCACAAATGCAGACAAAAAGTGCTCACCCTCATCGTGATACCGGATTGGATGAGTCAAGAGCGCCGAATCTCTCCGCCTTCTGGCGGCAGTTCAGAATCTTGGGAATCCATTGCGCACACGAGAGCCGATAACCGAGATGTTCATGAATTATGGTTTGACCCGAATCGTGACTGATGTTCACAAGCCCTGCCAATTCATCGATGCTCATCTTCCGTTCTTGTCTAGCCAGCCTTTGCAATTGTGTTGGGGGTGGTTGCACGATGCCTATGACCTGCATGGTCTTGAATCGTCTTTTCAATTTTCACGTCCTTCTTTGAACCGTTTGCTCCAGTACTTCAGTGGCCAATGAAATGCAATGTTCAAAGTACTATCTATCAAAAACCTCATGACAACTTTTGGAGTACCCATTATGTCACGCAAACATGTTCAACCCAGTGTACGAGAGCATTAAAGAACCTTGATCCTCACACCTGCGTGTCACTTTTGTAAATAAGAGATGCCTCTGTGCCACGTGCATGCCTCGCAGATAATGAACTGAGCCATTATTGTGCAGGGTGGGTGGGCTCACTTTCATTTGGCTCGCCTTCGTACATTAGAAATGCGAAGATACAATGGAATCTACAAATGCGAAGTAACAGCTTGATAAAGGGCAAAAAAGTGTCACTGGAAACAAAGTTTACTGCACATATACACAATACCTCTCAACAAGATATTTAAATATACGTATAAGTCTCCAATAAATATACGTATCTAAGAAAAAGTCCCTATATATGATGCGTCAAACAAGGCAAATAAACATGTTGCTGGTGGTCAGGGTAACACGAGAAAAACGCATGCGCTATGGCTGGCTCTGGCAGCACGCGCGTAGCGAGAACAAGAAGAGGCTCAGTGCATCCTCGCGAATAAAAGTCCAAGTAGAAAAATAAGTACGAACGTAGTTTCCTTTGCTGGTTTTACTGTCTTGATAGGGATGCTTTGGCGCAGATGAAAAGAAATGTTGATATTTTTTTCTGTGGCATGACGGCACAAATGAACCACCACAACGCTTCGCCTCATCGGACCTCGCCGCGTGCTTTGTCAGCTTGTCTGATAGTCTGTTGATTTCGCTTGTCTCGTTGTATGGTCCGATGTACGACTTTAGAAAAGTCAATGCACCTTTGCCGTCATATGTTTATAACGAGGGCCTTATAATCTAAAACTATTCCAATATGTCTTAATTCCAATTTCCTGACGTCAACCTTGCGTAACCGTCGACGCAAGCATCGGGCGGTCACCCACAAGGTTGTCTGAACAGACCAATCAAACGCTCTCCTCGTTCATAGGAGGTCACTTTTCTTAGTTTGAAAAACGAATAACATTGCCTACATCGAGTAGCTTGACTTATCTAATTGGCTCACAAGAGGCGAGGTGCACGCTCAAGTGGAGAGGGATTCGACGGGGCCGAGCCACTGCACTGAAAATTGATAACCGGAGAAGAGGGTGGTGCCGACATCTGCGATTGTTTCGCTCCCATTACTTAGCTTGCGGTGGCTCGTCGACAACAGCGGCGGCATTCGTCAGCAAAGAATAGTAGGCAGAACGAGGTCATAAACGTACCGGAAGTGCTCGAAAACGTTACACGGTTACGCAAAAACCTTTATTACACGCAAATAAACCCGTGCTCACCTGGCAGGTGCGAGTCCAGTGCCTGAGCGATCGGCAGCAGCCATCTTTTATTCCTTTCGGAACGGGGCACCCTGCGGCTATTCAGAAGAAAATTCAGTTTTGTTCGGCATATTAGTGCATCTGTAACGCGTTTTGCAGTTTTGTTACGTCGCGTGAGAGACAGGGCGTGAAAAGGACATTCGAGCTTGAAAAGGACATTCTAGAAAAAATCGAGCATGATTTCCGGCGCCGGGGGTTGTTTTGGTCGGCGGTGCATGACAGTCGGAAAAAATTTCGGTGAGGGGGGGGCTGACCCCCCCCTGGCTACGCCATATATATATATATATATATATATATATATATATAT
This sequence comes from Dermacentor andersoni, assembly GCF_023375885.2. Taxonomy (NCBI): domain Eukaryota; kingdom Metazoa; phylum Arthropoda; class Arachnida; order Ixodida; family Ixodidae; genus Dermacentor; species Dermacentor andersoni. Next base: position 97,651,372 of record NC_092822.1, on the reverse strand, counting down.
ATATATATATATATATATATATATATATATATAATGTATGTATACATATATATATATATAATGTATGTATAAATCGCCGTCTTGGGTAACGCCCCGTATCAGCCAGCGCGCTTGCTTTCTGCATCCAATCCAATCCTTTCTGATGCCAACGCTAGTCCAAGCGCTGCGCGGCACGCTCCGCTCAGGCTTTAAGCGGACCATGTTCCTCGCTCCGCTAGCCAGCTTACGGCTAAGCGGACGGCGCATGCGCATTCGCGCTTCCGCTCCACTTAGCTGCTTAGTGGAGCGTAAACACGCTCAACTAAAACACTCTATTGCGAGATATTCTGGAAGGGGAAGGCTTCCAGAATATCTGGAAGACGAGTGAAGACACCTTTCGAGGGATCTTTACCAAGAAAATAGTTTGCGGTGAATGGGAAGCGATTAGTAGCGAGTGGTTCACATCAACAAGCGACTGAAGCAGGGGTGCCCTTTATCCCAGCAGCTGTTCATGATGTGCATGGTCAGAATGGAAAGGGCACTAGAGGGAAAGAATATCGTTAATCCCTCATGCAAACCGGTGGACACTGTAGTAGAGCAGCAGCTTCCAAGTTTGTTTTATGAGGATGATATTCAATTGGTTGCTAACAAGCATAGCGATATGCAACGTCTGGCTAATATATATGGAGAGGAAGGTGATAATCTGCGATTGAAGTTTAGAGTTAGAAAATCGGTTATGCATTCAATGAATACATTGAAGTGTTAATAAAGGGCCCGGAAATACCTCGCGTAAAGGAATACAAATACCTCGCTATATGGATGAACGCAAGCAATACATCTACGGAAAAACGAGAAAAAAACAATAACAGCAAAAGGGAACATAAATGCGGCCATAATGAAACACAGAGCGCTATAGGGAAACAATAGCTATGAGGTGCATGAGGGGCATGTGGAAAGGTGTGATGGTTTCAGAACTTTCATTTGGAAATGCAGTTGCCTGCTTGAACTCAAGGGTCAGTAGGACACCTTGTACTGGGCGCTCGAGGGATGTCTGCAAATGAAGCTGCACAGGGTGACATGGGCTGTATAAACATTGAAGTGAGAGAAGCTCAGACCAAAACTGGTTTTAAAGAACGACTGAGGAATACGGAAGAAATGAAATGGGTTGCGAAACTCTCAATATTTGTACAGGAAAAGCATTGACTCACTGCGAATAAAAATAACTAGGTGGTGGTTGTTAAAAACATTTATTGGGCTATAGAGGCGATCGGGGAGAGACATCTTGTGGGTGGCGCCCCTTACAGGAAAAGCAGGAAAAGCACCCTGGGGCCTTTGAATGCTATTGCGTTCCACTCTTAAAGACGAAACTTACGCGTCCTTGTGCAATATTCCCTGAAGCAACGCCTCCTCTATTTCTTTAATGCAAGTGCAATCGCTCGCTCCCCAATAGAAGCCGTTGTTGAGCCTTAGTGTAGTGTCCTTTTGTGCAGTATTCCCTGAAGCAACGCCTCCTCTATTTCTTTAATGCAAGTGCAATCGCTCGCTCCCCAATAGAAGCCGTTGGTGAGCCTTAGTGTCTTGCTCCGATGCGACGCTACCCAGATGGTACGAATATTAGAGAGTTTTAGAATAGGGGCCTCAAACGTTTCGGTCCCCAAAGAAATAGCGTCGAAGCCACTGCACATGCGCGAGACGCAAACTGCGTTTGGGTTTTGCGTCGAGCACGCTATTTCAATGATTTCAATCATCCATCGAAGCGACGGCTCTAACCTAGCACCAAACTGGGTTTGATTCGTTGTAGCGCGTGAAGTTCGCAAGCTCGGAGAAGTGACTGCGGTTATCGCTTTCTCTCAACTAGCGTGTGTTATGAAAATTGATTGGTTTGACGCCGCTGATTCTGAATTCGATTGTGGATTTTATGGATCGTAGGCCTAACAAAGCTTAGCTTGGCTCACCACGGTGACTCAAAACTAAGCGCAGCTAATTGTTTGCTGCTTTGTAGCTGTTTGCTGTTTGTTGTGGTTATTATTATTATTATTATTATTATTATTATTATTATTATTATTATTTATTTCTAATAGCTTTTTTCTGACACCATAGTGGCGCTGTCAGCGCAAGATATTATCAGCAAATGCAAAGCCCTATCACGCCCCTGTTCTAAAGCTCTTAACTCATGCGTGCCCCGACGCTAACACTCGCAAAGCTCTTTGAGGCCCCAAACTATTGGTGCCCCTATACTAAAGCTCTCTAATTTAGCTACGCCTGCTTCCCTCACACGTGCGTCTGAGCGCGCGCCGTTGCCGTTTCCGATGAGAAGTGGTAGTCTCTGCGTCTGTCGGGTGTCAGGTTATCACGCGTCTGTCAGTCTTCCTCCGACTTCCGCTGTGAAGCGCCGCCGAGATGGTGCTCTCCTCCACGACCAAGAGTGCGGTGAACGATCGGATAAGCCGCATCTGGTTGGCATTGAAGAAAAAAATAGAGGCGTTGCCTGAAGCAACTGCCAAATGAAAAGGGACAAAAAAATGCATGATTATGCATGATTTGACTTAACAAAAGAAAATAGTTACTTCTGATTCGACGCCCTTTCACCATGAGCCCTCGGCTGTCTGTCGCGCGATGTCACAAAACCTCAAAAGCTCACAGCGTCAAAGTGACGTGTACACGTTAAAGATGCACTAATACGCCGAACAATACTGAATTTTCTTGTGACTAGCCGCAGGCCGCCCCCGTTCCGAAAGGCATACAAGATTGCTTCCGCCGATCGCTCAGGCACTGGCTACTCGCACCTGCCGGAGAGCATGGGTTTATTTGCGCATAATAAAACTTCTTGCGTGACCGTGTAACGTTTTTGAGCACTTTCGGCACGTTTACCACCTCGCTCTACCAATTTTTCTTCGCTGAGGATCCGTTTTAACAGCATTCTTAACCTTCCGTTGCATGCCGCCACGATTGTCGACGAGCCACCGCAAGCTAAGAAAGCGGACCAATCGCAGATGCCGGCACCACCCTCTTCATCCGGTTATCGATATTCAGTGAACTGGCTCGGCCCCATCGAAACCATCTCCACTTTAGCGTGCTCCTCGCCTCTTGTCAGCCAATTAGATAAGACAAGCCGCTCAGTGTAGGCAATGTTATTCGTTTTTCAAGCAAACAAAAGTGAGCGCCTGTAAACGAGGAGAGCGTCCGATGCTTGCGTCGGCGGTTACGCAAATTTTATGTCAGGAGATTAGAATAAAAACATATTGGAATAGTTTTAGGTAATAAGTCCCCAAGGCATGGTAAGGAATAGTGGAGAGGGTCTCGATGGGGCCGAGCCAGTGCACGGAAAATCCATAACCGGATGAAGAGGGTTTACCTGATCCTCTTTCCTTGCATGAAAGTATATGGGGGCTATAATGCAGATGCGGAAGCCATCGACTTCAGGAACTCTACGCATACTTAAAATACACAGGCTAAACTCACCTATAGCAATGCACTGCAGAAACTACAGAAACGGCGGATGTATGTCGCAGTCTAGTGAAACGCACGTTTTTTAAACGACACGGTGGACAGGACATTACAATGCATATTAACAGCAGTGACTGCTCTCGCACTCCTAATATGGTAAGCAGAAAGCGCGGTCTATACAACCATTTGGTCTTGCGTATGTTATGCGGGTGCACATTACGTTGGTGCTTCTGTTGCGTCATGCAATCGCAAAATCACAGCTATCGATTGCACTCGCAGTGGAGGGGATCTGTTTCATCGTGGACGCCGACAAAATCGTGGCGGATTTCGCTTACGGTGTATGCTCGAACATGGTGGCAGCCATAAAAGCAGGCTTCAAAAAAATGAAAGGTGAGAAGCTATTTAGATGTATGGTACATGTAACTAGTTGGTTAGTACACAGTAACGGATTAACTGTGTAACTAGTAACTAGTATGACTAGTTCTATGTATCTCAGTGCGCTGCTTTTTCCACAGCGTCTTACTGCAACCGGGGTTTTCTGTGACTTGGGATCACCACAGACCTGCATCATTTGATGCCACTCATTGAAAATAAGCGACGCTAAATTCTGCTATATCGCTGCATGTTCTTCAGGGGTGAAGCGTACTCTTTTTCGCAGGAAAGCTACTGATCAGTTGTTTTGGGATTGAAAGATGCCACAGAATTGGCAGCAGGGACATACACGTCCGATCAGTTTTAAGTTACTTGACTTTCGCGATAAGAATAATATATTAAGGAATGCTCACAAACTTAAGAACTCGGGCATGCGCATTGGCGAGGACTTTTCCGCTCGTGTGCGATGCGTTCGCAGAAAACTGTGGGTTGCCACTGACTACCACAGAAAAAAATGATTACGCTGTGTCTATAAGGTTTGATTATGTGTTCATCGACAACATCCGCTTTGACTGGGATTACAAAACTAACGCCCTCACGACGGCTTCATCTCGTTCTGCTCATACTTCCCCCAAGTCAGCTTCGGATGGTACAGTCATGACAGAAAATACGGCATGATGACCTTAACATTTTAGATGTGAATGCCAGAAGACTTGACAGCTTTTAATGCTCCTCATATTATCGGTGCTATCGAGACGTGGTTACACCGTGACATTTTCAATGCTGAAGTTACTCCACTTGGCCTTACCGTTGTGCGCTGCGAGAGAACACGCAAAAGATGTGGTGGTGCAGCTCTATTCTTGCGGTCTGATTTTACCTTTTCGATTCTTTTAATGAAGTAGAATTGCGTGGTGTAAAGTGTCACTTGGCAACTGCTCTGTCGTTATTGGTGCAATTCATCACCTATACCGGGGTCCAATGTTGAGCAACTGTACTCTTTAGAAGCATTTCTTCATCAAATATGCATGTCAAGTTCCAACTTCGTTCTGCTGGGCGATTTTAATGCGCCATGCATTTGGTGGCAATCACTGGCTGGCGATTCTTCAATCTGTAAAGGACTAATAAATGTTTCCCTCTCATGTGACCTAAAACTAATTGTCACCGAGAATACCAGAGGCCACTCCATTCTGGACCTCGTATTCCTTAGCGGAAATCTTGTTGAACATAGATATACATGTGACGTTGTGGATAGAATTACTGACCACAAACGGTACTAGTTCTTATTAACGTTCCTGTTCCTAAAGCTATGTTGTTTCTTTGCACTTTTTATGACTGTGGAATGTGGAACATGTGGTGAGCTCATGTGGTTCAGCTATTCCATTCGACGACTGAATTGAATAGTGGCGATTCGATTTAACAAACCCAAGCGAATATGACAGTGTTCATCGAAAGTTTCGAATACTAGCACATCGCGTATAAAACAGGCTTGATGCCTGTTTGAATGATAGGTTCATTCCTATCAGCTTATAAAACAATTCAGGAATAAAACAATGGGTATCAATCAAAAAGCATTGCTTAAACGTTTAGAGAAATGAGATTGCCTTACTCATTGTTCGTGATCTGACGTCGGCTTGTTTTTGTTTTGTTTCTTTCTTTCCTTCTTTTTTTTGTGCAGAAACCCGGAGAAGGTGCCTGGAGATCACAAGGTCACCGTAGAGGAAGAAGCAGAGCGCGAAACTGAACCGTCAATGTCATAGATAGAATGCACTACTTGTCCTTGTGCTCAACTACATATCATATCCGAGTAAAAAAAGAATGCCGCATCACTCGACACGCAGTGCCAAGATTTCTGTTAATAAAGTGTTAAACTGTGCTTTACCTTCATTCCATGCAATATGAGAATAGGTAGACGTCCATGTTATCTAGACACCTTTGTGTTATGCAATGTTTTAGATATCATGCGCATGACAGTGCTTGTGCTACGACTTCTTTATTTCTCGAACGAAGTGAAACATTATCAGAACTCCATGTTGGACGTCAATTGCTCTACAAATAGACTCCTTGCACAAGGGGTTCACAATGGAGATCCTCTTTGAACGAATTCTCAGGATGACGCCAGTTTCGAGATATTAGTTCCCGAACTTTGCAAGACCGGGAATGCACTGGTTGGGAATATACTTGTTGGGAATATACTGGTTGCCCGGATGATATCGTTTTGCTCTCGCAACGATGGCCGGATGTTCTCGCCACATTCTTGTCTTGAGTGTCCGGCTAACGGCTCTGGGCTTTGTCTCAGGTCGCCGTAAATATTCTCTACAGTCTTATATATTAAAGGGTGCATCACACGTTCGCACCATTTAATAGTAGAGGGTCTGTTATGGCTATACACGTGTAAAAACTGAGCTAGAACTCTCCAGTTCTAAGCCCCGCCCTCCGGCGCTCACCGCCATATTGCCTAGCCATGTGCGACGGCATGCGCTGCATGGAACCGAGCCATCGCCTGCTACAAAATGCATGCCTGCCGTTTGTTGCCGTATTTGGTCCAGATATTACACGCTGTCTTCTACACCGTCAACGTCGCATGATGAAGCAAATAACGAATCCTTGAGCATCAGAAGCAGCGGCCGGCGCGATAAAACCTTATCAGACCCTATTCGCGATGTTTTACGTGGGGGAAGCATGCGCTATTGATTTTCCAACGGCAAGAAATAGTGTGTGGTATGGTATGACGAATATTCAGGTCCTGAGGGATCAGTCTGGGATTGGGGGGGGGGGGGGGGGGATGCGGACCGCTCCCACGTCGGGACAGAGGCAGAGCCCCTCTGCCATCACAAGGGCCCTCTGGACAGCCCTGAGTTGGTCCGCCAGCACTTCACTGTGAACCATGCCAAAGTGGGGCGCAACATTTCATTGTATGAGGTTAGAAATCTTGCAAAGAAATTAAGACGCCACATCTTCACACTCTGGTGTTTGCCACACCACAGCACAAGCTACCTTGCCAGGGGGCCAACACTCCAGTACAAACAGGTATCCGCAATTACACGTGTTCTGCATCTTCATCAGCAAGACATGTAATTCACCTGTACACGTGATGCAGGAAATTAAAATAAAAAGCTGTACAAAATTCAAGTACGCCTATTTTCACAGGTATGACCACCTGGGCTTTTCTAATGTGCACCTAAATCTTAGTACACGGGTGTTGTCGCATTTCGCCCCCATCGAAATGCGGCGGCCGTGATTCGATCCCGCGACCTCGTGCTCAGCAGCCCAACATGTAGCAAGCATGGTGAACGTGGATGGCGACGTTGGTGTTGTTGCGTGAAATGCTGCTAATGCCTTCCCGCCCTGTCGATCTTTCATGCGTTCAGCACTGCTTAGCCTTTCTGGTGCTACTTCGCACGATGCAAAATGTCACGCGCATAGATTGCACCTGATATCGGCCCAAGCACGCCGTAGAGGTGGTTAACCAGCGATTTTGCAACGTCCGGCGCCAGTTTCACTGGGCTAATCCCGACGGTTCGTTAAACGACGGCTTGGTAGGCTGCCGGATCCTCGGTACGCAGTTGTTGCTTGCGCTCGGCTGCACGAACCAGTAGGTATAGGGCATGGCCTACCCATTTCGGAGCCGGAGAGAAACTGCTGCGCGCGCTAGGCTACAACCGTGGCTACAACGGAGAACGACGTCACTACTGACGTAACCAATCGCGCGCCTCATGTTTTTTTTTTTCGCGCATGCGCATGTGGTTACGCCGGAGTAGTTTCCCGCGTACCGGCGACAGATGGACGGACGGAGGACGAATCGGCTCGTCAGTTACAGCTTCGCTGTAAAAATAATGCTAACGTTTGGCCACGGCGCTGTCTGCCGAACGGGTCGGTGCGTGAACACGGTCGGCATTGCGTCTGGTCGCAGCCTCAGGCGCAAACCATCGTTGTAGCTGTCTGGCGTGAAGTGTTTCGAGAACAAAACAAAAGCGTCATATAGCGCCAGTCCTTCCTGCTCAATTCATCTCCCAAGTCTTCCGTTTGGTGGGCCCCTTGGGGAATCTGAAGAACGGTACGGAGCACTCATTGCTCTGTTCGCTGTGTAAAAATTCGCTATGAGTGGCACCCCAAAGCATAGGCGCCGTGATGGCATTGTTTCAGCAGCTTCAATTCCAATGACCAGCTGAAGAAACCTGAAGCTACCCGCGGGACGTGCGCAAAGCTGAGACACGGATTCTTCGCCGCAATATATGCATGCTCGCTCGGTAAGCATGCAGCTTGTGACGTCACGGCTCGTGAGCGTGCCATTATTCAACTGTGGTGCCCCATTCGAGTGTATTATAATATAATCAATTACAAATTACGTGTAGGCTCAAATGCGCTGAAATTTTGCCAAAGTGTCCTTGAAGCCACAAGGATTACCTTACACGATACAGATTATGATCGAAAATGGGGTTTTATGCCCGCCTATAAAGCAAAAAAAGAAAAGTGCACAAGAAAACGTAAAGGCAGAAATAAAAGGAAATGAAAAGCGGGGCGAGAATAAACAAGAAATATATTCACGCAGAAATTCCTCTGGAGGAGGAGGAGACAAAGGGGAAGAAAGACAGGGAGGTTAGCCAGCGTAAGTACCGGCTGGCTACCCTGTGCTGGGGAAAATTCCTCTGGAGGTTGTATAAGCAGACGTAGGCATTGTGCCACTTGCTCATCTCCACGTAGCCCGGTGTCTTTATCAATCTTATGAAACTTGATCCGCCCAGTACAAACGACAGCACTGCGGCGACACGAAAAACCGTGACCGAACGTATTCGGCGGCGGCTGGAAATGACACGGCCGCGAGGACCGTATCTTGAAAGCGATCTGCGATGCCGACTGCTGATAGCTTCGCGAGCTGTGTTGTCGCCGCCTACTATATTGAAAGAGATCTGGGAAAGGGGCAGAGTGCAGTCTGTGCTGAGAGCTCCGTGACCGCTGCGTTCTCGCCCTTTGTTTGGCATTGAAGCGAGAGGCAGCACAAAGGTGAATTCGCTTGCTGCTGCGGGCGCTATTTTGAACATTATTGTCATACGAGACGGACGGGCCGACGGGCCTACGCATATAAAAGACATGAGGGAGAGAGCCAAGGGCTTACGAGATTACTCGTTGCTAATGGAGTTATTCACGACGCACTCATGGAGTCACTCCCCTCATTATTCGCGGCTTTCAGATCTTTGAACGTTTATCTGGACGAGTTTCTATGAGTCAGGGAGTGAGAAACGTAAGAAACGGAATTGGTTACGCTTGCTTTTACGTGGTAGATCAACACGAAAGCCAATTCGCAATTAGATTGAGTAAAATGAGTAGAAGGATAATAATAAAATTCTATTCCAGTAAAAATAATAAAAATAATATTACAGAAACAAAAAATGAAAAGAAAGGAACGCGGCCGGGCACAGGGTGAAGGAAAAAGAAGCAGGCTCCGAGGAGTACGAACAACCGATCGTGGAAAACAGAAATACGGAGAGAGAGAGAGAATAAACTTTTTATTCGGTGAATGAAGCTTTGGAGAGGCGTCCTCATTCCAGGATGCCTTGAGCTCGGGCCGCGTCCTGGGCCCTCGCAATCAGCCGTTGCTGATCCTCGAGGTCGGAGCTGGCCAAGGCTCTCTCCCAAAGCTCGTTAGTGGGGTAAGGGTCCGGAGGATTTAATGGAGCCGCTCTGCAACCCCCTACTATGTGCCTGAGGGACCCGGGCTCTGCGCAGAAGCGGCATTGCGGAGAGAATTTTGTAGGGTCTATGAGGTGATTTCTGGTTGGGTTGGGGAATGTATTAACCTGTAGAGCTCGGAGGCATCGCTCCTGCTCTCTAGGTAGTGACTTGTGTGGGGGTGCGTATGTTCTGCGGGGTGAGCTTGTAGTGTTGTGTGATATCTTGGTAAGAGACTAGAGGGTGCATGCGCTCGGGTTCAGATTCCTCGGCGTCGGCTCGGTGGGTCAGATCTCGAGCCACGTGGTTGGCGACCTCGTTGCCAGGAATGCCTTGATGAGCTGGCGCCCAGATGATCATGACTGATCTCGTTGGCGGCTTTTGATTGATGATCCGGAGCGTAGTGGTATGAATTCTGCCGCTAGCAAAGTTGCGGCACGCCTGTTGTGAGTCGGTCACTATGACTTCAACCTCTGTTTGGGAGAGCGCCAGGGCTATGGCCGCTTCCTCGGCTTGGAGGGGATTGTTTCGTGTGAGTATATGCCGACGACATTACCATCTGGTCGTCCACAGGGTCCATAGGGGAAATGGAGAACCGCTTGCAGGAAGCTGCAGACGTGGTGAGCGACTATGCTAAGTCATGCGGGCTCAGCTGCGCCCCCCAAAAGTCGGAGCTACTCCTGGTCCCACCTCGAAAGAAGCACACATCCGACTCGCCCACTATCAACATACAACTGGAGGGACACACCATCGTTCCGTCTCAGAGCGTAAAGATATTGGGAATGGTTTTCCAGTCGGATCGCACCAATACAATATTAATTCAAAAGCTTAAGAATACAACAGCCCAAGTTACGCACATGATCCGGCGAATAACAACCAAGACAAGAGGCATCGGGGAGGCGGACACGCTTCGGCTTGTCCAAGCCTTCGTCGGAGAAAAGTACCCTAGGAAAAGCAATTTAAGAAGAAGACAAACAAACTGTATATATAGTAATAATAATGTGGCCAAATAAGAATGAAAAGAAAGAACAAGGTGGACGGGTCGGTCCGCTCCTCCAGTAGGGTTGTGTTGAAGTTAGCGCATTGCGGTGTCGTTTGTCTTCTGTCCTTGTTCACAGCATATGCAACCCAAATACGTGAGTGATGCTAAGATTCAGTTATTACTTTAACCTATGCTGGCTTCAACTTGTGCTCATAACGACTGTGTCTGCCCTGAAACTTTGTGCAAGATGGATGGTGCTCGTCTGCTGATTCGTCGCCACCTACTCGAGCAGCATCCAGACCAGCGCGTCACAGGTAGAACTTTCTCGCCCCCTGTTCGCGGTCGAGGCTTGCCTCGTCGCGCTAGAGCTCAACTGCTCAAGCTAAGGGTTGGCTGTGTGAGCGTGTGCGAACGTTTCTACCGGCCAGGACGTGTGGCCAGTCCATCGTGTACGTCTCGCGGTTGCTGGGAGACACTTCCGCATCGGATACTGCAGTGTCCCGCTTTCACTGCGCAGCGCACGTCGCTGGTGGGGGACTATCATCTCCTTGGCCTGCGGCGTACGACACTCGACGAATGATCGTGTACCTGTGGTTGTGCGTCTCAACGCCATCAGGCGCATCGCGCTCTCATTGTTTTTCTATAAGCAACTAACTCAGATTCAGGGTTGTGGCATTATTTTTCTATTTTCCAATGACAAGACCTCGGACACTATTTCGTCTATCTTAAAATGCTTTAGTAGCATGACCTGCAGTGTCCGGCCCTAGTGTGCGTGACCTGTACAGTGTATGTACTGCTTTATTCTTTGGCATTTTTCATCTTGCTCTTTCTTTCCTCTCTCTCCTCCCCTTCTTTCTACCTCCCATTTCTATGTTTCGGTCTCCTCCTTTTTGAAAAGGAGGGCAGGCGTTGTGCCCTTTCCAGTGGCAGTTGCCAGCATGCTCGTCGCTTTCCTTTTCCTGTCAAGTGTATATGTTTTGCAAATCCAATAATAATACTAGTAATAATAATAACCTATGGACTAAGAATCAAAAGGCTTCATATCTGTTCATATATGCCGTGCCTGATTGTTCTAAGACACACATACACACACACACACAGATATATATATATATATATATATATATATATATATATATATATATCATCAGCCTTTTATGACATAATTAGCCCTGTCCTGCGCGAAGGTCACTCTCCTGACCCTGATAGGCTGACAATCACGGAAAGCTCACAAATCGATGTAAGGGGCCAATGTCAAGGACCTCTGTGAGGACTGCGTCGACTTCAGGTTCCCAAATTGCCACTTGGTTGCCTCGTATGCGGAGGCGATCACGCAACATTGGAGGCGGAGTCTGGCGGAACGGTGCGACGTCATGGGTGGGATTTTGCGAACGATTCGACAATTGTGATTAGCCGTGACCGTCATCAGATCCCCTAGTTACAGTGTACTAGAACAGGGGCAGTGTGTTCAGACGGCGGAGCGCGCCACGCACTGCTTTGAAGCCGGGAGCGTAGACAGGTCCCGGATGTATGCGGCGGCGCTGCAGTCGCACGGGCCGTACGGACGCATGCGGACGTGTTCACCGTATGTTGCGCCCGGTTGCAGCGTGCTTGCTCTGAAGGACTCTGAAGGAATTCCTGGAGTTTCGGTCTCTTTGGGAGTCACATGCTAAAGGATTGCCATCTGTTGGGCGTGTTGGTAAACTGACTTGGAAAGTATATTTTGCGCCAGCAAATAAGGACAGAAGGGAGACGACGCCACAATGCGCTAACTTCAGCAACTTGATTTTCAGGAAACCCTCCCCTATTTAACTGTGCATGGGTTAAATAGGTGGGTGTTTCCTGAAAATCAAGTTGTTGAAGTTAGCGCATTGTGGTGTCGTTTGTTTTCTGTCCTTGTTCCCCGGCGCTAAACATGCTTTCCAATGTAAAAGGACTTTGCGACTTCTTGAACCAGTCGACGGCAGATTGGCTCCGTGTGACACTGTGCTGCACTTTGGCTCTGTTAGAATACTTAGAAGGGAAGAGTTTTAAGTACCTTTGACATCGAGACAAAGCCAATATAAGTTGTAGAACTTCTTGTGAGGTAGTCGTGAGGATCCAATGATCACCCAGCGCCGTCTCAATTTTTGATTGTTGTGAATTGCCTGTCTTTTTATATCTTGGCGAAGGCAATGCAAACAGGGAACACAGAGGTCAGTAAAGATTTGGTATCGCTACTTCACTCACCTGATAATTATAACACGGAACGGGACGTTGCGTCACTTGATGATATAGTTGAAGCTGGAAGTCTAACGCTGGTAGAGCAGGGCTACACAGTACTCCGGCAGCGCACCGGGCTTATGTGGAGAAAAGGAGCGATGACCGCCTCATCCATTATATATGGCAGGGTATGTCGCGCATACATTTTTACTCGCAGCAAGTGTGAGGACTGCCGCTCTTTTTTTGCAGAACTCTAGTGTCAGTAGCAGAGTCTCAAACTTCATAAATTTGTTACAGGTGAGGATTGCTGTATCCCTCCAAGCTGCTTTTTGAGGTACTAAAGAAACTTGAGGGAATATATTTACAACCTTCTTCAGCAAAGAGGAGCTTTGTAGATACAGCATAGTTGATGTCAGGATTCTAGTGAAAGCTTTAAATTTAATTGGCCATAGGCTGCAAAATATGTACTGATAATTTCACATCAGCAGTTGTGCGTTTTTATGTCCTAACAAGGCTGCACTTTTACGTTAAAGGGCTTAATCAGGGAAGAGAAGCACGACGAAAAAAGAAATTGCACTTTAAAGTTGGCTGCAATTGTGCAACATGTGTATGCTGACCCTTGTCTGTTTTATCTGAATGCACAACTTTTTCTGGTGCATTCAAAAAGTTCCCTTTTACTTGGCGTCTTTCCCACCTGTTTTATTCCTTTAATAGAAATGTAGGATGTCATTGTGTCTCATACTTGCACATGAGTCTCACGTTCGGGAGCACTTTATCATGTAAATAAAAAAATTCACGAATAAACTGTGCAAATGTAGTTGCGGGGGGTTCGCCAAACAGAATGAAAGAACGAGGGACAAATGCTTATCGCGAAAAAAGGTAAATGCCAAGCAGGTAAGCTCTTTGGCTTTGGGCTATGTACATACATATTGTTTTGCCTTCTCTTCTACAACAGCGGCTGAGGAACTAAGCGCTTGACGTTGGGTTGTGGATGCCGCGGCTGCTTTTCTATGAAAGCGAACTGCAAAAGAGCATATGTGCACCTGGAATCCGAGTCGGTTTAAATCAATTCGGTTTCCTTTACTACGGCGGTATTTCCAGCAGAGTTTTCCGTCCGAATAATATCTGGTTACGTGGCAGCGTGGTTATACACAAATTTAACGACATTAGGGCACTACTTCGGTGTCTGTAAAACGTTTGCTGTCAGGTTAATAAATCCGTCTAATGGGCATTGAGATGCGCTAGAACTGCACATATAATTCATATATTATATGAAGTGAGTTTCCGGGATGCATAATAACATCCGCCGAGCATTAGCATGTCAATTTGACTGTGACAGAAAATGATTATCAAAATATCAACATGCAGCGGTGGCGCAGCGCCGTCCGTCCCGTACAGCATGGATGGAATGGATGGATGTTATCTGCGTCCCCTTTGGAACGGGGCGGGGGGTTGCGCCACCAAGCTCTTGCATTATACTGCCTAATGTCCTACCTAAGTTAAACAATAAAAAAAAATAAAAAATGAACACTATGAACTACCACACCCAAATTTTCTGATCCCCTATTGCTAACTGTGATTTTGTACGTCTCCGCTTTTTGTCGTTTCCCTACTTTTCGTCCACCAGTCCTCCAATTGCCTCTTACTAATGCCTATTGCGGACATGTTTACTTTTCCACTGCTCCCGCTGAACCCAACGCCTTCAAGGAGGCCAGTTGTGTCTGAATCGACCGCTGGGCAGACGTCTTCACATTCTAATAAAACATGCTCCATAGTTTCCCTAGCTTTACCGCAGCAAGCACATGCTTCATGTTCCTTCTTATATCTCGCTTTATAGGTGCGTGTTCTAAGGCATACCGATCTCGCTTCGAAAAGTAACGAGCTTCCCTTTGATTTATCGTAAATTGTTTCTTTCCTGATTACGTTTTTTCCTCTTAAGTAGTTACTCATGGCAGGTTTCTTTTCGATTGCCGCCACCCATGAGATTATTTCAGCCTCTCTGGCTTTCCGCTTGACCATCTTTGTTGCTGTGTTGCCCGCCCTACAGGCCGCATACTTGCTAGTAAGCTTCCTAGTTCTTTTCCTCCACTGTTAATCAATGTTTTTCCTGTACCGATATCTGAACACTCTCCCAGCCCACCCACTTTCTTCCATATTCCTCAGCCGTTCTTCATACTCAATTTTACTGCGAGCATCCCTCACTTCAAAACTAGTCCAGCCCATATCACCCTGCACAGCTTCATTTGTAGTCTTCCCGTGAGCGCCGAGTGCGAGACGACCCACTGACCTTTGGTTCCCATCGAGTCCTTATTGTACCCCTGATTTAAAGCAAACAACCACATTTCCAAAAGTAAGTCCTGGAACCGTTACACTTTTCCCCATACTCCGGAGCGCCTCGTACCTATTGTATTCCCATAGAGCTCTGTGCTTCATTATGGCTGCATTTCTTTTCACCTTCACTGTTATTGTTTTTCCTGAGATTCATACATCTATTGCCTTCGTTTATCCATATACCAAGATATTTATATTCTCTTACCCGAGGTATTTCCTGGCACTGTATTGCCACTGTCGACGGTTTTCATTGAATCCATAACACCTGATTTTGTAACACCAAATTTATTACCTAGATTGTTGCCTTCCTGTCCACAGATATTAGCCAGGTGTTGCAAATCACATTGCTCGTTAGCTAGCAACACAATGTCATCCGCATAAAATAAACCTGGCAGCTGCTGCTCTACTACTGTACCCGCCCGTTTGTATGAGAGATTAAACCCGATATTACTTCCTTCTAGCGCCCTCTCCATCCTCACCGTGTACATCATAAACAGCAGCGGGGATAAAAGGCACTCTGCCTCAGTTCCTTGTTGATATGAACTTTCTGCTCGCTCCTCATCCCTTCCCATTCAACTCAAACGGTATTTTCTAGGTAAATCTCTCTCAAAAGCTGTATACAATCGTCACCTAAGCTTTCGTCTTTCAGAATATCCCACAAAATTTTGCGGTCTACGTCGTCATAGGCTCCTGTTATGTCTAAAAAGGCCACATATAACGGTATGCTTTCTACTTTTGATATTTTAATACACTGAGTAAGAACAAATAAGTTATCATCTAAACGCCTACCTATTCTGAAGCCATTCTAAAGTTCTCCCAAAACGCCATTATTCTCTGCCCAAGCTCCAAGTTTTAATTTGATTGCGTGCATTGCTAGCCTGTATATTACCGATGTAATGGTCAACGGTCTACACGAGTGAATTCTGTCTTTCTCCCCCTTACCTTTATAAATTAAATTCATTGTACTTTGTCGCCAACTGTCTGGTATTCGTTTATCTTTCAGAGTTTATTCCGCTACTTTCACCAGAGCTTCTTTACTTTTGGGTCCTAGTTCATTAATCAGCCTAACGGGAACCTCGTCTAGCCCTGTGGCTGTGCGCTTAGGAATTTTCTCTTCCGCTTTCTTCCAGTTGAAATTTGTCAGCACGAGCTCCTTTTCCAGTTGTGTCTATTTCATGCTCTTTTTTATTCAAATACAAGCTCGTCATTGCCTTGGAATGATTCGGCTGGTATTTTTCGGATGTAATTTATTGCCGCTTCTACTTCCAGTCTGTTTTCATCTTCGTCTAGGATATGTTGTATTGTTGTTGACTTCCTGCCTAATAATTTGATGTGGTTCCAAAATAGTCTAGGGGCGGCCTTCTTTTTCTCCCGTATTTCTGACAACCAGCGTTCACTTTCACCTTTTAATTTTGCTTGCACCAGTATTTGAACCATAGACTTTTTCTCCCGGTATATTTCCCATTTACTGGTTACTTCATTCTGCGGCAACTGCGCCTTCTTTGCCTGCCTGTGCTCTCGAAATGCTTTCTGTCGTTCTGCGATCGCTTCTCGTAGCTCCCTGTTCCACCAGTTTTTAGGTTTCTTTGTTCCTTTCCAACGAACTGTCATTTTCTGTCACTATTACACTTAGAAGCTCACCATATTCCCACTCTTTCCTTGGACATTTGCCAATTTCTTCCTCGACTCTAGTGAATAAATTTGCCATTTGTTCAGCCTTCAAATTTGGACTGGTCATTTTGCGCTCCTTGCTCTCTTTCCCAACTACATATCCCATTTTTAAAATGATGCGCTTATGGTTACTCCCTATGCTGCTATACCCTTCCTCATCAATGACCATTTACCTCAACTTATCATGAATTTCTTCTGTCGTCAGAGAGTAATCAATGGTCGATTGCCGGTTTCCCCCTTTCCACGTGACCTGCCCTTCACACTTAGGCCCTGTATTCACGATAACGAGGTTATATTGCTCACAAAGGTCTAGCATTCGCTTCCTGTTGTTATGGGTATAGCCATCTAAATCCTATATGTGGGCATTCATGTCACATAATAGGACAATTTCAGCACCATTTCCGAAACACTTAATATCAGCGCTTATGCATTCCACTAACTCTTTATTCTTCTCTGTGCAATTATTTCCGGTCCAAAAATACGCAACGCCCAGCCAAGTTTTTTTCCCGCTCATTGTACCTGATAGCCAAAGATGCTCTTGACATTGTGAACTTACTCTTTTCCATTTGGCTCTCTGATGGATGAGCATTCCGACACCCACGCCCTTTCTTTCCGACTTAGTTCTGTTGCACCCTTCCCAAACGTAATTCTCAATAACTGGCGGCTCTTCTGAGTCTCTAAGGTGCGTTTCTGTAACCGCATACACCCCCTATTTTACTGCTCCTCAATCGCTGCCCACTTTTCCTTTCTTCTGCCGCCCTGTATGTTTATGTGGCCTATTGCATGGCGAGCTCTCTTTCTTGCTTTCCTCCTTTTTCTGTTATGGAAGGTGATGCTCTTCTGAGGTTCCCCTATGGGACCTTCATTACTACCTACTCTGGTCTCCTCCGCGCCAGTGGGCCTCCTAAAGAAGCAACAGCGCGACCACCAATTCGCCAGCCCACTTCTCGTGCCAGCCTGTAATTTAAGTGGATTCCGTCTCGTTCAAAACCACCACGCCTTCTCACTTCCCTGTTCGACAACCTCGAAGCCTTTCCCTCCGCTCATTTTCCGTATCGCCTCATTAGCAGCCACTGCGGCTCTTTGTACGTGACTGTCTCGCACAGGCACCTCCGGTACCATGCACACGATGATCTGCACATGAGGGGATAGCTCGCGCAAGTCATCCACCCCCTTCGCCTGCCCTGTCCCCTTCCTGTTTAGGACGTCATTTAGCCCACCTGCGACTATGACAAGGTTGCACGCGTGGCCATTTTCCGCGGGCTTTTCTTTTGCTCGCTCCATGACAGAACCCAGTGTCCGCACTGTAAATGTCCCTACCGCCACTCTTTTGTCGTCTTTCACCCTCTCCACAATTGCTTTTGAGCACCCAGCCAAGTTTGAGTCGCAAGCGATAATCACACTTTCACTCTCTCCTACCTCTCCCTGCTCCCCTTTGTCCTTTTCCGCGTGATTCAGACTCGACAAGGGGCATTGTCCCCTGGGCTCCTGCCTTTTCCATGTGGCGGCCTCAAGGTAGGTGCCGCTCTTTCCAGCTAACTCTTCATCATGCTGAACGCATTCCACGTACTTTCCCGACACTCCCTGTCCTGTCGCGTCAGGGGTCTGCGTTCCAGTGTCACGCACATTCTATTTCACAATGACAGCCCTATTCAGCTTTTTCTCGGCTGCTTCAAGTCTCTTTTCAACTATCTTCCGTGCATCACACTGCCTATCTAGCTCATTTTTGAGGTCTTGCACCTGTTTGACAAGCTCTTCCTGGAAAGCCTCAATTTTCTGCAGCCTAGTATCGACATCACGTTGTGCGCCAGTTGTTTCGACGCCCTCTCCATTCTCATCC
Organism: Dermacentor andersoni; assembly: GCF_023375885.2. Taxonomy (NCBI): domain Eukaryota; kingdom Metazoa; phylum Arthropoda; class Arachnida; order Ixodida; family Ixodidae; genus Dermacentor; species Dermacentor andersoni. Next base: position 97,632,881 of record NC_092822.1, on the reverse strand, counting down.
GTCTGCTCATCTGCTTGAGGGACCGCCCGCGCACTTCCTGCTTTCCGTGCTTTCTCGCCATGTATAGCACATATTTTTGCAAATACTATAATAATGATACTACTGATGCAAATACTATAAAACTATATCAGTGCAGAGCACGTGAATTTTAGCAAAAAGCGATACGCACAGGATCCATATCCTCAAAATGCCGCAAAGCAACTCTCACCACTGTTTCAAAAGCAATCAATGCCGCGGAGACCGAAGGCATGACACGCTCTCGCACGCGCTCACCTACGTGGCCACGCTCTCATTTTTCTACCAATACACATACACAGTAAAACCTTTAATAGCGATTAGTTTTGCAACTTCAAAGCTACCTTTTAAAGACTACATACACTCAACGTGCCACACAGCTGCACCTGTACAAGTACGTGGCGCGAAAGGACGCTTTAACCATCCTCCAAAACCAAATGTACACGAAACACACCCGCTCGCCCGGAATACGAGCGACAAAGAAAGAAAAACAAAACCACCCAATTACTATTTAAAGGAAAAAAAAATCAGCAAATCAAAAACAGAAGCAAGCTAAAAGCATGCACAAAAGCTTATGATTTCGTCGCCACCACGGAACCCCGAAAAGCACGTCCATTCGCCACAAAATCCAAACCAAAGCTCACCCCTACCGGTGGCCCCGCTGCGGGGGCCCAGAACACTAGGCGAGCGACGCCGTCTTCACCGCATACGGCAGGCCGCACCTGTGCTTTTTCATCATGCGGCCTTTGCAGGATCCGCCCTCATGGAAGTTAGTGGTGGCGCTGGCTAAGACTTCCAGGGTTAGCTCTATTAGGCAAATATACCTCAGAAGGTGGATGGGAAGATGGCGCCACGATAGTTCAATTGGCAAGAGCATCGTACGCGTAATGCGGGTTCGTATCCCACCTGAGGCCAGTTGTTTCTTTCATCCAAGTTCTTTTTTTCATTTATTTATAATGTGGGAGCCCGCCCACTCCATGAAAGAGCACTTTAAATCAGGACGACCCAGGACACGTCAGGACAAACTACTGCCCCAAAGGTGTCTGCTTTTAAAGCAATTCATTTCCCTTGAAGATTGACTAGGGAATCTGATGTCTGTCAGGGCCAATCACAATTGTCGAATCGCTCGCAAAATCCCCCCCATGACGTCCCACCGTTCCGCCGGACTCCGCCTCCAACGTTGCACGATCGTCTCCGCATACGAGGCAACCAAGTGGCAATTTGGGAAACCGAAGTCGACGCAGTCCCCACAGAAGTCCTTGACATTGGACCCTTACCTCGATTAGTGGGCTTTCGATGATGGTAAGCCTATCAGGGTGAGGAGAGTGACCTTAGCGCAGGACAGGGGTAATTATGTCTTAAATAGGCTGATGATATATATATATATATATAATCTCTCTTCTCGTGAACGGGAACAAAGAGTCCTATTTTGTCCACAAATTTAGAGCAACCAAGCATGGCATAAACGAACAGATGAGAAGCCTTTGTTTTCTTAGTCCAAAAGGTATTATGATTACTATTATTATTTTTGGATTCGAAAAACGTATACACTTGACAGGAAAACGAAAGTGAGGCGCAGGCTGGCAACTGCAACTGGAAAGGCCACTACGCCTGCCCTCCTTTTCAGAAAGGAGACCAAAACATATAAATGCGAGGTAGAAAGAACGGGAGGAGAGAGAGGAAAGAAAGAGCAAGATGACAAATGTCAAATAATAAAGCAGTACATACGCAGTTCAGGTCACGCACAGTAGGGCCGGACACTGCAGGTCATGCTACTAAAGCGTTTTAAAATAGACGAAATAGTCGAAAATAGAAAAAAATGCCACAAACCTGAATCTGAGTTAGTTGCTGATAGAAAAATAATGAGCGTGCGACGAGCCTGATCGCGTCGAGACGCACAACCACAGGGGCGCGAACATTCGTCGAGTGTCGTACACCGCAGGCCAAGGAGATGAGAGTCCGTCAGTAGCGACGTGCCCTGCGCAGTGAAAGCGGGCCACTCCAGTATCAGGTGCTGATCGAAGTGTCTCGCAGCAACCGCAAGACGTACACGAGGGACTTGCCACATGTCCTGGCCGGTAGAAACGTTCGCACACGCTCACACAGCCAACCCTTAGCTTGAGCAGTTGAGCTCTAGCGCGACGAGGCAAGCCTCGACCGCGAACAGGGGGCGAGAAAGTTCCACTGACGCGCTGGTCTGGATGCTGCTCGAGTAGGTGGCGACAAATCAGCAGACGAGCACCATTCAATTTGCACAAAGTTTCAGGGAAGACGCAGTCGTTATGAGCGCAAGTTGAAGCCAGCATAGGTAAGAGTATGTAATAACTGAATCACTGCATATGCAAACCAAATACTGGAGTGATCCTAAAAGAATGTCCACTACCCTATAGGAAGAGCGAACCGACCTGTCCACATTACTTGCCTTGTTCTTTCTTTTCCTTCATATTGCGCCACATTATTATTACTATATATACTTTATTTTTCTTCTTCTTAAATTGCTTTTGCTAGCGCACTTTCCTCCCTATTTCTTTATTCCACGATCAGTTCTTCGTACTCCTCGGAAACTACTTCTCCTTCCTTTACCCTGTGCGCGGCCTCGTCCCTTTCTTTTCTTGTTTCCTGTTTGTGTTATATTATCTTTAGTATTTTTACTGGAATAAAATTTCATTCATTATTCTTCTTCTTGTAATTATTTTACTCATTCTAGCCGCAAATTGACTTGCGTCTTGGTCTACTGTGTAAAAGCAAGCGTAACCGACTCCGCTTCTTACGTTTCTCACTCCCTGACCCATAGAAACTCGTCCTTATAAACGTTCAAAGACCTGAACGCCGCGAATAATGAGAGGAGTGACTCCACGTCTGCGCCGCGAATAACTCCATTAGCAACGAGTAATCTCGTAAGCCCTCAGCTCTCTCCCTGATGTCTTTTATATGCGTAGGCCCGTCGGTCCGTCCGTCTCGTATGACGAAAATTTTCAAAATAGCGCCCGCAGCAACAAGTGAATTCACCTTTGTGCTGCCCCTTGCTTCAATACCAAAGAAGAGGCGAGAACACACCAGTCACGGAGTTCTCAGGACATGCTGCACTCTGCCCCTTTCACAGATCGCTTTCAAGGTAGTAAGCGGCGAGAACACAGCGCGCGAAGCTATCAGCAGTCGGCATCGCAAATCGCTTTCAAGACACGTTCCTCGCGGCCGTGTTATGTGCAGCCGCTGCCGAAGTACAGGCGCCGACAAAAGTGGTATACTCCACGCAGCGGGAGCCGGAGCAGCGGCACACTGCATCGCGACGCCAGCTACAGGCGGCATCTGGGATCGACATGCCTGCAGATAATAAAGGGCGCCCATTGGCTGTCTCGATCCCAGATGCTGCCTGTAGATGGCGTTGCGATGCAGTTTGCCGTTTCTTCGGCTCCCGCTGCGTGGAGTTTACTAATTTTGTCGGCGCCTGTACGTTCGGTCACGTTTCATAACGGTTCGACGCGGGCGGATAATGCGCTAAAGAGCGGTAACTGCTTATGATGATTGGAACGTCACCGCCACCTGCAGTACATTGCTTACGTCATCAATGGACCTTGCGCAGCGATCCACACAATTTCGTGTCGTCGCAGCGCTGCCGTTAGTACTGGCTGGATCAAGTTTCATAACATTGATAATGACACCGGGCGACGTGGAAAGGACCAAGTGGCACAATGCCTACGCCTGCTTAGACAACCTCCAGAGGGATTTCTGCATGAATATTTTTCTTCCGCTTTGTTCTCGCCCCGCATTTTATTTCCTTTTATTTCTGCCTTTACGTTTTCTTGTGCACTTTTCTTTCTTTACATTATGGGGGACATGACACCAAATTTTCTATCATAATCTGTATTGTGTAAGGTAATCCTTGTGCGTTCAATTTTAGCGCATTTGAGCCTGCACGTAATCTATAATTGAATGCTTTACAGTACACTCGAACGGCATAACAGTTGAGGAATAATGGCACGCTCACGAGCCGTGACGCCACAAGCTGCATGCTTCCCGAGTGAGCATGCATAAATTCCGGCGAAGAATCCGTGTCTCAGCTGTGCGCACATTCCGCAGGAAGAGAGAGAGAGTAAAACTTTATTCAATATAAATAAAATAAGGCACGACGGTTGGAGCCCCTATTCCAGTGCCCTACTTGCACGAGCGGCTGGCTGGGCTTGGTCCAGAAGAGCCAACTGGCTCTCCCGACCCTCGTCCGCAAGCCATGCCTCCCACTGCCTATTTCTCATTAGTGGATGTTGGTGTAATATGGGGCTCTCTATGTGCGGAGGCCTCCTGGGGCACTCCCATGGGATGTGTATTAGTGTGGGTGTGTCTGTGCACCACTTGCACTCGTCAGTGAACCTAGTGGGGTGTATTCCGTGTAGGTGGTGCAGCTTGGGGTATGTATTCGTCTGAATACGACGCCAGTCCCTCTCCTGCTGGCTGTTTAAATCGGAGTGAGGATGTCCAGAACGTCTCCGCTCTTGCCTTTGCTGTAGGAGGATGTCACGAGAATTCGGTGGAAGGTCGTCGCTAGGCCATGCCGTTGCTCGGACGTTTAATCCTCGAGCAATACGGTCTGCCCTCGCGTTTCCTTCCAGTCGCTCGTGTGCCGGACACCATACGATAGTGTGGTGCCCCTTTAGTTGAGTGCCTAAAATTTTTACTATTGATTTGGGTGCCGTTTCATGTAAAAACACGCGGCAAGCCGCTTGCGAGTCGGATAATATGACAGCCGAATTGGTTTGGCGCTCGGCGTCCTTAATGGCCAAGACGATGGCTGCTGCCTCTGCAACGCATGCCGAGGTGGTTTTGAAGGATGCCGTTGTTATGTTGTTGCTGCATGTAGAGACTATGGTGAAAGTATCTGAGCTGGCTCGACCGGCATCCGTATAATACACCCCCCGCGCCATGCCAAAACGTTTGTGAAGGGTCTTTACCCTTGCTCTGCATCGTTCGGGATGGTACTTCGGGTGCATGTTTTTGGGAATAGGGGCCGCCGCGATGTGCGATCGAACGTTTTGGTCTATCTGTGCCGTTTCCTCTCCGCAATACTGCGGTCTAAGGGGAAAGCCTAACCTCGCCAATACCTCCCTGCCCTGAGTTGAAGAACAAAGTCGTTCTTTCTGAGCATATAACGTCGCGACTGCGTACTCGTCATAAGTATTGTGCAGGCCCATTCCCTCGAATCTCTCTGTGCTAGCGCATTCGGGAAGACCAAGGCGGCTTTGAAGGCTTTTTTTATTATTGTGTTTGCCTGCATATTTTCTTGGTTTGTCAAGGCCTGATACAGAAGGGCGTATGTGATTCGGCTAATTACGAATGCGTGAACCAGGCTGATGGTCTCTCCCTCAGTTAGGCCATCTCTGCTTCTTGCCACTCTCCGTATCATTCTGGCCACGTTTCCTGTGACCGCCTTTAGTTTATGAAGGGTGCGAGATGTTCAAGCGTTCTGCTGTATCCACATCCCCAATATTCTGAGCGTCTCCACTTGACGAATTGGCGCCCAGTCGAGAGTCGAAGTGAGTGGCACCCAGTCCTTCTTTCTTGCGTATTTCGCAGGCACCCGAATGAATTCCGATTTTCCGGGTGCGCTTGCCATGTCCGCCGCCCTCGCGCATTCCACGACTGCGCCTATGGCCTTTTGAAGAGTTTCTTGCTTGTTCCCGTACAGCCGAGATTCGGGTGTTTATCTAGCTCCAGGAAGCTTCAGGTTGGTTCAGCTGGTCATTGAAATTGAAGCTGCTGAAACAATGCCATCGCGGCGCCTATGTAGTGCTACGCGGTGCCACTCACAGCGAATTTTTACACAGCGAACAGAGCAAGGAGTGCTCTGTACCGTTCTTCAGTTTTCCAAAAAGGGCCCATCAAACGGAAGACTTGGGAGCTGAATGTGAGCAGGAAGGACTGGCGCCATATGACGCTTTTTTGTTTTGTTCTCGGAACACTTCACACCAGACAGCTACAACAATAGTTTGCGCCTGCTCGCCGAGTTTGGGATACCCGCGAAAATGCTGAGGCTGCGACCAGACGCGATACCGACCGTGTTCACGCACCGACGCGTTCGGCCGTGGCCAAACGTTAGCCATGTTATTTTTGCAGCAAAGCTGTAACTGACGAGCCGATTCGTCCTCCATCCGTCCATCCGTCGCTTGTACGCCGGAAACTCCTCCGGCGTAACCACAAGCGCATGCACAAAAAAAAAGAAAAACCTAAGGCGCGCGATTGGTTGCGCCAGTGGTGACGTCGTTCTCCGTTGTAGCCTAGCGCGTGCAGCAGTTTCTCTCCGGCTCCGACATGGGTAGGGCACGCCCTGTACCTACTGGCTCGTGCAGCCGAGCGCAAGCAGCAACCGCGTACCGAGGATCCGGCAGCCTACCAAGCCGTGTTTTAGTGAACCGTCTGGATTAGCCCAGTGAAACCGGTGCCGGACGTTTCAACTTCGCTGGTTAACCATCTCTACGGCGTGCTTGGGCGCTGATGTTTTACCGATATCAGGTGCAATAAAGCTAGTTCAGGTAAGGGTTCAGACAAAGTTTACATCGCGCAAAATCGTTGCGCCGCGGACACTTGTGCGAGGGCATTTGTTTACATATATCGCGCACGACGCGCGGCATCTTCACAAAATTGTAGTTTTGTTGATCACGAATACGAGAGATGCATGCGTGGAATGCATGCCAGCAAACAATCTATGCGCGTGACAACTTGCGTTGTGCGAAGTAGCACCAGACAGGCTAAGGAGTGCTGCACGCATGTAACATCAACAGAGCGGAAAGGCATCAACAGCACTTAACGCAGCACCAATGTCGCCATCCACGTTGACTATGTTTGCTACATGTCGGGCTGCTGAGCACGAGATCGCGGGATTGAATCCCGGCTGCGGCCGCTGCATTTCGATGGGGGCGAAATGCGACAACACCCGTGCATGTAAGAGTCCCCCACTTCGGTGTGCCTTATAATCAGAAAGTGGTTTTGGCACCTAAAACCCAAAGGTGTTATCGCGCGTGCAAACCCCCTAGGTTTGCACGCGCCGGCCGCTGTATCTACTGCTCAAGGATTCGTTACTTGCTTCATCATGCGAAGTTGGCAGCGTAGAAGACCTGGCGTGCGCTATCTCGACCAAATACGGCAACAAACGGCAGGTATGCTCCGACCTCACGTGGTGCATTTTGTAGCATATTTTAAGAGGCGATGGCTCGGTTCCATGGAGCACATCACGTCACACATGACTGGGCAATATGGCGGTGAGCGCCGGAGGGCGGGGCTTAGAGCTGGCGAGTTCTAGCTCAGTTTTTTCCACGTGCATAGGCATAACAGACCCTCTACTATTAAAGGGTGTGACCGTGTGATACCCCATTTAGTATATAAGACTGGCGAGAATATTTACGGCGACCTGAGACAAAACCTAGAGCCGTTAGTCGGACACTCAAGACAAGAATGTGGCGAGAACGTCCGGCCATCGTTGCGAGAGCAAAATGATATCATCCGGGCAACCAGTATATTACCAACCAGTGCATTCCCGGTCTTGCAAAGTTCGGGAACTAATATCTCGAAACTGGCGTCATCCTGAGATTTCGTTCAAAGAGGATCTCCATTGTGAACCACTTGTGCAAGGAGTCTTTATTTGTAGAGCAATTGACGTCCAACATAGAGTTCTGATAATGCTTCACTTCGTTCGAGAAATAAAGAAGTCGTAGCACAAGCACTGTCATGCGCATGATATCTAAAACATCTACATAACATAAAGGTGTCTAGATAACAACGTGGACATCTACCGATTCTCATATTGCATGGAATGAAGGTAAAGCACAGTTTAACACTTTATTAACAGGAATTTTGGCCCTCCATGTCGAGTGATGCGGCATTCTTTTTTTACTCGGCAATGATATGTAGTTCAGCACAAGAACAAGTAGTGCATTCTATCTATGACATCGACGCTTCCATTTCGCCCTCTGCTTCTCCCTCTTAGGTGACTTTGTCATCTTCAGGCACCTTCTCCGGTTTTCTGCACAAAAAAGAAAGAAACAAAAGCAAAACAAGCAGACGTCACATCACGAACAATGAGTAAGGCAATCGCATTTCTCTAATCGTTTAAGCAATGCTTTTTGATTGATACCCACTGTTCTATAGGGATAAAACAATTGTTTTATCCCAAGGATAAGCTGAAGGAATGAACAGGGATGCATGCAAGCCTATTTTCTACGCGATGTGCTAGTATTCGAAACCTTCGAGGAGCACTGTCATATTCGCTTGTGTTCTTAAATCGAATCGCCACTATTCAATTCAGTCGTCGAATGGATTAGTCAACACATGGAACTATAATTTTTCGAATACCAAACATCGTGGTCTCTCCAGATACCAATTTTCAGTAGACGTACTATAGAGCACACTGTTTTGTTCACATAAGCAGATCTTTCTGGCTGAGCACGATTACTCGCCAACAAATTTTTCTGAGAGGCGGCATTAAGGAGTTCGTATTGTGTAGTATTGTATGGTATTACTGATAAATGCAGCAAAGGTGTCCTCTCGTCGGCTGTGAAGGTATGTACATTATTGGTTCGCCCATCACGTTACCTTTATAACACTCTACGATAATCAGTGTCTGCGTATGCTCGGAAGAGTTTCCAGATGGACAATCAAGAGCCGTTAGCCGGGCACTCAAGACAAGAATGTGGCGGGAACGTCCGGCCATCGTTGCGCGACCAAAAGGATATTATTAGGGCAACCAGTATATTCCCAACCAGTGCATTCCGGATCTGGGAAACTGGCGTCATCCTGAGAATTCGTTCAAAGAGGATCTCCATTGTGAACCCCTTGTGCAATCAGTCTTTATTTGTAGAGCAATTGACTTCCAACATGGAGTTCAAAGTTTGGTTTGATGTCCAGTTTAATGGCAGGAATTGTATCATTATGAATACCTCGATGTGATAATTGTTGATGGGAGGGTTGCACGTTATGCGCAAACTATTCGAAAAATGTTAGTTATTCAATTCCTTTCTGACGTGAAACATTGCAAATAAGTATAGGTTGAGAAAGCATTATACTATCCAGCTTGTTACAAGTGGCCTGCGGGGGCTGGCGATCTTCGGAGAAGCGACCTCCGAACCCTACCCAGCCCGCTGCGACGACTCGCTTCTTAAGACAACAATGCGCCTCCTCCACAGCTCGACGGCGCCGGCATGTCTAGTGACGGTCGGCAGACCGAGTATTATTGATTTGCCGTCGCCTTCACGGTTTGCTTGTCGCAAGAGAACTCCTGGAACAGGGTGTTTTGCGGTGTGATCTCACGGGCCCCAGAAGTCGTCACGGTCAATGGACAGACGCGGCGGCCACTGACTGCGGGGTCAGCTCTGGGATCAAGAGGCGCCTGCTCGGATCAAGACTCCTGTCTACAAGAACCCTCTCACCTCGGTGTGTTCAGTGAAACCAAAGTGCGGAAGTGGGTGCCTGAACCCTCCCCCTCAAAGGCGGGTCGACTGTGATGACTCTACCATTGGACGAAGGTTGTACGGCAGTTTTCCCTACCCAGGGATCTAAGGAGGGCGTAGTCCATTCTATCTATGGCACCGACAATGCCACAGGGAGTGCTTTTAAGCAGCCGTTGGCGGCTGCTCAGTGTGCATTCTCTTTCAGTCATGCTAGACTGATGATCTGATGGTGATGAACTCTAACGTTCTCCACCCTTCATGTAAATATTTTAATTAAATCCCATATTCCTCGTTCTCGGTGAGAACAAGTTCTTCTCTTCAACAACGTCCTTAGCGTGTACGAGTCGGATGACGGCATGGGCCAGCTATCTATTTCATGCCCGACCCCAACTCTTACAAGCTGCACAACACAGTTGAAGGAAGGGAAAGAGAGGTATCGCAATAGGATAATCTCATTTGTAGCACAATTGGTATCGCAATGCTGGGCATGTTGTCAACACTAGCGTGACGTGACGACATAGTAGAGCTGCAACTGGTGCCAGTTGGTTCCACACGTTTGGATAAACACGCAATGTTGCAGTAGTCGAAGGATGTGTTCTTTGGTTTGGACTTCATGATATTAAGATCTGCATGAATTTTGCGCGCACGTGTTGGATGTATGTAATAAAAAGCTTAAAAAGTAATCATGAGACATCATTCCGCGCACGCAAAGCTTGTTGAGAGACGTCTTGCAATTTCGGGCCTAAGTAAGTTCACGGAAAACCTTGTCTTCATAAGGCTGCGTAAAGTGTAAACGTTCAGGTGGAGCAAATTCCCTGATGAACTGATAACGTTATTAGCTCCAGACACAAGCACTAGTTATTTGTCATTTCTTTAATACTGCTACGGAAGAGCCGCCACAGTGAGGCTTCAACGACGTGGGCCCTCTTGATATAGCGTCGCCATTTTGGCCTTCCGTTAGCTTCCCTGTAAATAAATTGTATATAGTATTGGGCTCCAGCTACAAGTAAACATTAATTTGGTGCAGGTGGACGTTCCCCGTACCCGTCATAGAGCTCCGCAGCGGTCGCAACGGCTACAGTGTAACTTCGGCTCCCGCTGGCGGCACTTCATCTACCGCGCCGTTACAAACTTTCCTGTTCCGAAGTCTACCAAGGACGTTCGTAGTTTCGTAGGGCTGTACTCTTATTTCCGACGCTTTGTGAAGGATTTTGGGACCATCGCACGCCCCCTTACCGACCTCTTGAAGAAAGACGCCCCATTTTCTTGGGGACCTGACCTGTGGCGTAGCCAAAAATTTCGTTCGGGACGGGGGGGGGGGGGGGGGGGGGGGGGCTCGCATTGCAGCTCGGCCTCCTCTTTGAGAAGCTGTAGCTCGGGTGCTCATCTAAATACATGTAAATCCGTTTTTCTCGGCAACAACTGCACCAAATTTGACGAGGTTTGTTGAATTTAAAATAAAAACAAATTCTACTGACTTTTAGTTTCGATATTTTCATTTAGGTTGTCAGTTCTTTATTAAAACTTCTAAAATATCACAAATTTTCAGAAAACGAAACTATCAAGTCTGACATTCTGTAACTCAACAATGAAAAATAACATCGCAATTCTGTGAATTCCATCTAATAGTGCATCTACAGCGGACAAAATTGATATGTTATACATGAATCTCAAACAATGTAATATTATGGAAATACGGCTTTTGCAGAACCCTCCTACACAACGTAACCAATTCATGTAAGATATGAATTCACATACAAAATTTGTCCGCTTTGACTGTTATAATAGATGCCGTTTACAGAACCGCGATATCTGTTCTTGATGCAGAGCTATTAGCTTTTAAACGTCGTGCGTCTATTTTTTTTCGAACTTTCGAATTTTTCGAGATATTTAAACAAAATTCAGACCCTAAATCATAATTCCGCTTCCAACAGACACTAGAATTTAACTTTCTCTCTCAAGTGCAACAAATTTCAAGAAAAGCGATCGAGGAGTTCTCAGAAAAGTGTTTCTGGGTTTTACATGTATTTGAATAGGCCGCGTCTGAGCTAGGCCCGAGCTAAATTTGTCGAGGTTTCGAATACATGAATAATAACTGCATTGACATTGCCTAAGATGCTGCAAACTAATTCTTGAACGCTACACACTGTGAAAACAAGTAAAATATGTATTTTTTCATAAAAGAATGTACTCGAATATACTCCCAAATATTGTGCCCAGAATACCCGATGTCAACGCTTCCATGGTTTTTGCCTATCTGATAAGTAAAGAAAATCAGGGAAAACACGGGGAATACGGGAGACGGAAATTCAAGGCGATGAGCAAAACGTGAACAAGGTGAAAGCAGGAGCCAACATTTCGACAAGTGGCCTTGTCTGCTTCAACACCTTGAAGAAGACAAGTCCACTTACCGAAACGTTGGCTCCTGCAAAGCAAGCAGTGCATGCAGAAAGCAAGCAGAAAGCAAGCAGAAACCCGCAAAGCAGTGCATGCCGCTGATTTGAAAAAAATGTAAAGGCCATGAAATGAACAATTTGATGACAAATGTGTTGATGAAACTTTGTCATTCAATAACCTTGTCTACATTTCTGTATATATGCAACGGCCAGGGAAAAACCTTAATGACGCTATCCATCGTTCCAATGTATTGGGCAAGAGAAGCTGTCACCGCTCGTGTATCATGAGTAATTGCACCGAAATAATAGTCGCAACAGAGTGCACGGAAAAAAAGCGGGAGTTGTGCAAAATCTACGAAGGCGAGTCAAATGAAAATGAGCCAGTGGGAATACATGACAAACAGGGTACTTTATTTAAAAGTAGTCTTCATGAGCATTTAGACATTTCTTCCATTGACTAGTCAGTCGCGTGATTCCCGTCTCATAAAAGGCAGTTTTAGTTACACGTACGTAGAGGCTTCACGTACGCAAAGGTGAAAAGCCTACTTACCTTACGTGCACGCCATCTGAAACGCTTTTAGCTACACGTACGCGACGCACGCCAAGAGGGACCCTGTAGCTCCATCTATCGGGAAATGTGAACACGGCGGTAGCCAATTCAACCAATTCAATCCTGTCGCCGTGTTTCGATGCGAGCCGTCTGCGGGCGCGCGGCCCGCTATCGCTTGTTCGTGATCTCGCGTTCCTCGCGAAGCTGTCTGCGTGCGCAAGAAACGCGCGCAAAGAATTGAATCTCACGTACGTCCGTGAGACGCGCGCGCGCCCGCTACGTTCTACGCATGCGCACTGCTCACACGTAGAAGCTCTACGTACGCAAAGCCACTACGTACGTGTAACAAACTCTCTAAAGCTCCTTGGGTTGCTGCTTCAAAAAGCCTGCAACTGACTTTTTCACGTCATATTCCGACACAAATCTGGTTCTCTTGAGCTGTTTTTTCAGCTGCCCCAACATGTGGAAGTCGCAAGGCGACAGGTCTGAGCTGTGTGGCGGATGTTGCAGCGTTTCCCAGTTGAACTTTGCCAGTTTTGTAACAAACTCATCAGCGACGTGGGGACGGGCATTGTCGTAGAACAAGATGACCCCATTCGTCAATTTTCCACGTCGTTTGTTCTTGATTGAGACTCGCAGCCGATCCGTCGTTTCACAATATCTGAAATAATAGTCCCTCAACATTTAGCAAATTCTATCAGTAATGGCCCCTGACGGCCAAAAAAAAAAATCTCAACAAAACCTTTCCGGCGGTAGTGACGGCCTTTGCGTTCTCTGGGGGTGGTGAATTCGAATGTTTCCACTGTGAGCTTTGCCGTCGTGTTTCATGATCGTAGTAGTGGCACCATGGTTTGTCCCGGATCACAGTTGCAGACAAGAAGTCGTCACCCTCATTATGATACCGGATCAGATGAGTCACGGCAGCGCCGAACTTCTCCGTCTTGTGGCGGTGGTTCAAAATCTTGGGCATTCATTGCGGACACAAGAGCCGATAACCGAAATGTTCAGGAATTATGACGTGAACCGTACCATGACTGATGTCCACACGCTCTTCCAGTTCATTGATGCTTATCCTCCGTTCTTGTCTCATAAGATCATCAACCTTTGGAATTTTGTTGGGAGATTGCACGATGGCTTTGTCCCAGTCGTGGATCGTCTTTGCAACTTTCACGTGCTTCTTTGAACCGTTTACTCCAACGCTTCACAGTGGCCAATGAAATGAAATGTTCAACGAACACGGTAGCCATACGGCGACTAATTTCTTTTGGGGAAACACCTTCAGCTGTCAAAAACCTCACGACACCACGCTGCTGAACTTCTGGAGAATCCATTACGTCACGCAACCATGTTCAATCCAGTGTATGGGAGCATTAAAGAACATTTATCCTCATACCTGCGTGTTACTTTTGTAAATGAGAGATGCCTGTGTGCTACGCGCATGCCTCGCAGATAATGAACCGAACCATTATTGAGTGGGTAGGCTAACTTTCACTCGCCCTTGTACATCATGAATGCGAAAATACAATTGAATATATATGCCAATGCGAAGATACAGCTTGATAAAGGGCAAGAAAGTGTCACTGGAAACAACGTTCACTGCACGCATACACAAAACCTGGCAACAAGATATTTAAGTATACGCATAAGTATCCAATAAATCTCCCTATCTAAGAAAAGGTCACTGCATATAATGCATCAGACAAGGCAAATAAACATGTTGCGCAATCACAGATTCAAAGAATCTTAGATCCCGCCACCATCCCATCTACTCTCCCCGATGTTTTGCGCGCGACGGAAGGCGGCGCGCTTGCTCCCCGCTTTTCCCTTTTGCGCACACAAAACTCAGCCACCGTCGTCGGCTCACCCATACCACCCCCCCCCCCCCCCCCCCCCTCAAAGTGAAAGTGGAAAAAATAAATAGGAACATAGTTACTTCGGCTGCCTTTAGTGTCTTGACATGGATGCTTTGGCGTAGGTGAAAAGAAATGCTGATATTTTTTATGTTGCATGACGGCACGAATGAACCGCCACAACGCTTCGTCTCATCGCACCTCGCTGCGTGCTTCGTCAACTTGATTGATTGGTTTACTGATTGATTCTTTATTGGTTTATCTTGCCTGATAGTGTGGTGATTAGGCTTGTCTCGTTGTATGTTCCGATGCAAGACTTTAGAAAAGTCACTGCATCTTTGGCGTCAAATCTTTATAACTACATTAAACCCACAAAGTGCCGCAATTGAAAATCTGAAGCACAACTTTGGAAATGTCAATGCACCTTTCGCATCAAAAGACAACTTTATATCCATAAAGTTTCGGAATTGACATCAATGCGCTCCATTGATTCGGCGGCCTCCGCGACATGCCGCGTTGAGCCCGTTCGCCATTAAAACGCGCTTGAAATTTGGTGCTCGGATGGGGCTCCTTGCGTTATGTGACTCCCGGTGCATAGGCGTTGCCGCGAAATCCAGCCAGAGTTCGCGATGTTCGCGGTGAAATGTCTTTTCGAGCGTAAAAAGGACATTCTAGACAAAATCCAGACTGAATTCCGGCGCCGAAGGTTGGTTTGGTCGGCCGTGCATGGACAGCACGAAAAAAGTTCGTGGGGGGAAGCTGAAGCCCATAAGCCTCCCCCCCCCCCCCCCCCCCCTGGCTACGCCTCTGGACCTGACCATGCCGCATCGTTTTCGCAGCTCACTACTCTGCTTACCAGGCCTCCAATTCTGGCCCACATTGACCCGTCTTCCTTAACGGAAGTTCGAACTGATGCCAGTGGTCACGACATAGGAGTATTTATTTATTCAGTTTACCCTACAGGCTCGGAGGAGCATTGACTAGGGGGGGTTACAGAAAAATGACAAATAATTAACGCAAAGAAGGGAACTGCATAGTAAGAGAAACAAATAAGTTTGTACATTGGAAAAAAAGGACTACTGTTCAACATTGGAAAAAATACATACAAATTCAACAAAGTCCAAAAACAATACAAAGGCGAATACAATGCAAAGTCGTACAACAAAGTCAAGCGAACATGTGAAGTTCCAAATGTTCACGAAATTTCGCAGGATCTTTTATTGAGACAATATTATTTGGAAGGCTATTCCATAGTGCGATGGCGCGCGGTAATGCAGAGTTATTGAATGACTGTGTGTGGCCAAAAATGCGCCTGAAACTGAGATGATTATGAAGTCGAGTAGATGTGCGAGAAGGAGTTTCAAGCGACAAGCGGCTGGACCATGAGTTATAGTAGTACTTATGAAAGAGGCATAGGAGAGCAAGAGAGCGGCGGGAATCCAAGTCCGGCAAGAGAACATCGCGTTTAATTTGGGTAATGCTAGATTGACGACTGTAGTTAGAAGTTATAAAGCGGGCAGCTCGATTTTGGATGGATTCCAATTTATCTATTAGGTATTCTTGATGAGGAGACCAGATAAAAGAAGCGTATTCAAGTTGAGGGTGTACAAAAGTTTGGTAGGCCTGTTGACGGATGGTAGATGGCGAGAGGTGCAGATGACGACGTAAAAACCCTAAAGTTCTGTTAGCTTTAGCGCATATTTTCTCGATGTGAATGCTCCAGGCTAGGTTAGTAGAAAAATGAACGCCAAGATATTTGTAAGTAGAGTCACGGGGAACTTCCGACGAGCAGATTGTGTAAGGAAACTTAGGATATGATTTCGTACGAGTGAAGGAAAGAACGCAGCACTTAGATGTGTTAAGTGTCATTTGCCTACGGTCGCACCACTGATTAACTAGGTGAAGGTCATTTTGCAAAGTTAGGTGATCATTATGACAGTTAATCGGTCTGTAAATGACGCAATCATCCGCAAAAAGTCGTATGCAGGAGGAAATGTTGCTCGGTAAATCATTTATAAAAATTAGGAAAAGAAGAGGGCCTAGCACACTACCCTGGGGTACACCTGACGTTACAACAGACGTGGAGGAGCTAAAGTTATTCACAAATACAAACTGGTGCCGATTAGATAAGAAATTGTGAAGCCAAGATAATGTTAATGAGTCAATCTTAAGAGCAGTTAATTTAGCTATTAGACGACAGTGTGCCACTCTGTCAAATGCTTTTGCATAGTCGAGGAAGATGCAATCAATTATTTTGCTGTTATTCATGCCATAATGTAAATCTGATGTAAATTCCAATAGTTGGGTGTCACAAGACAACGCTTTACGGAAACCATGTTGATTTTGAAAGAAAAAGTTATTAGATTCAAGATGGTGGGATAAATGGGAGGCAATGATGTGCTCGAGAAGCTTACAACAAATGCATGTTAGTGAAATGGGGCGGTAGTTACCAGGTGAGTGTCTGTTTCCATCTTTGAATATAGGAATAACTTTGGCTATCTTCCAGTCAGCAGGTAGAAGACCTGTTGATAAAGACTGCTGAAAGGTGTAGTACAAGAGAGAGAGAGAGAATAAACTTTTTATTCGGTGAATGAAGCTTTGGAGAGGCGTCCTCATTCCAGGATGCCTTGAGCTCGGGCCGCGTCCTGGGCCCTCGCAATCAGCCGTTGCTGATCCTCGAGGTCGGAGCTGGCCAAGGCTCTCTCCCAAAGCTCGTTAGTGGGGTAAGGGTCCGGAGGATTTAATGGAGCCGCTCTGCAACCCCCTACTATGTGCCTGAGGGACCCGGGCTCTGCGCAGAAGCGGCATTGCGGAGAGAATTTTGTAGGGTCTATGAGGTGATTTCTGGTTGGGTGGGGGAATGTATTAACCTGTAGAGCTCGGAGGCATCGCTCCTGCTCTCTAGGTAGTGACTTGTGTGGGGGTGCGTATGTTCTGCGGGTGAGCTTGTAGTGTTGTGTGATGTCTTGGTAAGAGACTAGAGGGTGCATGCGCTCGGGTTCAGATTCCTCGGCGTCGGCTCGGTGGGTCAGATCTCGAGCCACGTGGTTGGTGACCTCGTTGCCAGGAATGCCTTGATGAGCTGGCGCCCAGATGATCATGACTGATCTCGTTGGCGGCTTTTGATTGATGATCCGGAGCGTAGTGGTATGAATTCTGCCGCTAGCAAAGTTGCGGCACGCCTGTTGTGAGTCGGTCACTATGACTTCAACCTCTGTTTGGGAGAGCGCGAGGGCTATCCCAAACAGAGGTTGAAGTCATAGTACAAAATCTGACTGGATATAGCTGACGTGTTCTTTAGAATTTTAGAATTAATATTGTCAATGCCACATGATGTAGACACCTTTAGATCGCGTATTAGTTTTGAAATGCCTTCAACACTAATATTTATAGGGGACATAAAGCGATAATGAAGGTCGGAGACGCAGGGAATGGAAGAGCAGTCTTCATTGGTGAACACAGAGCTAAAGAACGAATTGAAAGTTGAAGCACACTCAGATGCAGGGACAGGAACATTGTCAGCGTCATGTAATGTTACTGTATTACTGCCACGATCAGTAGAGATAGCTTGCCAAAACTTTCTAGGGTTAGTGTGTAGAAGTGAGGACAGATCTTTGGAAAAATACTTCTTTTCGGCTTCACATATTGCTAGGCAGTAAGATTTTAAACAATTCTTGTATTTAGACCATGCCGAGGGACACGATAGCCGTTTCGCAGAAGCGTATAACCTTTTCTTTTTATTTCGGAGTGATCTAAGTGATTTATTAAACCATGGGTTACGTTTGTCATTAGATATAGTGAGTAGTGGCACATATTTGTCTACTAGGAGTGACATAATATTTCTAAATGAATTCCAATTCACTTCAACAGAATTATTTGTAAATGATGGAAGAAACGTTTTCTGAAAGAAAACCTCAAGTTCATTGTTCATTTCTTCGTAATTTGCTTTGCTATAATCCCTTATAATCTTACGTTCAGCACCAGCGAACTTGAGTGGAATATAAATTGAGAACTGCAGTAGGTTATGGTCACTAAAGCCATCAAGTTGCATGACAGGGCTTATGCTATGTGGCTCTGTTGCGAGAATAAGATCTAATATGTTAGTACCGCGGGTAGGCTCAGAAACAATTTGCGTAAGATTGAACTCTAAACACAGCTCAATAAAATCACCTGAATCAATGCTCGATGAAGACAAGCGAGACCAATTAATATCAGGGAAATTAAAATCCCCAAATAGGTATATTTTATTAGTGGGAAACTGTTCAAGGGCCCTGGTAATACTTTTATGAAGATCGGACACGAAGAAGCGGTTAGCGGCAGGTGGGCGATAACAAACGCCCATCAGTAACTTGCCGTATAATGTAGGACAAGCCACCCAAACTACCTCAAGAGCAGTGTCAGTGTCAACGAGAAAAGAAGGAATAGTTTTATTGATGGCCACCAACACGCCGCCCCCCTTCTTATGTGAACGATCGTGGCGATAGATGGCGTACTGATTAGAAGTATCAAATAACTCGGAGTCACCTACATCTGCATAAAGCCAGGTCTCGGTTAAGCATACAACATCAGACATGCTATCTTCAAGATATGATTCAAGCATGACACGTTTTGGCAACAGACTGCGGATGTTGGTAAATGATACTGAAAGTGAAGGTACACGTGTAGTTGATAGCCGCTGGACTTTAGCACCGCGCACATCGGCAACTAGCTATCGAGCAGGTACTACGGAATCAGAACAAGGATCATAAATATACGTGGTATTATCGATACAAAGTTTGTCAACATTCAGTTTGTAGGGCAATTACGTTCTCTGGCAAATTGAAGCAATTTCTTACGTGCCTGTCGAGTAGCTAGTGAAAAATCTTCTCTAATAGAGATCCCAGTATTTTTCAGCTTATGTGCGCTAGTCAGAATTTCCTGCTTATCCTTAAAGGCCGTAAACTTGGCAATGATTGGTCTTGATTTATTTGATGCAAATTTTCCCAGCCGGTGCACACGATCAAACTGAGAACCGACAGTTGTGATATCCAACTTATCTGAGCACAGGGCAATAATTTTTCTTTCTGTAGTCGACCAACTCTCTTTATCCTCGTCGGGGATTCCAAAGAACAACAGATTGCACCGTCGCATTCTGTTCTCAGCTTCGTCACACCTTGACATTACTGCCAGAAGTTGATTGGCAAATGAGCCACTAGCATGATCAGAGCTGTTAGACAGTGATGTGGCATGTGAAAAAAGCTTTGCCTCCAAAGTGACTACTCTCTCGGTCAAGCTTTTAATTTCTTTATCGGCAGCATCTTGCTTTTCGCTCAGCCTCTTAATTTCACCGATTAATGTATTCTGACCAGCTTCTAGCCTACGCACAGTTTCAAGGACAATGTTAAGTGTTTGTTCGACGGTAGGGCCGGGATTTGATTCAATATCACCCGACAGCAACAACAACAGACATGCAGAATTTTTGCGCAAGAATGAAAAGAACAGCAGCAAACGCAACATCTTATCATACAATTCGGTCGGGCACGACACCGCAACAAGGCAGTAATGGCTGCATTTTATACAGGATGCATCTTTGAAGTAACCAACCTGGAAAAACAGCAGCGGTGAGCGTCCCATCCTTTCAGCGGCGTCGTGCCCAACCGAAGTGGTGCCTTGCTGGCCTTTATATCCCGCTTCATAGCTTGCGAGGGCGTCAGTGAAGTGACCATGTTGCCAGCCACCAGTAGAAGAAGGAACCAAACTTGGCCATCCTTGCACTTTTGGAAACCGGGACAGAAATGCTTGATCAGCCCAGCGCGGCCAAGGTTCGAGAACCCACGGAGATAAGGCACCGAGGAACGTAATCTGGAAAAACAGCAGCGGTAAGCGTCCCATCCTTTCAGCGGCGTCGTGCCCAACCGAAGTGTTAGAACAACGCCAGCATGGACATGATCGCGTTATAGCCTATGCCAGCCGACTTCTATCACCCGCTGAGCGCAATTATGCAATCACAGAGCGCGTGTGCCTCGCTCTTGTGTGGGCTGTTGCGAAGTTTCGTCCATGCTTGTGCGGACGCCCCTTCTGTGTCATCACTGATGACCACGCGCTCTGCAGGCTATCCTCGCTCAAGGACCCCACGGGACGACTCGCTCGCTGGGCGTTACGCATGCAAGAATATACTTTCTCCGCGGTATGTAAGATGGGACGCTTGCACCAGGATGCCGATTGTTTGTCGCGCTACCCCGTCGGCGAACCGCCTGATGCGGACGCCATCGCTTGCGTTTTCTCTGTGTCCTAGTTGCTTCAAATCGGCAACGAGCAACGGCGCGATCCTTCATTATGCGCCCTCATCGACCATCTGGAGTCAACTCCTGGCGACGCCTCTCTCCGGATGTTTCTCCTTAAGAAGGGGACATTATACCGCCGCAATCTCGATTCACACGGCTTTGGCCTTCTGCTCGTCATTCCATCGCACCTGCGTTCGACTGTCCTCCAGCAACGTCACGATGCTCCCTTGGCTGGACACTTGGGCGTCTCGCGCACATACGACCGTGTACGCCGTCGATTCTTTTGGCCGGGTCTCGCCCGCTCCGTGCGGCGCTACGTTGCCGCTTGTGAGCCCTGTCAGCGCCGGAAGAAGCCCTCCACACCTCCAGCTGGATGTCTCCAGCCGATCGACATCCCACCCGAACCCTTTTTCCGTGTTGGTCTAGACCTTCTAGGACCATTCCCTCTCTCGGTCTCCGGAAATAAATGGGTCGCCGTCGCTACCGATTATGCTACGCGGTACGCAATCACCAGAGCCCTGCCGACTAGTTGAGCTACTGACGTTGCTGGCTTTCTGCTCTATGACATCATTTTAGTGCACGGTGCTCCGCGCCAATTACTCACTGACCGTGGTCGCAGCTTTCTGTCGGCAGTCGTCGGCACTCGTCGCAGCTTTCTGTCTGCAGCCGCGCCACCTGTTGGCATTGAAAAATGCGAACACTTATCGGGGACGTGTAACGACATCAGGGCCGCTGTTCAGAATAAAAGCTGGGCATATATGGCAAATACCATTGAAGCCGCTGCTTTGTAGTTGTGACTACAAACAACGTTAGGCACTTCGACGCTCGACTAATTACGTATATGTAGAAGCTTCAAGTTATTCGCACGTACCTATTCCGGGAGATTGATCAAGAACCCGTTAGGTCAAGCTAAGGTATTCTAATAGCTATCCCGAACAAACCCTTCACTTCCTCCGCGGGAGATTAATAATGGCGGGAACCAAGGGGTTCCATGTTTAGTAATCATCGTATGATGCCGGCACAGAATGGAAGAAAAGGGATTATAAGTAGTTAAATATTTTTAAAGTTTGGGAGGAAACACGCAAGATAGAGTGGAAGAATAATCACGTTGATGCTAAAGGGAGTCGAGTGGCGAAACTTGCCATTTCTCGGTCGCGTCATATGCTGGCGACGTATTGACTCCCTCCAGTTTCATTTCCTTCTTTACGAACATAAATCCTACCATAAAGAAATACTTCTTCTATAAGTATCTATACCTCGTACTCCGTAGAAAAACAAAACAGTTCGTTTCCCCAAATCTTTCC
Source organism: Dermacentor andersoni (assembly GCF_023375885.2). Lineage (NCBI taxonomy): Eukaryota > Metazoa > Arthropoda > Arachnida > Ixodida > Ixodidae > Dermacentor > Dermacentor andersoni. Next base: position 97,611,069 of record NC_092822.1, on the reverse strand, counting down.
TGGGGCTCTTTGTTTGTTTGCTTGGTATTTTTACAAATATAGCCAAAAATACCGGTCACATATTGCCACCCGCGTACAGAGTGTTTCAGCGAACACTTTCAAAAATCTTTAAAGGTAGACTGTGGCAGATATCACAATTCTAGTTTACCAGCTTGTCTACTCGACGCTACGGACAGTACTTGCACAAAAAATTGAGATTCAAAATTTGAATGAAAAGTACATTCTCGACGCAAGTTATACAAAAGATTATCAGCGGCTTTTCCTGCTCGCACGCAGGACAAACACAAAAGACTCCCGCTAGGTTTTCGGGTGCTAGAATAATGTTCACAATTCATACCGATCTCATTGCGACCACTTTCCTTGGGTTTTACTCTCCTGCAGAGGAACATTTCCCGAGTGTTTTGTTTACGAACAGAGGGCGCCAGGGGAGACACTGGCGCAAATAGCGGGGCATCAATCTGTCTTCTAGGTTGGCCCCGTCGGCGCGATGACACGAATCGTTCATTAAATAAGGTGCCTAGACAGTAATTATTTGAGTGTGTTCGCAGACTGCAGGCGTTCGGGGAACATTACGTTAAATATTCTTGCCTGCGATGCGTTTGTGCTTAAACGGTAACTCTGGCGTTTTTTTAACCATATTAGGTTATGGTCATTTACAAATGGCATCGACAGTCCTGTCACCAGTAATGTGATGAAATTTGCTTAGAAATTCATAAATGAGTTTACCAGCTATCGAAACGCGTAGTTTATTAGTTTGTCGCAACAGAACTGCTTGTTGGCCTACTGGGTGCTTGCTAAAATACATGTTTTTTGCCGCAATTGAACACTCACAAAAGGAAGACACATAAAGACAACACGGGCGGCACTTCCAACTGATTTATTTTGGACTGTGACCCAAGAATATATATATACATACACGCATGCGCTGGCTGTTCACAGATCTACGTTACCCAGCGGTCAAACAATCTACTTTCTGATTTATTGAGCACGATAGATGTATCACTGATGCAATTTGTTCCTTTCTTTCTTATATAGTAGGCTTCCATCAGCTCACGTGTGGTTTGAAATCTACTTCAGCGAAGAATCCTAATTTCGGAAAACCGTGGTTTGCACAGCAGGCCTTGCAGTGCGCAGGCAAATGTGCCACGCCATCTGGGTAACGTAGATCTGTGAACAGCCAGCGTATGCGTGTATGTATATATATATTCTTGGGTCTCAGCCCAAAATAAACCAGTTGGAAGTGCCGCCTGTGTTGTCTTTATGTGTCTTCCTTTTGTGAGAACCCTACTGCAAGGACCTACAAACCCGTAATTGGTGGCGGTGCAACGTGACAAACGTACCACACTCAGCCGCAAAGTACTGATTGTGCTAAGAACCGTCTTTCTCATAGGGCTAGATCATACTCTTGAATATCGTGACCATATCGCCTTACATCTTCAAAAATTGAGAGCCACACAGGGTCTGATATACTTTCGTGGATGCAATCAAGGCCTGAAATATGAAAAAAAAACACTCTTTTGAAGTCGGAAAAGGGGAATTAAGCTTGTCTGTGCTGAACCAATGAACAAATAACAAGGTTTTGAAAAATTTAGCGCAGTACCTTAAATATTTCCGTACTCAGTGAAAATTCGAAGGTTACGAGATGTGCTTTCTTCATTCCCGAGATACAATCTTACGTCATCGTTGAAGGCTGTCACCTTCACAACATCGCTACCAGGCAGTGGAAGGCCACACTCATAAGGGTCTCTCAGTATTCAGCGCGGAAATGGGTCGACGCTGAGCAGAAACCGCACTGGGGATAGAGGGCACCCTTGACAAACACCACAAGTAACGGAAAATGGTGCACTTTCACGGCCATGAAGGAACAATGTACTTAGGATATTTAAATGGGCATTCCTAATAAGTTCCTATAAATTTGATAAGCCGAACGCGGTCACTACATAAATTATGTAGCTATGTTCTAGACAATCGAAGGCCTTTTCTTGATCTAGTGAAACTAAGAGACCACGTGCTCACCTGGTGAGCGTGTACGTCATCATGTCACGCGTAACGAACGGATAACTGCGTATCTTTCTGCCAGGGACTGAGCATGCCTGATGGTGCCCTATTAAGGAAGGCATCAGACTTCCTAAGCGCCGGGTGACTATAGATGTGAAGGTTCTGTATTCAACGTTGAGAAGCGTGATTGGCATCCATTCCTCTGGACGAACTGATGATGGATCGTGCTTAGGTATCAGCACAACCCGACCCTCGCGGAAACTAGACGGGAATTCAAAGTTCTCAAAGCAGCGGCTGATAACAGATACGAAAGTGGCCCCAATATCTTCCCAGAACATTGGATAAAACTCAATTGGTAAACCGTCCGGCCCGGGGGCCGAGCCACGCTTCGGTAGTCAAACGTCACACGGTGACCAGAGACTAGCAAATAATTGCGGACCAGAGTTGTGACACTCACTTTCATACGAACGAAGCGTGTGCCCGTGAGCACGCCACGTCGTCCGCTCATAAGACCAGCGTTGACAGATAGAACCTTGACGTATGGTGATAGTGCCTAGACGAGGACTTCGTTCGGAACGAAGGACGGCAGGCTACGTTGGTGATTTGCGGGCCGAGGGGAACGACAGGACAATGCTCGGCCCCGTTGATAAGGAAGCCAGCATCGACGATTAGAGTTATGGAAGCTGAACGCAGCAGACCTCAGAGAGGCGAATTATTGAGGCCGTCGGGTCGACGACAGTCTATATCATCACATACACCCAGGAAAAAAATGGGGTCCGAGCGTGACCGTGCATGGAGCCAAATTACATATATTTTAACGTAATACTCCTTTGTCTCAGCTCCACTAGTTGCACAGGGTGCCTCTAAAAAGGTTTCTTATTTTACCTTCTAAACTTAAAACATACATTTATTTGTAAAAACATTGAGACTCCAAATCTAACGAAGCACAGAAGTTTAATTTGAAGCAGCATGGTTGATCCATTCTTCTTAGGAATCGGCATAGCAAGAAAGGGAAACGTGTTTTCACAGAAGCTGTGTGTGTTTGTGGACTGGCAGTCCGCAGCAGAGAAAACTGCACAATTTGCGCGTGCACGACGGTGTTGCAGGTTTGCTTGACGCTCGGGGTGCTTTTGCCGAACGGCGACTTGCTGTCGAATCGCTTCGGTGAAGGTACGAGCATTTTGGACCGGCCCCGCTGTGTCTTGGGAAGCCAGTTAAATTACGAAGCGCTTAACGTCAGCAGAGCGAGTGGCAGTGTTCACCGTGTGCGGCGCGAACACGCGACGGCGTCTTGCTTCATGCCGGCATGTTTCAAGAAGGATAAAAGTGACATAAGTCCGTCAACGACGTTGCCTTTCTGCGCCTGTTGTTTACGGTTAACGGTTTTCTTCGTTGGTGCCATCGCAAGGGAAACAGCAGCTGGTGCGTAAGCAATGCTGACGCGTGTTGAAGCTTCACTCCGCGAGGCCTCCCTGACTAATCGGACGCGAAAGACAAACCACGTGCGGAAACTGCTTAGCCAGCTCAGAAGAATGCCTACACCGCCTACACCAGGTTACACCGGGCAGGAGCCTCCGCTGCACTGGCGCTACTGAAGTGGTGACTGGTTATAGTATTGATGCAGTACTTCGCTTCCGTGCTCCTAGATAGCAGGGCCACCTAGGTCCGTCAATAAAGAGCATACTTTACGCGTTCGCGCTGAAGGCCGTTACAAGAAGTTGACGGCTGACCCCCGGCATAAAACACTTTCGTGTTAAAAATTCAGAACACGTCTGATTTAAACTTTATTATCACCTTTAATCCTATGAGAACTCTCGTCGTGTTTCGCGACATCCACTGTGACGGAGAACCTTTTTTGACAACATAGAGGTATCGCGCCTCCGGTATATACCCCTAAACTGAACTGAACTGGGCGTTCTGCTGGTTGAGCAGAATCGCCATCGTGAACGCCCTGCTCGGTAGGCACCTGGTGGCGCATAATTCAACCATACATTCACAGAGCTAATCTTGCTGTAACCAAATGTAAAACGTCTTAAACCTTTGAAGATACAGTATGTTGCATATTTTGCGCTGCCGAAACGTTACACCAGCAGCACATAGAATACATTTGGTTACTATTATGTTAGCTCTGTGCTTGTCTGATTTAGCTGTTGGCGAGGCGGTGGCGGCACCATCCCCGCCATTCACGTTAACACCTCTCAAAAATGCGGCAACTCTACCAGCTCCCTTGCACTTACCGGGATACCCGACATGCTCCCTTTAATGAGACTAAAACAACGGAAGCAACGCGCACGCAAGCTAGTGTGCGGCTGAGAAACCTACCGCACCTTAATCCACCTGTGTTCAAGCTCGTGAAGGGAAGGCCCAATTAGTTTGCTTTTAACAGCTCAATAAGACGAAATACACCACTGAGAGTGGTGTATTTTTGGGCTGTTCCCTTCCGCCCCTGCGCAAACGCGAAACCGTCGCACGTGGGCTCAGCGTCGATTCAATTTCTGTTCCAAGGACTGGAAAGCGCTCTAAAACGTCGTAGGACTACTTGGCATGGCAGAACATTGGCACAAGCTCCGACCTCGTAGACTTCCCTTCTATCGCACAGAAAGTTGACGAGAATATTGGCGCCCTGTTTCAACAAGATGAGGCTCTAAGTCTTCCATTTATTCTACTAGGGACCCTGGCCAGGACGGCCGCTTTCGGATAGGGGAGAAATGCTAAAACACCCGTGTACTTCGATTTAGGAGTACTTAAAGAACCCCAGGTGCTCCAAATTATTTCCGAGTCCCTTGCTCCGGCGTGCGTCATAATCAGATCGTGATTTTGCCACGTTACGCCCCATTGTTTCCTTTTTTAACTCAAGTATCGCCAAATGCAGTCGCTATCGTAGCGATGAGAACAAATCCGCCTCTATTTTACACTGTGGAAGTGGCTGTACAGCGAAGCTGTTGCCGACATTACACGACCTTACACAAGGACCACCACCACCACCACAAGCGACGTGCTTCACGCGCGCGCGCACGTGTGCGGCAGTGCAGCACACATCCTCATTTTTCTAAGGCTTCCGTCAAGCTCAAGTGCTTTATGAATTGAATGAATGTTAGTTGCACACTCTGTGAGAAAGTGCGCGAAGTGTGACTTTGATGTCATTCGATTACGAATTGTTATTCGAATGTAGCAGAAAACATAAATCTGTTACGCGGGAGCTGAAAGGCAAAGCCCATTTCCAGCTGCCGTTTACTTTTGAGTGGGCATACACCGAAAAATTCCGACCAGCTAGGAACTCACGGCTTCACTCTAGAGCATTTTTAAAACAAAGCGACACACCCGTGCGACAACCTTGAAGCCTTGCGATAAAACAATTTAAAGGAATGGCATGATGGGAAATAGGCCGTCACGTGATAGGCAAGCAGTAGCTTCAGTCGGCTCTCTTTGGTTGCGTCTCCTGGAGGATCTTGGGATATGCGCACATAGTCGGCGTCGTAAACGCAAGCCGAGGTCGAGTTAAGGAATTTAAATGTTTGAAGTACTCGAGTCCGTGTTATGTAAATCAGGTAAAGCACAGGACCACCACGCGGATCGCCGCTTAAGCAAGCAGCAGACAGGCGCCAATGCAGTAGCCAACAAAGGCGTCAGCATTATGGTCGAAAACCCGCGACGACCTCCTCAAAAACGACTGGTCGCGTTAGGGGGCAGTTTCCGGGAAACCAGGAAACCTATCGCTTTGAAAACGTAGGAAGGCATCCAAGCCACCCTTTCTACGGCGATTCGTCGCGTTTGCGGCTATCTTCTGGGAAACAATATGATGTCCTTGCCCCCTTAAAACACGCGCAGGAGATGAAGCGAGCATCCAGGGTCCGCATCGACACCTTTCCCGTGTGCTCAACCATGGACTGGCGAGCCCGCGACCACGACCACATATGAGGCCATGCCGGCCGACTGTTATAGCAGACGCTCCTAGTCGGCGCTATCGTTCTGCTCAATGCCTTCTGCCTATCAGCAGACGACCAAGAACTCAATAGGCGCGTCTCAACAGCGTAAGCAAGTTACACACTTAAAAAATCTTACACAATCTTACAAAATAGTGCACGTGAATCTGAACGGAAGGCGAGGACATTGGCGTTACGGGTGCATATGGTAATGCTATTTATTTATTTCACAGCAAAAGAAGCACAGCTGAGCCATTTCCAAAGCTATGATGCGACAAATCTGTAACCCGCCAAAAATTGTCTCCCATGCTATAGAGATGCTAGATAGCGGAACAAAACTCAGCAAGAAAATACGCACCGGAGATTCAAGTACACAACACCTGATTTGACAAACACTAGACCAGGCTCATGCCGGCGTACTCTGGACAGGTTCCTAGGTGAGAGTGCCGAGTAGCGGTGGTAAACGCAAGTCACGCGTTGAGAATTATGTCACCATGGGTCTGGCTCCCCAGTCTGTCTCCGTTTCAAGGCAGCGCATTTGAAGCAAACAACGATGTCTGTGGTAGCAGAAACCCACGCGTTGTACTTTCTATGTGCCCCCGTGCCTTTGAAGGGAGGCGCCACCAAGACACTCATCGTTACCACCTACCAAAAAACCCGAATTGTCCGGCAACAACGTTGACCTATTCTTATCCAAAGGGCACCGCGCAGAAGGCCCCCGCAAGCGGAAAGCGTGGCTTCAGAGGAGGTTGGCTTGCCGAGGCTGGCAGAGTAAAGCGACGCTCCTTGCTAATTTTTATCTTTCCTCCAAGGCTTCCGAGCACGTAGGCTAATGAGCCGACATATCTTCACGTCATTGCCCTGATGGCCGCAATCTTCAATGCACATTTGCAGCATGTCGACATTCGAAAGCCTTATCGTGGATAGTGGCGGCGCTATACGATTTGTTCGTGAACCAGTTTACGCAAAGACCGCCCTTGGTGCAACGCGCAATTACTGCACTTACGCGCACATGAATAAAGGCAACATACCCATCGATGCCTCACGAAAGCAGGAGGGCAGTGGAATATCCAGAGCAAGCAGATCTTAGCTTTCTTCCTAAGCCATCAAAACAGAAAAGAGATATGAATGACCGCAAGAGAGAAAAAACCCCGCATGCTGCTGCTTAACACAGTGCGCCTCAGATAAATAACGAAGTGCCCGCATTTAACATTCACCTGGCCTTTTGTCCGAGTCTCAAGTACATGGAAAGCGTTTTTCTTTTAATCAATGACCCCAATGTTTCCTCCATTCGCTACATGGACGTACTTTAGCGTACTCTGCATTGCTGGTGGAGCAAATTTTTTGTTTCTCATTTCAATATTTTATCTCGTGCATTTGCCAAAACTGGTAACGTAGATTTGAAAGACAGGCAGCATTCCCGAAAAATGACTTGTTTGAAAGCTAATATATTCCTTTAGATGCCAAAAATGTGGTCTGAATATGAAGCCCATGAGGCTATTTCAGCCAGGAAGAAATGGGGAAAATTTATATCCCCGCCATTGTTTCTTTCTTTTCCGCAGAACTTTCTTCATCATATCATACTTTTTGACAAACTCACAATGATTTCCTGATAGCGATGCGACGGGCTGCTGCGTTTGCAGTATGTACTAATATTTTAATAATTTAAGTGCAGCAGTTGGGCAGATCCTGCACTCAAGTTTTCTCTGTTGGCTGCCTTCAATGGTAAGGCGGCGCGGCGATCGGCTCATCCTTCAGCGCCACCGTGTGTGTTCCACAAAACACCGAGGCGGCAGCTTCTACGGAGGCATGGTTTTTCGGCGCTCGTTTAAAACGTGTCGGTCGTTCTCAATTGCGGTTTTGAGGCAATCGAAAGCACGGAAGCCCATTTTGGACCACCGACGCTTGCGAAATGGTGTGTAATTTACAACTACAACCATGTATATCGTGTCTAAAACGATAACCGCACGGACATCGCTGCGAGGTGCCTAAGTTAAATTATGGGCATTTAGGTGACAGGACCACGGTCTAATTATGAGGCATGCCGTAGTGGTCGACTCCGGAATAATTTGTACCACCTGGGATTCTTTAATGTAAACCTAAATTTAGGTGCACGGGTGTTTTCGCATTTGGCCCATGGAAATTAGGCTGTCGTGGCCCGGTTTGGATCCCGTGACCTCGCGCGTAGCAGCTAACAACATACCCACTAAGCAACCACCGCAGTTCGCGATGTGTTTATCACAAGAAAGCAAACATGCTTACGACGTCAAACTCAAAGTAAGTTAACAAATGAGTATGTTATGACTCTTAAGTGAGCAAATACGGCCGTGGACGTTTTTCAACTGTCACATGTAGTTTCATTACTTGGGGAGTGCCTTGCACCTCACAATTCTAGAGGATTTGGCGAAATGGCACTTAGGTGCTTTTTTTTTCGGTTCACAAAAGTGCCTCGAACATATTCTAGTAGTGTCGTACGGGCTCAAATGTGACAGGGCGTTACCGCTAAAGCATAACATAGAGCAATCAGTTAAATCAGCGTAATCAGCAATCTGTGAGAACGAAGTTGGTCGAAAATTATGTCACACGCGTCCATCATGCACTAATATGAAACGCTATGACCACTGGCGAAGGAAGCCTTCCTCCTCAAAGGAGAACAACTCTTTGACAGAAACGATAGCAGCTCAGAATAGAGCATCTCCATAAGTGGAATCACAGCGTGGTGATGTTGTACAGTGGCTACTGTCTCGCATTCAAATGCAGCTGTGTTTAACACTTGTGGTCCGTGGTTCAACTGCACGCCCGGTAACATGTAAGAAGTTTTTGTGCCAAGCGAATAGCAGGCGAGTTCACGCGCGGAACAGTGATCACGCTGTAACAGGCGGAGCAGAAACCGCAGAGCAAGCTGCCGGAAACGGACAGACACGTAGGAGAACGCGAACCCACCGCGAGAGCGTGGTTGCCCAAGCGCCGCGCGACCGACCACTTCTGTACTGCCAAACCAGAAGAAGGGACCAAGAAGGGACTGCAAGGACTTTGTAACCCGCAATGGTGGCTGTACAACATGACAAGCGTACCACATTCGGCCGCAAAATACTGATTGTGATAAGTACCTTCTTTCTCATAGGGATAGATCATAGCCTGAAATATCCTGAATATTTCGCCTAACATATTGATGAATTGAGTCACACAGTCAGATATACCACCATGGGTGTAATCAAGGACTAATATATCAAAAGAATCACTTTTTTGAAGACGGAAAAGGGGAATTAGGCGTGTCTATGGTGAACCAATGAACAAATAACGACATTTTGAAAGATTTAGCGCAGCACCTGAAATACTTCTGTACTCATTGAAAATTCGAAGGCTACGGGATCAGCTATCTTCATTCCTGAGATACAATGCTATGTCATTTACGAAGGTGGTCACTGTCACAACACTGGTACCAGGCAGTGGGAGGCCGCACACATAAGGGGCTCTCAGTATTGAGCGCCGAAATGGCTCAAGACTTACCGCAAAGAGTACTGGGGATAGAGGGCACCCTTGACGAACATCTCGATTGACGTGAAATAGTGCATTTTCACCACCATCAAGAAAATTTTTCTTCGGATATTTGTATAGGCATTCCTGATAAGTTCAACAAGATTTGATGAAAGGCCGAACGAGGTCAGTGCAATAAATATGTAGCTATGTTTGTGGCGATCGATGGCCTTTTCTTCATTTTAGTGAAACTAAGAGACCACGTGCTTACCTGCTCAGAAGTCTACGTCATTATTTCATGCGTAACAAACGAGAGATTATGTATCTCTCTGCCAGTGAGTGAGCATGCTTGATGGTGTACTATTAAGAAAGGCATCAGGCTTCCCAAACGTTAAGTGGCAACAGGTGTGAGGGTTCTGTAGTTAACGTCGAGAAGCGTGATTGGCCTCCATTCTAACAGAAGAACTGATGTTGGATCGTGCTTAGGTATCGGCACAAGACAACCGTCGCGAAAGCTAGACGGAAAATCAAAGTTTTCGAAGGAGCGGATAGTGATAGACACGAAAGCGGCACTAATATCTTCCCAGAATGTCGGATAACACTACAGAGGCAGGTGTGTTTAGAAAAAGTTTATTTCAACAAGAGACTATACGAACACTGAGTCATAATCACGGCGCAACTCCACCAGGAATTTAATATATACGTCACGTCTTTAAGTAGTGTCCGAGACCCCACTCACAAGCATATAATTACATAGATCGACGCAAGAACAGCGGGCGGAAACAACCGCGTGCATGGAGCCAAATTCCACATATTCCCACGTAATACTCCTTTCTTCTAGCTCCGCTAGTTGGACAGGTTGCCTCTGAAAATTTTTCTTAACCTAGCCATCTAGACTTGATATATTTATTTATTTTCAAAAATCATCAGAGTTAGAATCTGACAAAGCACGGAAGTTTAACTTGAAAAACATATGACTTATCCCTCTTTCTCAGAAATCAGCATTATAAGAAAGTGAAACATGTCTTCACCCAAGCTGTGCATGTTTGTTGACTGACAGTCCGCTGCCGCGAAAGGAGCACAATTTGTGGGTGCACCACGGTTGCAGATTTGCTTGACGCTCGGCGTTCTTTTGCCGAGCGACGACCTGCTGCCGAGTCGCTTCGGCGAAAGTACGAGCATTTTGGACCGGCTCCTTAGTGTCTTTGGAAGCCAGCTGAACTACGACGCGCTTAACGTCTGCAGTGCGAGTGGCAGAGTTCGAGGCGTACGGCGCGAACAGACGAAGGAGTGCTTTTCTTGCTGGGGTGTTTCACGAAACATAAAAGCGAGATAAGCCCGTCGACAACGTTGCCTTTCTGCGTCGGTTAACACTTACCGTTAACGGTTCTCTTCGTTGGTGCTATCGCAAGGGAAACCGTAGCCGACGTGCAAGCACTGCTGACGCGTGTTAAAGCTTCACTCCGTAGGTGACGAGGCCTCACCGACCGATCGGACGCGGAAGGCAAACCATATGCAGAAACTCCTTAGCCAGCACAGAGCAATGCCTACACCGCCTACACCAGGTTACACCGGGTAGGAGCCTCCGCTGCACTGACACGTGAAGCGCTCGCTGTGGGCGCTGGTTACAGTAATGATGCAGTACTTCGCTTCCCTGCTCCTAGATGGCGGAGCCATCCATGTAAAAAAAAGAGCGTATATTACGCGTTCGCGCCGACACCCGTTACGGGAAGTTGATTGCCGAACCCGGCATAAAACACTTTCTTGTTAAACATTCAGAGCAGATATGACACGTCTGATTTAAACTTTAATCAAGCGGAGCTTTCTTTGCCTTTTCTTTCGACTTGCCCACTGGTGCTGCTGCTGTGGGCTGCTATGTGCAGCTGTGGGCTGCTGCTGTCGCGCACACCGTGTCGGAGGGGTGGTTAAGAGCGTGTATATATATGACAGGCGCGAGTACGAGAGGAAAGGCGACGGGAGAAACTCTATTTCATCCCACCGCGTCTGATGTGGACAATACCTCCTGGAGATCCCTGGCCGTCGCCACATTAGCCGCTTAAACGCTGTAATTATGCGTGACTTCGCTCACAAGCATTGCAGAAAGTGCAGCGCTTCCCTGTGTGACTCCAGAGGCGGCATAGGTAGAAAAATGTAAGAACAAGGGAGGAGAAGAGGAAGTTCCCATGCAAGAGAGCGTGGGTCACGTGAGAAGGCATGGAAAGCCTACTACTATACAACAGCGCTTGCGGGGACACAGGATAAGCTTAAGTTCAAGATACGGTACAGTACGCCGCTGCTATTTCTGAAATATTAACGCCGCTAAATATGCCAAATAGGCAACTTACGAAGGGCATGCAAAGCAGAGCCACAATAACTAAAGTGCACCGCGGAGTCCTGGACTCAATACGGAAGCGGTCGACCGTCAAATCAACACTTCTGGGCCGCCGCGTTAGCTTTGCAGCTATGGCATTGCTAGAAGGCGTGGATTTGATCCCTATCGCGCCCAGCCGCCTTTCGAGGGGGGTGAAACAGAAAACGCACGTGGACTTAGATTTTGGGACATGTTAAAGGACATGACGGTGTCAAAATTTAATCCAGAGTCCGCCACTACGACGTGCCTCACAATCCGAGTGTGGTTTTGCCACGTACAGCCCCATAATCCAATTCAAGACTAGTACTTCTGCCACAGTGCTATGTGTTATGTGAGGCAATGACAATGCTCAACCCTCTCAGATGTTTTAAAATATGGCTTACAAAAGTTGCTCAAGCAAAGACCTGTCCCTGAGTGTTCTGTGTACTACGCAGACAAACACCAGTGGAACACACAAAGGTAACGTATAACATCAACTCACCACCCTCGTGTTAGACTAAACGTTGAAGAAATTAAGCTTTAGCCGTCAACATCACCGCTAATTATCGTCCAACCATCCAGCACCGAAAAGCTTCGCTTACATCGATTCTCAGAATCCGTGGGATCCGCATAAATTTTATTCCCCACAATTCTATTGGAATTCCCGCAGTGATTCGCGACATCTACTCTCACGGAGAACCTTTTCTGACAACAGTGATGTTTAGCGCCTCCGGTATATATGCGTAAATTCAAGTAAGCTGGGCGTTCTGCTGGATGAGTAAAATCGCAATTGTGAATGCCCTGCTCGGTAGGCACGTGGTAGCGCAGAATTCAACCAGCCAAACACAGAGCTGATGTTTCTCTAACCAAATGCAAAACGTATTAAACCTTTGAAGAGACATGTTGCGGATTATGCGGCTCTCCGAAATTTACACCAGCAGCAGAAAGAATACACTTGCTTACTGCTATGTTAGCTCGGTGTTTGTCTGACAGAGCTGGTTGCGACGAGGTGGTGGCACCATGCACGCCATTCACGTTTACACCACTCAAACATCCGGCAAATCATGCAGCGCCCTTGCACTTGAACTTGAACTTGAAATTTGCATTTACTCTCCGACGAGAGTAAATCAACGGAGGCATTGCGCACAGAAGCAAGAGTGAGCCTGAGAAACCTCCCGCACTTTAGTCCAAGTGAGTTCAAGCTCGGGAACGGAAAACCGAAACCCTTTGCTTGCCACAGCTAAATAAGACGAAATACACCACTGAGAGTTGACCTGTCTTTCGGCTTTTCCCTTCCGCCCCTGCGCAAACGCGAAACCATCGCACGTGGACGCAGCGTCGATTCAACGTCTGTTACAAGGAATCTAAGGCGTTCTCAAGCGTCGTGGGACTACTTAGCATCGCAGAAGATTTGCAGAAGCTCCGACCCCGTAGACCTCCCTTCTATGCCATAGAAACTGGACGCAAGTACAAGCACCCTGTTTCGGCGAGATGGCGCTGTAAGTCTTCCATTTATGACACTGGTGTCCCCGGCAATGACGGCCGCTTTTCGATGGGGGATCAATGCGACAACATCCGTGTACTTAGATTTACGTGCACGTTAAAGAACCCCATGTGCTCCAAATGGTTCCCGAGTTCCAAACTACGGCGCGCGTCACAATCAGATCGTAATTTGGCACGTAATACCACATTATTTTTTGTAACACTGGGGTGGCGATGAGGAAAAATCCGCCTTCACTCCACCGTAGAAAAGTGGATGTGCAGCGAAGCTGTTGCTTATGTTACGCGACCTTACACAAAGACCATCGCCGCCACAAGCGATGTACTTCACGCGCGCGCGCATGTGTGCGGAAGTGGAGCATTCATTCTCATTTTGGAGGTCCTCCAAATGCTTTATGAACTAAATTATTGTTCAATTGTAAACTCTGTCAGAAAATACGCGTTGTTATTCGAATATACAAGAAAACATAAATCCGTTACTCAGGAACTGAAAGGGAAAGTCCTTTTCCAGCTGCCGTTTGAAGTCGGTGTGAGTGGCCTCGGCCGCAAGGTGGAGGCACCGTTTTGGACCGAGTTTGCCGTAATGTAAATTAAGGTCGGCGCATTCGGTGACCGACAGATGCAATGGGTGAACACGCACTCAACAAAGACGGGTACATCCTGTGGCCACGTTCCTGATGCGCGCACGCACATGTTCGAAAGTGCAGCGAACATTCTTATTAGTGTACGCCCTCTGCGTAGCACAATGGTGTTATTGAGCTAATTTGATTTCTCAACGAAAAATTCGCAAGAAAATTCGTAAGGTAGGGCTTATACACAACCTGCACACATGATAGCACCGGATTGTAATTCGAGAAAACATATTTATGTGATGCGGAAACTCTAAGGGCAAAGCCTCTTTACCAGCTGACGTTTACTTTTTGAGTGGGCACAGACCGGAGAAATCCGACCAACTACAGATGCTCACGGCTTCGCTGTAAAACGTTCCTAAACCTTAGCAACGCAGTCGCGCGTCTTGTTGAACGGGCAGGCCCATGAGAACAACACGTACAATTTGGCACTCGAGCTAACTTCCAAACGAATCGTCTAGGGTATACCTCTCGGAGATTCACTCCGGAACATCACCGTCCGGGTCGCTGCTCCGAATTATTCTGTCGCCATCACTGCGAAACAACTCGGCAATACCACGACGGTCATCGTGTTCTTTTCTGGAATAAAAGTTCCCACCTTCGTCAGCTACGGAGACGCACTCATCATGTGTGCGATATACAGAATACAAGTCGACCTGTGCCACCAATGCGGCCGACTAGGCCAATGCGTAGACGTGTGCCCCGTCCGTAGGACCACATCTGCGGAGGATGCGGCACGACCAGCCCAGGCACCGAGCACCGGTGCTACCACCGTTGCGAACTTTGCGGGGTTGTGTAATTAACAGCCGATAAGAATTGCAAGGCTCGCCTCAAGACGCCATATAAACTCAAGATACAACAATGGGAAAGACAACGACAACAGGAAAAATTTTTAGCCTCGAAGGCAACGAGGGAACCAATTCGACGCCCTGCCCGGGAGACCAGGCCCCCTTGGCACTCTAGGGCCCGCTGGAGAACCAAAATTCCAGATCACTGAGCCGCGCACCCGGACCGGCGTGAACCAGATCCAGGGGCCGTACGTGATCGTGGTCCCGCTGCAGGGGAGGCGAGGCGACCGACAAGGTGAGCTGGCCAGACACGTTCAAAGACTCGTCACACTGCGGTGGATCTGAGGAGACTGCAGCTTCTGGGGAAATGACACGGTGAACACAGCAATGATACCGCAAAATTCACACTTAAGAGAAAATCTCACACCTCACGAGCAAAATCAGGGAACTCCAGAATTCTCGAACGGCGGAGAAAACACCCCACCCGAGTTCTTGTAGTGGAGGGGTGACTGCAGTAACCCCCGATAATTGCATGGAGGAGGACGACAACTCTCCGCCATCTAAGAAAAAGGGTCCGCCCGTTAGCAGCCAAACGGGATCGCAACTGGCCGACCTAGGACAGAAACTAACGGAAATGCAACACGTACTGTGACAAGCAGAAACCGTCGGTAACCTAGTGCTGGCGGTCTGAACCTTATTGCCGAGACTTTACAAATTCGAAAACAATGTGGCCAACCTAAGTCTTAAGGTAGTAAAACTGCAGCCAGTTACCGCCGGAGGGGCCCCTAACATTTCTTCGCATCTAATTAATTCCACAACGCTACTACAAACACCGTAGCAGTATCTCGGGTCCTTCACACCGCCACCCCACGACTAGATCAACATAGGCTAACACGGTCAAAGAGGCACGCTGACGATATGCCAGCCGAATTACATGAATTGCATGGTGCAATAAACTTCACTAATCACAGGATTCCTGCTACCGTACCTACTTCTGCTACTTACTTCTGAAACGGTGCTAAAGTCAACACAGCAATATTTTGGCCAATGCTCCACTACGATGTATTTTCCGATAGCGTGGCCGTGCCTGTCACCGAGTGTAGGGTTAACTGGAAGGCACGGAGCTGGTGAGGGCTTGCCGGGTGTAATGGCAGTATTTAATCACGTGATCTTGAGCAAGGTTCTAGATGCCGTGGTTATGAACTCCTTGTGGATGGTTTCTATTGACCTGATCTAAATCTGCGTACATCGTAGAGTCGTTTAATGACATCCGTTTCTTAGAGGTGGTAGTAAAACGACGTAATGGAGGGCGTTTTACTCCAGCATACCAGAGTAACTTTTTACTACAAGGGAGTTTTCAAAGTGGATGAGCGGTGAAAACCCCAATCTTGGCTAATTTTCGCTAACAGTGCAGCGCACACAAATCTATCAGACCTCGGCGCACTTTGTCCCCATCTGATATCGCAGAAGCCTGGCTCAGAGTGCTTGGCGAGATGCTTCTTGTGCTGCCGACCTACGCTATGTACTACACTGTTTCATAAAGAACGGGTGGCACTACAAAAGCTATAAAAGCTTATTTTACGGTTCACGTTCACAACAAAAAGAACGCATCACATCCGAAAGAAAGATACGGCTATGCCTAATGTAATTTAACATACGTGTCATACTTTTATATTGCAAGATATCAGTTATTCACAACGTCGACAGCATCACCGATAGGAAATCCTCTGTCACCGATTCCGAATTTCAACACATTTCTGCAGCAAGCGGGCACAATGCATCGCGTGCCCTCACGACGCAACGCTGAAGTTGCATTGTAGTACGTTAACACCATAGCTTAATCTGTGAGCACGTTTGTCAAGCTTGCTTTTCATCCACAGGATTAAGTTTACCGAATGCCGTGGCAGCTTGTGGATGTGCGCTTGATGCTTGCTTCCCGGCTTCCTTTGTCTATAATTCGCAAGCAAATGCTATAGCATTGACGTGGGAGCGGCCTACATCAGTCACAGACTGATGCCTCGGGACTTAAATAAAGTTCTTCATACCATGCCATACTGCAGGAGTAAGCACGTGGCGCGTGATTACTCTGCTTCATTGTAGATGCTTCAACATAAAATATATTTTATTGTTGACGCCTCTACGTCCAACCCTAAATTTAATGGCCTGATGAGTGCTTGCATACAACGGCTGGCTCAGAGCTGCCTCTTCAATATTTGAACTCGTCAACACCTGTACAAGGACAACTTGCATGAAATGCGATCATACACGTGTGGCAGCATTGGATTGGCATGTCTGGGAGAAGCAGTGGTTTGCACTCCGAAACCGAGGTTCCGTCGCTCGCCTGTTCCCTTCGCAGATTTATTTCCCTCGCTCTTTACTTCTCCTCGCGGTGCTGCTTTGTCTTCCAGCTGTTGTTGTTTTGGTGTTGGATCTAGTTATTCTAGTCGGGTTGTCGTGCACTTATGCGATGTGCATCCAGCTGCGTGTTCATAAATGCTCGTGCTCCACGCGAAAGTACGTGCCACTGGAAGCTTTTAATGCCTGTCACCAAAGCCTTAAGGCCCGGTCACCCTGTTATTTTCAGACAGCCGCACTTTTGCCGGAATCTCATTCACAACGAGATCGGTCACAATAACCTCACTAGCAAAAAAAAAAAAAGCAAAAAAAAAAAAACAAAGCGTCGCAGTTTCGTGCTCAATTTCATTTATTGGTTCCTTGAGGATTATCTTTATGCCGTATGGTTATGTTAACCTGTAAGACGGCCATGGGAAGCACGCGTTAATTAGCCTGCTACTTTAAAGAGCGACAATGAGGAGCTAAACGAAAACATATACACAGGAAGCGAAGTGGTACATTAAGCGGCAATACTTGTGTGCCTCGGATCACGGCAGGCGTTCGTTACGCTACAATATCTGTTGAGGGCTCTTCAGTTTTGATGCTCTAGCCTTTGGAAAAATTACCATAATAGTCATTATCAATCTTTTTGGCAGTATATATCGCAAACAAAATATTCGGTTAGATGGTAAGTGGAACCTTTTCACGAGTCGGCGACGAATTTTCAACCTGCCACCAGTGCCACCGTGATAAGCGCATTCTTCATATCAATACCCAGTTGAAAAACACAACAGGAAATTTTGACAGTCTGTCGTATTTTGGGACGTTGTTTCTGTAGTTCTGTTGCCTGTAGTTCTGTTGCCTGTAGTTCTGTTGCCTGTAGTTCTGTTGCCTGTAGTGTGACGTCCTGTAGTAGAAAGTTCTGTAGTTCTTGATCAATATTTAATTAAAAATTGACAGAGACGTCCGTAAGGTTATGTAAATTTGTTAGTACAAAAAAGAAAAACATAAAAGTAAAAAAAAAATGTTAAAAAAAAACGTCTTTGCCTAGGATTCGAACATGCGACCTCACGATTCCGAGCCCGGCATCTTACCACTGCACCACCCCTGACATGCTTTTCGAGTGTACGTTTTGGCGATGTGAATAGTACGACGTGCTGATGCGCTGATGTTTACATCTGCATTTTGAGAGCCAAGATCCGCTATCACTCCACCGCGTCAAGTGCCGCATCTCTAGAAGAGCAAGTGTGTTCGTACCATCGACAGGTACATCGTGCAGTGCTAGAACATCGATTTTGATGTACGATATCCATATTAAATAAGGAATTCAGAAATAGACAACGTTGACTTTTAGGGTTATTACTGCTAGTTTCGACAGTTGTCTCTCGTTCTTTACACTTTTGAGCGCGCATATAATTCGTGTGTTCAATGCAAAATAGCTACATAAACATTCGTGGATGAGAGTTCTTTCTGACAGCATACTGGTTTCTCACGGCAGCACTGTACCAGATTAATGAGACCCGAGCGAGACAGCTTTTCACGCAACTTTGTGGAACAACCCAAATCTTCTTTTCCGCTTCGCATAAGCTTGTGAAATATTCCTGGGAAATTAACTAATGCGTCAGTGTAACAGCACATGTAAGTCCACAGGCCTGTGTGCCACATCTTACAAATAAAAAAAAAAACGGATACGCAGCCATTCCCGCAGATGGTATGATTTTGATGAGCGGCCGATTTTGAGGAGGCCGGTAGGGCGTTGCTGGTGCCGCGTCGTCACGGCACAATTATAACTATTCGCCACGTCGACTTTAATACCGGTGTCGGTGCCATCAGCATTGCCGGCTTCAGAGAAGCGCGATTGAATACCGCGCAAGAGAAAAGTACAGTGTACACCACCGATGCGAAAACATACAATTTTAAAGGACCGCGACGGAAAGCGCTTCTGTTGCGACTTCGGAACTCTTGGCCGTCGCGACCGAATGTTTCTGCTGCGACGTCAGAATTGGTGTCGTAACGTCGGAGTCGCTGTCAGGATATAAAGCTGTTGTTCCGACTTCAGAACTCTTGTTGTCGCGACAGAATGCTTCTGTTGCGAAATCAGAATTTCTGTCGTAACGTCAGAAATGTCTCCCAATTACGAAATGTCAACAACTTCTGTCGTACAACAGAATTTCTGTAGTTGCGACAGGAATTCCTTTTGTCTTTTTCAACCGGGCACTACAGAAGCTTGTCGCATCACACAATTTCAGTGCACTTCTGTTGTCATCATTGGGTACATGCTGCGGCGATAGGTTTCCGTTGTGGAACAGTTCTCTGTAGTACAACAGAAGTTTGTCCATTACTTCAGGAACACTTCTGTTATGACAACTGGGGGCCTGTAGCAATGATAGGTTTCTGTCGTACAACAACATTTTTCTGTAGTACAACAGAAGTTGGTCGCATTACTTCAGGAACACTTCTGTTGTGACAATTGGGGGCCTGTTGCCACAATAGGTTTCTGTAGTATTTCAACAGCTCTCTGTAGCACTACAGAAGTTTTTCGGGTTACTTCAGGAACATTTCTGTTGGGACAACAGGGTGCCTGTAGTGATGACAAATTTTTCTGTAGTACTACAAAAATCTGTTGTGGAGCTTCAGCTTTCTGTTGTAACAACAGACATACAACAGACTGTACTTCTGTAGTAGCAACAACAAATGTCTGTTGTACATCAGAAAAGTCTGTCGCTCCATCAGGAATCTGTAGTTACTACAGAAAAATCCTGTTGCACAACAGAAATTTCTGTAGTACTGAACACAACCTCTGTTGTCATTTTCAACTGGGTATCGACAATCACGCCGCGGGCATCCCCTTCGTCCCCCCATGCAGCAATTAATCTTGCCAAATAACGAAAATATCTTACTAAACAACGGTATTTTACACAATAAACTAGTTTCATTCCACTTTAATTAGCGTCAACTGTCAGAATATCAAAAGAGGAGTTTAGCCCTTGCCGAACTCGACGGCTGGAATGACTCTACGTTTCTTCGGTCATATCCGTGGACTGGGCGAGCACACTGCTGGGCACAATGCGGGCGAGTACAAAAGCTCCTGCGCTGCTGAAAACCGGAATGTCCTCCGACCACCGGGCGAGGTCCTTCCAAGCTTCCCACTCGGCGCTTGACCAGGAAGACATGCCGTACGCGAACATTCACTTGTGTTTTTCCAGTAGTCCATTAACCAGGTCGTGGAGGAAGATAACGTTGGTGCAAGGCTCGAAGTGGGATGCGTCTGGCTTGAGAACGAGAGAATGAGATTGTAATGTTCCGATAAGTTGATGAAACTTCTGCGTTCAATTTCCCCTCAAACTTTAATTACGGACCCTAGCTGCAATACCCAAACTCTCTGTGAATTCTGCATGAATTGCACAGACATACAGAATAAAGCCAACGGAAATGGGCTCTTGCTTTGGGCGCCAAGATCAGTTAATGTGACAGCACCACATTCTTCTAGTCGACAGCGCCATCTTTTGAACAGCAACTTCTTTAAGCTGCACACAACGTGGCCCTTAGTGACTACAGCATAGTGTTATGACTTCCGAAATACATGCACAGGCACCAATTCTGAATTTTACCTTTCTGGCCACTCGCTTAAGTGGCTCAAAGGCTCCCGCTTTTACCTAGTTCTCCTTTTGCTCATCTTCTTGAATATCATCTCCCGACTTAACCCGTGTTTTCCCTCAACGGGTATAGGGCTTTCTGCTCTCTAGTATGCGCCGCTGACTCGATATCGGACAAAAGCGACCATATTATCATGCTAAAAAATTAGCGCACCTTGGAGTATTTTCCATACGGCATTAGCGTAACCTAAAGTGGACCTTTTGAGCATGTTCAGTTGTCGGTAAGGTTCTACATCCAGAAGGGACAGTTATGATATTATGAAAGCTGCTGTGGACACCATAGTATAATTTCTAGCACGTTGAGTTCATAAATTCATTCCGACATCCCAATGTGCCTCAAGTGACTGAGTGTAGCTCTGCCTTGAAATTCTAGACTACGCGGCTACTTTAAAGTCAAGTACCAGGCCACACAAAACATTCAGCGTGCTCACATTTAAGGAAGAGCACATTGCGTTTAAAGTGATATCTCTGCAAACAGATCTGAAAGCGAAACAGACCAGCAAGTATCAACATTAAACGCCAGTATTGGTTCTCTCGTGTAGATAACTTAGGCGACACCTTGGTGAATGCAAGTGATCCTTAACCACTTCGATACTGCGCCTCTCATAGGCAAATGATTGCTTCCACAGATGTATACAATGTTAAACAATTATTACCCGTGATTTTTTATCACACCTGACAATTTTGTCGATGAGAGCGAGCCTGTCGCCCACAGCCTTCCTCTTGCTGTCAGGGAGTTCGTGTAGGCCAACGTAGACGGGCATCTATGGTATGTCAAAAAAGAAAAGAAAAATAAGACAAAACCGCGTACTACTGCGATACCGCTCTTTCGTTGTTTTGGATCCGCTATTTGCAAGTTTTCAGAGAGTTTGTTTTATATATACACAAAGAGTTGCAGTTGCTAGGCTGCAGCTCGCCATGTAATCGGTAAATCCTACATTGGTGACACAGAGATTAGAGAGGTTCGGGATATCTGCATCTACTGCTCTACGGTTACCGCTACTGCCTATGCTACGAGCCATGGGCTCAAGCTGGCTATATTCTGTTTCATGCTTATCAAATGCAGCACTGTGGAAGTTGCCCAAGAAGTGCGGTCCCGGAAGTCTCACTAAGAGTGCTTCACGGTGCAGTTGATTTTTAAGCTGCGGCGCTATCTGCAGAATAGCTACTTGATACAGTAAAACTTGAACTTGTGTACACATTATTACATCAAAAGTTGTATTATTTGGGCACCACGGCGCTAACCAGCACGTGATGTCGAATGTTTTGGTCATGAGCGTAACTGGTGCGCGTGGAGAAACGCGTCACACCGCGCGTTCAGTGTCAAATCGGTTAACATTCTGGACGCCTTCCCTGTAATATACACAGAATGATTCTGGGCTCCCGCACCCCATGACGGCGTGTGAAAAAGTCG